>NW_026893684.1:0-303302 GCF_032452875.1 Bos javanicus | reverse complement strand
GATCAGGGTCTGCTGAATCAAGGGATTAGCGCTTGCTCAGCTGCATGCTTAATCCCTGCTCAGCTGCGTGACTCGTACCTGATCAGCTGCGTGATTAGTGCCTGCTCAAGACCGGGTTAGGAGCCTGCTGAGTGTCGTGATTAGAGTCTGCTTAGCCACTTCATTACAGTCTGCTCAGCTCAATGATTATTGCCTGCTAAGCTGCGTGATTCCTGCCTGCTCAGCTTCTTGATTATTGCCTGCTGAGCTGCGTGATTCCTGCTTGCTCAGCTCCATATTTATTGCCTGCTGAGCTGCGTGATTCCTGCCTGCTCAGCTTCTTGATTATTGCATGCTGAGCTGCGTGATTCCTGTTTGCTCAGCTCCATGATTATTGCTTGCTGAGCTGCGTGATTCCTGCTTGCTCAGCTCCATGATTTTTGCTTGCTGAGCTGCATAATAAGTGCCTGCTCAGTCCCCAGAGAGGAGCCTGCTGAATCACGTGATTAGAGTCTGCTTATCCAGTTCATTACAGCCTTCAGCTCCAATTATTATTGCCTGCTATGTTGCGTGATTCCTGCCTGCTCAGGTCCGTGAGTATTGCCTGCTGAGATGCGTGATTCCTGCCAGCTCAGCTCCATGATTATTGCCTGCTGAGCTGCGCGATTTCTGACTGCTAGCTTCTTGATTATTGGCTGCTGAGCTGCGTGATTCCGGCTTGCTCAGCTCCATTATTATTGCCTGATGAGCTGCGTGATTGGTGTCTGCTGAGCTGCACCATTTGTGTCTGCTGAGCTGCACAATTGGTGTCTGCTGAGCTGCCCAAATTGTGTCTGCTCAGTCACGGGTGTAGAGCCTGCTGCGTCACGTGTTTAGTGTCTGATTAACCACTTCATTACAGTTTGCTCAGCTCCTTGACGATTTCCTGCTCCTCTCCGTGATAAGTGCCCTCTTAGCCAAGTGATTAGTGCCTGCTCAGCTCTTTGATTATTGCCTCCTGAAGCACGTGATCAGTGCATGATAGCCACGTGATCAGCGCCTCTCGGTCACGTGATCAGCGCCTCTCAGTCACGTGGTCAGTGCCTCTCTGTCACTTGATCAGTGCATTCTCAGTCACGTGATCAGTGCCTCTCAGTCACGTGATCAGTGCCTCTCAGTCAGGTGATCAGTGCCTCTCAGTCACGTGATCAGTGCCTCTCAGTCACGTGATCAGTGCCTCTCAGTCAGGTGATCAGTGCCTCTCAGTCACGTGATCAGGGCCTGCTCAGTCACGTGATCAGGGTGTGCAGAATCAAGGGATTAGCGCTTTCTCAGCTGCATGCTTAATCCCTGCTCAGCTGCGTGACTCGTGCCTGATCAGCTGTGTGATTAGTCCCTGCTCAGCTGCGTGATTAGTGCCTGCTCAAGACCGGGTTAAGAGCCCGCTGAGTGACGTGATTAGAGTCTGCTTAGCCATTTCATTACAGTCTGCTCAGCTCCATGATTATTGCCTGCTAAGCTGCGTGATTCCTGCTTGCTCAGCTCCATATTTATTGCCTGCTGAGCTGTGTGATTCCTGCCTGCTCAGCTTCTTGATTATTGCATGCTGAGCTGCGTGATTCCTGTTTGCTCAGCTCCATGATTATTGCCTGCTGAGCTGCGTGATTCCTGCTTGCTCAGCTCCATGATTTTTGCTTGCTGAGCTGCATAATAAGTGCCTGCTCAATCCCCAGAGAGGAGCCGGCTGAATCACGTGATTAGAGTCTGCTTATCCAGTTCATTACAGCCTTCAGCTCCAATTATTATTGCCTGCTAAGTTGCGTGATTCCTGCCTGCTCAGGTCCGTGAGTATTCCCTGCTGAGTTGCGTGATTCCTGCCAGCTCAGCTCCATGATTATTGCCTGCTGAGCTGCGCGATTCCTGACTGCTAGCTTCTTGCTTCTTGGCTGCTGAGCTGCCTGATTCCTGCCTGCTCTGCTTCTTGATTATTGCCTGCTGAGCTGCGTGATTCCTGCTTGCTCAGCTCCAGGATTATTGCCTGCTGAGCTGCGTGATTCGTGCCTGCTCAGCTCCTTGATTACTGTCTGCTGAGCTGCGTGATTCCTGCCTGCTCAGCTCCAGGAGTATTGTCTGCTGGGCTGCAAGATTCGTGTGTGCTCAGTCACGGGTGTCACGCCTTCTGAGTCACGTGTTTAGAGTGTGCTTAGCCACTTAATGGCAGTCTGCTCAGCTCCTTGATCTTTGCCTGCTGAGCTGTGTGATTCCTGCCTGCTCAGTCCATGAGTATTGCCTGCTGAGCTGCATGATTGGTGTCTGCTGAGCTGCACCATTGGTGTCTGCTGAGCTGCACAATTGGTGTCTGCTGAGCTGCCCAAATTGTGTCTGCTCAGTCACGGGTGTAGAGCCTGCTTCGTCACGTGTTTAGAGTCTGATTAACTACTTCATTACAGTTTGCTCAGCTCCTTGACGATTTCCTGCTCCTCTCCGTGATTAGTGCCCTCTTAGCCAAGTGATTAGTGCCTGCTCAGCTCTTTGATTATTGCCTCCTGAAGCACGTGATCAGTGCATGATAGCCACGTGATCAGCGCCTCTCGGTCACGTGATCAGCGCCTCTCAGTCACGTGGTCAGTGCCTCACAGTCACGTGATCAGTGCATGCTCAGTCACGTGATCAGTGCCTCTCAGTCACGTGATCAGTGCCTCTCAGTCACGTGATCAGTGCATGCTCAGTCACGTGATCCGTGCATGCTCAGCCACGTGATCAGGGCCTGCTCAGTCACGTGATCAGGGTCTGCAGAATCAAGGGATTAGCGCTTTCTCAGCTGCATGCTTAATCCCTGCTCAGCTGGGTGACTCGTGCCTGATCAGCTGTGTGATTAGTCCCTGCTCAGCTGCGTGATTAGTGCCTGCTCAAGACCCCGTTAAGAGCCCGCTGAGTGACGTGATTAGAGTCTGCTTAGCCACTTCATTACAGTCTGCTCAGCTCCATATTTATTGCCTGCTGAGCTGCGTGATTCCTGCCTGCTCAGCTTCTTGATTATTGCATGCTGAGCTGCGTGATTCCTGCTTGCTCAGCTCCATGATATTTGCTTGCTGAGCTGCATAATAAGTGCCTGCTCAGTCCCCAGAGAGGAGCCGGCTGAATCACGTGATTAGAGTCTGCTTATCCAGTTCATTACAGCCTTCAGCTCCAATTATTATTGCCTGCTGAGTTGGGTGATTCCTGCCTGCTCAGCTCCATGATTATTGCCTGCTGAGCTGCGTGATTCCTGACTGCTAGCTTCTTGATTATTGGCTGCTGAGCTGCCTGATTCCTGCCTGCTCAGCTCCAGGAGTATTGTCTACTGGGCTGCAAGATTCGTGTCTGCTCAGTCACGGGTGTCAAGCCTGCTGAGTCACGTGTTTAGAGTCTGCTTAGCCACTTAATGGCAGTTTGCTCAGCTCCTTGATTTTTGCCAGCTGAGCTGCGAGATTCGTGCCTGCACAGCTCCTTGATCTTTGCCTGCTGAGCTGTGTGATTCGTGCCTGCTCAGCTCCATGAGTATTGCCTGCTGAGCTGCATGATTGGTGTCTGCTGAGCTGCATGATTGGTGTCTGCTGAGCTGCACCATTGGTGTCTGCTGAGCTGCCCAAATTGTGTCTGCTCAGTCACGGGTGTAGAGCCTGCAGCGTCACGTGTTTAGAGTCTGCTTAACCACTTCATTACAGTTTGCTCAGCTCCTTGACGATTTCCTGCTCCTCTCCGTGATTAGTGCCCTCTTAGCCAAGTGATTAGTGCCTGCTCAGCTCTTTGATTATTGCCTCCTGATGCACGTGATCAGTGCATGATAGCCACGTGATCAGCGCCTCTCAGTCACGTAATCAGCGCCTCTCAGTCACGTGATCAGTGCATGCTCAGTCACGTGATCAGTGCCTCTCAGTCACGTGATCAGTGCCTCTCAGTCTCGTGATCAGTGCATGCTCAGTCACGTGATCAGTGCATGCTTAGCCACGTGATCAGGGCCTGCTCAGTCACGTGATCAGGGTCTGCTTAATCAAGGGATTAGCGCTTGCTCAGCTGCATGCTTAATCCCTGCTCAGCTGCCTGACTCGTGCCTGATCAGCTGTGTGATTAGTCCCTGCTCAGCTGCGTGATTAGTGCCTGCTCAAGACCGGGTTAGGAGCCTGCTGAGTGTCGTGATTAGAGTCTGCTTAGCCACTTCATTACAGTCTGCTCAGCTCCATGATTATTGCCTGCTAAGCTGCGTGATTCCTGCCTGCTCAGCTTCTTGATTATTGCCTGCTGAGCTGCGTGATTCCTGCTTGCTCAGCTCCATATTTATTGCCTGCTGAGCTGCGTGATTCCTGCCTGCTCAGCTTCTTGATTATTGCATGCTGAGCTGCGTGATTCCTGTTTGCTCAGCTCCATGATTATTGCCTGCTGAGCTGCGTGATTCCTGCTTGCTCAGCTCCATGATTTTTGCTTGCTGAGCTGCATAATAAGTGCCTGCTCAGTCCCCAGAGAGGAGCCGGCTGAATCACGTGAATAGAGTCTGCTTATCCAGTTCATTACAGCCTTCAGCTCCAATTATTATTGCCTGCTAAGTTGCGTGATTCCTGCCTGCTCAGGTCCGTGAGTATTGCCTGCTGAGTTGCGTGATTCCTGCCAGCTCAGCTCCATGATTATTGCCTGCTGAGCTGCGCGATTCCTGACTGCTAGCTTCTTGATTATTGGCTGCTGAGCTGCCTGATTCCTGCCTGCTCTACTTCTTGATTATTGGCTGCTGAGCTGCGTGATTCCTGCTTGCTCAGCTCCATTATTATTGCCTGCTGAGCTGCGTGATTCGTGCCTGCTCAGCTCCTTGATTACTGTCTGCTGAGCTGCGTGATTCCTGCCTGCTCAGCTCCAGGAGTATTGTCTGCTTGGCTGAAAGATTCGTGTCTGCTCAGTCACGGGTGTCAAGCCTGCTGAGTCACGTGTTTAGAGTCTGCTTAGCCACTTAATGGCAGTCTGCTCAGCTCCTTGATTTTTGCCAGCTGAGCTGCGAGATTCGTGCCTGCTCAGCTCCTTGATCTTTGCCTGCTGAGCTGTGTGATTCCTGCCTGCTCAGCTCCATGAGTATTGCCTGCTGAGCTGCATGATTGGTGTCTCCTGAGCTGCACCATTTGTGTCTGCTGAGCTGCCCAAATTGTGTCTGCTCAGTCACTGGTGTAGAGCCTGCTGCGTCACATGTTTAGAGTCTGCTTAACCACTTCATTACAGTTTGCTCAGCTCCTTGACGATTTTCTGCTCCTCTCTGTGATTAGTGCCCTCTTAGCCAAGTGATTAGTGCCTGCTCAGCTCTTTGATTATTGCCTCCTGAAGCACGTGATCAGTGCATGATAGCCACGTGATCAGCGCCTCTCAATCACGTGATCAGCGCCTCTCAGTCACGTGATCAGTGCCTCTCAGTCACGTGATCAGTGCATGCTCAGTCACGTGATCAGTGCCTCTCAGTCACGTGATCAGTGCCTCTCAGTCACGTGATCAGTGCATGCTCAGTCACGTGATCAGTGCATGCTCAGCCACGTGATCAGGGCCTGCTCAGTCACGTGATCAGGGTCTGCAGAATCAAGGGATTAGCGCTTGCTCAGCTGCATGCTTAATCCCTGCTCAGCTGCGTGACTCGTGCCTGATCAGCTGTGTGATTAGTCCCTGCTCAGCTGCGTGATTAGTGCCTGCTCAAGACCGGGTTAGGAGCCGGCTGAGTGTCGTGATTAGAGTCTGCTTAGCCACTTCATTACAGTCTGCTCAGCTCCATGATTATTGCCTGCTAAGCTGCGTGATTCCTGCCTGCTCAGCTTCTTGATTATTGCCTGCTGAGCTGCGTGATTCCTGCTTGCTCAGCTCCATATTTATTGCCTGCTGAGCTGCGTGATTCCTGCCTGCTCAGCTTCTTGATTATTGCATGCTGAGCTGCGTGATTCCTGTTTGCTCAGCTCCATGATTATTGCCTGCTGAGCTGCGTGATGCCTGCTTGCTCAGCTCCATGATTTTTGCTTGCTGAGCTGCATAATAAGTGCCTGCTCAGTCCCCAGAGAGGAGCCGGCTGAATCACGTGATTAGAGTCTGCTTATCCAGTTCATTACAGCCTTCAGCTCCAATTATTATTGCCTGCTAAGTTGCGTGATTCCTGCCTGCTCAGGTCCGTGAGTATTGCCTGCTGAGTTGCGTGATTCCTGCCAGCTCAGCTCCATGATTATTGCCTGCTGAGCTGCGCGATTCCTGACTGCTAGCTTCTTGCTTATTGGCTGCTGAGCTGCCTGATTCCTGCCTGCTCTGCTTCTTGATTATTGCCTGCTGAGCTGTGTGATTCCTGCTTGCTCAGCTCCAGGATTATTGCCTGCTGAGCTGCGTGATTCGTGCCTGCTCAGCTCCTTGATTACTGTCTGCTGAGCTGCGTGATTCCTGCCTGCTCAGCTCCAGGAGTATTGTCTGCTGGGCTGCAAGATTCGTGTGTGCTCAGTCACGGGTGTCAAGCCTGCTGAGTCACGTATTTAGAGTGTGCTTAGCCACTTAATGGCAGTCTGCTCAGCTCCTTGATTTTTGCCAGCTGAGCTGCGAGATTCGTGCCTGCTCAGCTCCTTGATCTTTGCCTGCTGAGCTGTGTGATTCCTGCCTGCTCAGCTCCATGAGTATTGCCTGCTGAGCTGCATGATTGGTGTCTGCTGAGCTGCAACATTGGTGTCTGCTGAGCTGCCCAAATTGTGTCTGCTCAGTCACGGGTGTAGAGCCTGCTGCGTCACATGTTTAGAGTCTGCTTAACCACTTCATTACAGTTCGCTCAGCTCCTTGACGATTTCCTGCTCCTCTCCGTGATTAGTGCCCTCTTAGCCAAGTGATTAATGCCTGCTCACCTCTTTGATTATTGCCTCCTGAAGCACGTGATCAGTGCATGATAGCTACATGATCAGCGCCTCTCCGTCACGTGATCAGCGCCTCTCAATCACGTGATCAGTGCCTCCCAGTCACGTGATCAGTGCATGCTCATTCACGTGATCATTGCCCCTCAGTCACGGGATCAGTGCCTCTCAGTCACGTGCTCAGTGCATACTCAGTCACGTGATCAGTGCCTCTCAGTCACGTGATCACTGCCTCTCAGTCACGTGATCAGTGCATGCTCAGTCACGTGATCAGTGCCTCTCAGTCACGTGATCAGTGCCTCTCAGTCACGTGATCAGTGCATGCTCAGCCACGTGATCAGGGCCTGTCAGTCACGTGATCAGGGTCGGCTGAATCAAGGGATTAGCGCTTCCTCAGCTGCATGCTTAATCCCTGCTCAGCTGCGTGACTCGTGCCTGATCAGCTGTGTGATTAGTCCCTGCTCAGCTGCGTGATTAGTGCCTGCTCAAGACTGGGTTAGGAGCCGGCTGAGTGACGTGATTAGAGTCTGCTTAGCCACTTCATTACAGTCTGCTCAGCTCCATGATTATTGCCTGCTAAGCTGCGTGATTCCTGCCTGCTCAGCTTCTTGATTATTGCCTGCTGAGCTGCGTGATTCCTGCTTGCTCAGCTCCATATTTATTGCCTGCTGAGCTGCGTGATTCCTGCCTGCTCAGCTTCTTGATTATTGCATGCTGAGCTGCGTGATTCCTGCTTGCTCAGCTCCATGATATTTGCTTGCTGAGCTGCATAATAAGTGCCTGCTCAGTCCCCAGAGAGGAGCCGGCTGAATCACGTGATTAGAGTCTGCTTATCCAGTTCATTACAGCCTTCAGCTCCAATTATTATTGCCTGCTGAGTTGCGTGATTCCTGCCTGCTCAGCTCCATGATTATTTCCTGCTGAGCTGCGTGATTCCTGACTGCTAGCTTCTTGATTATTGGCTGCTGAGCTGCCTGATTCCTGCCTGCTCAGCTCCAGGAGTATTGTCTACTGGGCTGCAAGATTCGTGTCTGCTCAGTCACGGGTGTCAAGCCTGCTGAGTCACGTGTTTAGAGTCTGCTTAGCCACTTAATGGCAGTTTGCTCAGCTCCTTGATTTTTGCCAGCTGAGCTGCGAGATTCGTGCCTGCACAGCTCCTTGATCTTTGCCTGCTGAGCTGTGTGATTCGTGCCTGCTCAGCTCCATGAGTATTGCCTGCTGAGCTGCATGATTGGTGTCTGCTGAGCTGCATGATTGGTGTCTGCTGAGCTGCACCATTGGTGTCTGCTGAGCTGCCCAAATTGTGTCGGCTCAGTCACGGGTGTAGAGCCTGCAGCGTCACGTGTTTAGAGTCTGCTTAACCACTTCATTACAGTTTGCTCAGCTCCTTGACGATTTCCTGCTCCTCTCCGTGATTTGTGCCCTCTTAGCCAAGTGATTAGTGCCTGCTCAGCTCTTTGATTATTGCCTCCTGAAGCACGTGATCAGTGCATGATAGCCACGTGATCAGCGCCTCTCAGTCACGTAATCAGCGCCTCTCAGTCACGTGATCAGTGCATGCTCAGTCACGTGATCAGTGCCTCTCAGTCACGTGATCAGTGCCTCTCAGTCTCGTGATCAGTGCATGCTCAGTCACGTGATCAGTGCATGCTTAGCCACGTGATCAGGGCCTGCTCAGTCACGTGATCAGGGTCTGCTGAATCAAGGGATTAGCGCTTGCTCAGCTGCATGCTTAATCCCTGCTCAGCTGCCTGACTCGTGCCTGATCAGCTGTGTGATTAGTCCCTGCTCAGCTGCGTGATTAGTGCCTGCTCAAGACTGGGTTAGGAGCCTGCTGAGTGTCGTGATTAGAGTCTGCTTAGCCACTTCATTACAGTCTGCTCAGCTCCATGATTATTGCCTGCTAAGCTGCGTGATTCCTGCCTGCTCAGTTTCTTGATTATTGCCTGCTGAGCTGCGTGATTCCTGCTTGCTCAGCTCCATATTTATTGCCTGCTGAGCTGCGTGATTCCTGCCTGCTCAGCTTCTTGATTATTGCATGCTGAGCTGCGTGATTCCTGTTTGCTCAGCTCCATGATTATTGCCTGCTGAGCTGCATGATTCCTGCTTGCTCAGCTCCATGATTTTTGCTTGCTGAGCTGCATAATAAGTGCCTGCTCAGTCCCCAGAGAGGAGCCGGCTGAATCACGTGAATAGAGACTGCTTATCCAGTTCATTACAGCCTTCAGCTCCAATTATTATTGCCTGCTAAGTTGCGTGATTCCTGCCTGCTCAGGTCCGTGAGTATTGCCTGCTGAGTTGCGTGATTCCTGCCAGCTCAGCTCCATGATTATTGCCTGCTGAGCTGCGCGATTCCTGACTGCTAGCTTCTTGATTATTGGCTGCTGAGCTGCCTGATTCCTGCCTGCTCTGCTTCTTGATTATTGCCTGCTGAGCTGCGTGATTCCTGCTTTCTCAGCTCCATTATTATTGCCTGCTGAGCTGCGTGATTCGTGCCTGCTCAGCTCCTTGATTACTGTCTGCTGAGCTGCGTGATTCCTGCCTGCTCAGCTCCAGGAGTATTGTCTGCTTGGCTGAAAGATTCGTGTCTGCTCAGTCACGGGTGTCAAGCCTGCTGAGTCACGTGTTTAGAGTCTGCTTAGCCACTTAATGGCAGTCTGCTCAGCTCCTTGATTTTTGCCAGCTGAGCTGCGAGATTCGTGCCTGCTCAGCTCCTTGATCTTTGCCTGCTGAGCTGTGTGATTCCTGCCTTCTCAGCTTCATGATTATTGCCTGCTGAGCTGCATGATTGGTGTCTGCTGAGCTGCACCATTTGTGTCTGCTGAGCTGCACAATTGGTGTCTGCTGAGCTGCCCAAATTGTGTCTGCTCAGTCACGGGTGTAGAGCCGGCTGAGTCACGTGATTAGAGTCTGCTAGCCACTTCATTACAGTTTGCTCAGCTCCTTGACGATTTCCTCCTCCTCTCCGTGATTAGTGCCCTCTTAGCCAAGGGATTAGTGCCTGCTCAGCTCTTTGATTATTGCCTCCTGAAGCACGTGATCAGTGCATGATAGCCACGTGATCAGCGCCTCTCGGTCACGTGATCAGCGCCTCTCAGTCACGTGATCAGCGCCTCTCAGTCACGTGATCAGTGCATTCTCAGTCACGTGATCAGTGCCTCTCAGTCACGTGATCAGTGCCTCTCAGTCACGTCATCAGTGCATGCTCAGTCATATGATCAGTTCATGCTCAGTCATGTGATCAGGGTCTGCTGAATCAAGGGATTAGCGCTTCCTCAGCTGCATGCTTAATCCCTGCTCAGCTGTGTGACTCGTGCCTGATCAGCTGTGTGATTAGTCCCTGCTCAGCTGGGTATTTAGTGCCTGCTCAAGACCGGGTTAGGAGCCGGCTGAGTGACGTGATTAGAGTCTGCTTAGCCACTTCATTACAGTCTGCTCAGCTCCATGATTATTGCCTGCTAAGCTGCGTGATTCCTGCCTGCTCAGCTTCTTGATTATTGCCTGCTGAGCTGCGTGATTCCTGCTTGCTCAGCTCCACATTTATTGCCTGCTGAGCTGCGTGATTCCTGCCTGCTCAGCTTCTTGATTATTGCATGCTGAGCTGCGTGATTCCTGTTTGCTCAGCTCCAGGATTATTGCCTGCTGAGCTGCGTGATTCCTGCTTGCTCAGCTCCATATTTATTGCCTGCTCAGCTGCGTGTTTCCTGCTTGCTCAGCTCCATGATTATTGCCTGCTGAGCTGCGTGATTCCTGCTTGCTCAGCTCCATGATTTTTGTTTGCTGAGTTGCGTAATTAGTGCCTGCTCAGTCCCGAGAGAGGAGCCGGCTGAATCGCGTGATTAGAGTCTGCTTATCCAGTTCATTACAGCCTACAGCTCCAATTATTATTGCCTGCTAAGTTGCGTGATTCCTGCCTGCTCAGCTCCATGATTATTTCCTGCTGATCTGCGTGATTCCTGCTTGCTCAGCTCCATGATTATTGCCTGCTGAGCTTCGTGATTCCTGCTTGCTCATCTCCATGTTTATTGCCTGCTGAGCTGCGTGATTCCTTCCGGCTCAACTTCTTGATTCTTGCCTGCTGAGCTGGGTGATTCCTGCCGGATCAACTTCTTGAGTATTGCCTGCTGAGCTGCGTGATTCCTGACTGCTCAGCTTCATCATTTTTGCCTGCTGAGCTGCGTGATTCCTGTCGGCTCATCTGCTTGACAATTGCCAGCTGAGCTGTGTGATTCCTGCCTCGTCACCTGCTTGAATATTGCCAGTTGAGCAGCATGATTTGTCACTGCTGAGCTCCATGCTTATTGCCTGCTGATTGCGTGGTTCATGTCTGCTCAGCTCTTTGAGTATTGCCTCCTGAGGTCCCTGTTCGGGCGCCACCTGCCGGGGACCAGCCCCAGCTGATCCAGGGTATTCGAAGGAGAGATGGCCTAGGCGACTATTTATATGCTAATCAGAGATGTCAAGAATAAGAGTATGAGGATAGCTCAGTAGGAAAATTCGGTGGGTAAAAGAGACTGAGTAGCTTGGTTTACACGGGAGACCAATCAAACTTCAAGACAAGAAGTTTGCACCACTTACATAGGCCACAGGCGCCCTCTCGAATAGCGGAAGGTGCCTCACCCTAGACACCTTCTCCAGTGGGTCTTAGCAGCCCAGGCATAATTAGTAAGCGAGGTGGGTTCCGCGCTCCAGATGGAGACTCAGCTGGAAGTTCAAGGGAAGAATGACAAGGAACTTTATGAATTGGAGCTGTAAGTTAACTCTTTGACAGAGAGAGCGAGATGGTGGTGGGGGACAGCCCCCAGTGAAATCAGAGGTGAGAGCACAAAGCAATACAGTAGGCAGACTCTGGTGTTTTTGGGGGGGAGATGCTCGAGAATATCCTGGTGGACACCTGAGGCTCAATCCCGCATTTGCATATGCCGAGCCTCCTTCCTCATGACCTTTGTCCAGAGTGGAATGCCTTACCGTCTCCCGGCACATGATCAGTGCATGCTCAGTCACGATATCAATGCATGATCAGCCACCTGGTCACTGACGGCACAGTCACGTGATCAGTGCATGATCAATCACGTGATCAGTTCATGATCATTTACGAGATCAGTACATGATCAGTCACGTGACCAATACATGGTAGCTACTTGATCATTGCATGATCAGCCACATGAGCAGTGCATGATAGCTACGTGATGTGTTGATAGCTACGTGATCAGTTCATGATTAGTGACGTGATCTGTACTTGACAAGGCAGGTGATCAGTGTATGATCGGCCACGTGAACACTGCATGATAGCCACGTGATCAGTGCATGATCAGTCACCCGATGGGTGCATGATCAGTCAGGTGACCGGTACATGGTAGCTACGTGATCACTGCATGATCAGCCACTCCAGCAGTGCATGATAGCCACGTGATCAGTGCATGATCAGTCACGTGATCAGTGCATGATCAGTCACGTGATCAGTGCATGATCAGTCAAGTGATCAGTGCATGATCAGTCACGTGATCAGTGCATGATCAATCAACTGATCAGTGCTTGATCAGTCCTGTGATCAGTTCATGATCAGTCACGTGAACAGTGCATGATCAATTACGTGATCAGTGCATAATCAGCCATGTGATCAGTGCGAGATAGCCACGTAATCAGTGCATGAGAGCCACGTGACCAGTTCATGATCAGTCACGTGATACGTGTGTGATCAGCCACGTAATCAGTGCATGATACCCACGTGATCAGTGCATGATACCCACGTGATCAGTGCATGATAGCCATGAGATCATTTCATGATTAGTCAAGGGATGTGTGAATGACCAGGCACGTGATCAGTGTATGACCAGCCAAGTGATCAGTGCATGATAGCCACGTGATCAGTGCATGCTCAGTCACGTGATCTGGACTTGATCAGCCACGGGATCAGTGCCTGCAGAGTCACGTGATCAGGGCCTGCTGAGCTGCCTGATTCCTGCCGGCTCATCTGCATGACAATTGCCAGCTGAGCTGCGTGATTCCTGTTGGCTCATCTGCTTGACAATTGCCAGCTGAGCTGCGTGATTCCTGCCTGGTCACCTACTTGAATATTGCCAGTTGAGCAGCATGATTCGTCACTGCTGAGCTCCATGCTTATTGCCTGCTGATTGCGTGGTTCGTGTCTGCTCAGCTCTTTGAGTATTGCCTCCTGAGGTCCCTGTTCGGGCGCCACCTGCCGGGGACCAGCCCCAGCTGATCCAGGGTATTCGAAGGAGAGATGGCCTAGGCGACTATTTATATGCTAATCGGAGATGTCAAGAGTAATAGTATGAGGATAGCTCAGTAGGAAAATTCGGTGGAGAAAAGAGACTGAGTAGCTTGGTTTACGCGGGAGACCAATCAAACTTCAAGACAAGAAGTTTGCACCACTTACATAGGCCACAGGCACCCTCTCGAATAGCGGAAGGTGCCTCACCCTAGACACCTTCTCGAGTGGGTCTTAGCAGCCCAGGCATAATTAGTAAGCGAGGTGGGTTCCGCGCTCCAGATGGAGACTCAGCTGGAAGTTCAAGGGAAGAATGACAAGGAACTTTATGAATTGGAGCTGTAAGTTAACTCTTTGACAGAGAGAGCGAGATGGTGGTGGGGGACAGCCCCCAGTGAAATCAGAGGTGAGAGCACAAAGCAATACAGTAGGCAGGCTCTGGTTTTTTTGGGGGGGAGATGCTCGAGAATATCCTGGTGGACTCGTGAGGCTCGATCCCGCATTTGCGTATGCCGAGCCTCCTTCCTCATGACCTTTGTCCAGAGTGGAATGCCTCACCGTCTCCCGGCACATGATCAGTGCATGCTCAGTCACGATATCAGTGCATGATCAGCCACGTGATCACTGACGGCACAGTCAGGTGATCAGTGCATGATCAATCACGTGATCAGTTCATGATCATTTACGTGATCAGTGCATGATCAGTCACGTGACCAATACATGGTAGCTACGTGATCATTGCATGATCAGCCACATGAGCAGTGCATGATAGCCACGTGATGTGTTGATAGCTACGTGATCAGTTCATGATTAGTGACGTGATCTGTGCATGACCAGGCAGGTGATCAGTGTATGATCGGCCACGTGAACAGTGCATGATCAGTCACCCGATGGGTGCATGATCAGTCACGTGACCGGTACATGGTAGCTACGTGATCACTGCATGATCAGCCACTCGAGCAGTGCATGATAGCCACGTGATCAGTGCATGATCAGTAACGTGATCAGTGCATGATCAATCAAGTGATCAGTGCATGATCAGTCATGTGATCAGTGCATGATCAGTCACCTGATCAGTGCATGATCAATTACGTGATCAGTGCATGATCAGCCACGTGATCAGTGCGTGATAGCCACGTAATCAGTGCATGAGAGCCATGAGATCAGTTCATGATTAGTCACGGGATGTGTGAATGACCAGGCACGTGATCAGTGTATGACCAGCCATGTGATCAGTGCATGATAGCCACGTGATCAGTGCATGCTCATTCACGTGATCTGGACTTGATCAGCCACGGGATCAGTGCCTGCAGAGTCCCGTGATCAGGGCCTGCTGAGCTGCGTGATTCCTGTCGGCTCATCTGCTTGACAATTGCCAGCTGAGCTGCGTGATTCCTGCCTGGTCACCTACTTGAATATTGCCAGTTGAGCAGCATGATTCGTCACTGCTGAGCTCCATGCTTATTGCCTGCTGATTGCGTGGTTCGTGTCTGCTCAGCTCTTTGAGTATTGCCTCCTGAGGTCCCTGTTCGGGCGCCACCTGCCGGGGACCAGCCCCAGCTGATCCAGGGTATTCGAAGGAGAGATGGCCTAGGCGACTATTTATATGCTAATCGGAGATGTCAAGAGTAATAGTATGAGGATAGCTCAGTAGGAAAATTCGGTGGAGAAAAGAGACTGAGTAGCTTGGTTTACGCGGGAGACCAATCAAACTTCAAGACAAGAAGTTTGCACCACTTACATAGGCCACAGGCACCCTCTCGAATAGCGGAAGGTGCCTCACCCTAGACACCTTCTCGAGTGGGTCTTAGCAGCCCAGGCATAATTAGTAAGCGAGGTGGGTTCCGCGCTCCAGATGGAGACTCAGCTGGAAGTTCAAGGGAAGAATGACAAGGAACTTTATGAATTGGAGCTGTAAGTTAACTCTTTGACAGAGAGAGCGAGATGGTGGTGGGGGACAGCCCCCAGTGAAATCAGAGGTGAGAGCACAAAGCAATACAGTAGGCAGGCTCTGGTTTTTTTGGGGGGGAGATGCTCGAGAATATCCTGGTGGACTCGTGAGGCTCGATCCCGCATTTGCGTATGCCGAGCCTCCTTCCTCATGACCTTTGTCCAGAGTGGAATGCCTCACCGTCTCCCGGCACATGATCAGTGCATGCTCAGTCACAATATCAGTGCATGATCAGCCACGTGATCACTGACGGCACAGTCAGGTGATCAGTGCATGATCAATCACGTGATCAGTTCATGATCATTTACGTGATCAGTGCATGATCAGTCACGTGACCAATACATGGTAGCTACGTGATCATTGCATGATCAGCCACATGAGCAGTGCATGATAGCCACGTGATGTGTTGATAGCTACGTGATCAGTTCATGATTAGTGACGTGATCTGTGCATGACCAGGCAGGTGATCAGTGTATGATCGGCCACGTGAACAGTGCATGATCAGTCACCCGATGGGTGCATGATCAGTCACGTGACCGGTACATGGTAGCTACGTGATCACTGCATGATCAGCCACTCGAGCAGTGCATGATAGCCACGTGATCAGTGCATGATCAGTAACGTGATCAGTGCATGATCAATCAAGTGATCAGTGCATGATCAGTCATGTGATCAGTGCATGATCAGTCACCTGATCAGTGCATGATCAATTACGTGATCAGTGCATGATCAGCCACGTGATCAGTGCGTGATAGCCACGTAATCAGTGCATGAGAGCCATGAGATCAGTTCATGATTAGTCACGGGATGTGTGAATGACCAGGCACGTGATCAGTGTATGACCAGCCATGTGATCAGTGCATGATAGCCACGTGATCAGTGCATGCTCATTCACGTGATCTGGACTTGATCAGCCACGGGATCAGTGCCTGCAGAGTCCCGTGATCAGGGCCTGCTGAGCTGCGTGATTCCTGTCGGCTCATCTGCTTGACAATTGCCAGCTGAGCTGCGTGATTCCTGCCTGGTCACCTACTTGAATATTGCCAGTTGAGCAGCATGATTCGTCACTGCTGAGCTCCATGCTTATTGCCTGCTGATTGCGTGGTTCGTGTCTGCTCAGCTCTTTGAGTATTGCCTCCTGAGGTCCCTGTTCGGGCGCCACCTGCCGGGGACCAGCCCCAGCTGATCCAGGGTATTCGAAGGAGAGATGGCCTAGGCGACTATTTATATGCTAATCGGAGATGTCAAGAGTAATAGTATGAGGATAGCTCAGTAGGAAAATTCGGTGGAGAAAAGAGACTGAGTAGCTTGGTTTACGCGGGAGACCAATCAAACTTCAAGACAAGAAGTTTGCACCACTTACATAGGCCACAGGCACCCTCTCGAATAGCGGAAGGTGCCTCACCCTAGACACCTTCTCGAGTGGGTCTTAGCAGCCCAGGCATAATTAGTAAGCGAGGTGGGTTCCGCGCTCCAGATGGAGACTCAGCTGGAAGTTCAAGGGAAGAATGACAAGGAACTTTATGAATTGGAGCTGTAAGTTAACTCTTTGACAGAGAGAGCGAGATGGTGGTGGGGGACAGCCCCCAGTGAAATCAGAGGTGAGAGCACAAAGCAATACAGTAGGCAGGCTCTGGTTTTTTTGGGGGGGAGATGCTCGAGAATATCCTGGTGGACTCGTGAGGCTCGATCCCGCATTTGCGTATGCCGAGCCTCCTTCCTCATGACCTTTGTCCAGAGTGGAATGCCTCACCGTCTCCCGGCACATGATCAGTGCATGCTCAGTCACGATATCAGTGCATGATCAGCCACGTGATCACTGACGGCACAGTCAGGTGATCAGTGCATGATCAATCACGTGATCAGTTCATGATCATTTACGTGATCAGTGCATGATCAGTCACGTGACCAATACATGGTAGCTACGTGATCATTGCATGATCAGCCACATGAGCAGTGCATGATAGCCACGTGATGTGTTGATAGCTACGTGATCAGTTCATGATTAGTGACGTGATCTGTGCATGACCAGGCAGGTGATCAGTGTATGATCGGCCACGTGAACAGTGCATGATCAGTCACCCGATGGGTGCATGATCAGTCACGTGACCGGTACATGGTAGCTACGTGATCACTGCATGATCAGCCACTCGAGCAGTGCATGATAGCCACGTGATCAGTGCATGATCAGTAACGTGATCAGTGCATGATCAATCAAGTGATCAGTGCATGATCAGTCATGTGATCAGTGCATGATCAGTCACCTGATCAGTGCATGATCAATTACGTGATCAGTGCATGATCAGCCACGTGATCAGTGCGTGATAGCCACGTAATCAGTGCATGAGAGCCATGAGATCAGTTCATGATTAGTCACGGGATGTGTGAATGACCAGGCACGTGATCAGTGTATGACCAGCCATGTGATCAGTGCATGATAGCCACGTGATCAGTGCATGCTCATTCACGTGATCTGGACTTGATCAGCCACGGGATCAGTGCCTGCAGAGTCCCGTGATCAGGGCCTGCTGAGCTGCGTGATTCCTGTCGGCTCATCTGCTTGACAATTGCCAGCTGAGCTGCGTGATTCCTGCCTGGTCACCTACTTGAATATTGCCAGTTGAGCAGCATGATTCGTCACTGCTGAGCTCCATGCTTATTGCCTGCTGATTGCGTGGTTCGTGTCTGCTCAGCTCTTTGAGTATTGCCTCCTGAGGTCCCTGTTCGGGCGCCACCTGCCGGGGACCAGCCCCAGCTGATCCAGGGTATTCGAAGGAGAGATGGCCTAGGCGACTATTTATATGCTAATCGGAGATGTCAAGAGTAATAGTATGAGGATAGCTCAGTAGGAAAATTCGGTGGAGAAAAGAGACTGAGTAGCTTGGTTTACGCGGGAGACCAATCAAACTTCAAGACAAGAAGTTTGCACCACTTACATAGGCCACAGGCACCCTCTCGAATAGCGGAAGGTGCCTCACCCTAGACACCTTCTCGAGTGGGTCTTAGCAGCCCAGGCATAATTAGTAAGCGAGGTGGGTTCCGCGCTCCAGATGGAGACTCAGCTGGAAGTTCAAGGGAAGAATGACAAGGAACTTTATGAATTGGAGCTGTAAGTTAACTCTTTGACAGAGAGAGCGAGATGGTGGTGGGGGACAGCCCCCAGTGAAATCAGAGGTGAGAGCACAAAGCAATACAGTAGGCAGGCTCTGGTTTTTTTGGGGGGGAGATGCTCGAGAATATCCTGGTGGACTCGTGAGGCTCGATCCCGCATTTGCGTATGCCGAGCCTCCTTCCTCATGACCTTTGTCCAGAGTGGAATGCCTCACCGTCTCCCGGCACATGATCAGTGCATGCTCAGTCACAATATCAGTGCATGATCAGCCACGTGATCACTGACGGCACAGTCAGGTGATCAGTGCATGATCAATCACGTGATCAGTTCATGATCATTTACGTGATCAGTGCATGATCAGTCACGTGACCAATACATGGTAGCTACGTGATCATTGCATGATCAGCCACATGAGCAGTGCATGATAGCCACGTGATGTGTTGATAGCTACGTGATCAGTTCATGATTAGTGACGTGATCTGTGCATGACCAGGCAGGTGATCAGTGTATGATCGGCCACGTGAACAGTGCATGATCAGTCACCCGATGGGTGCATGATCAGTCACGTGACCGGTACATGGTAGCTACGTGATCACTGCATGATCAGCCACTCGAGCAGTGCATGATAGCCACGTGATCAGTGCATGATCAGTAACGTGATCAGTGCATGATCAATCAAGTGATCAGTGCATGATCAGTCATGTGATCAGTGCATGATCAGTCACCTGATCAGTGCATGATCAATTACGTGATCAGTGCATGATCAGCCACGTGATCAGTGCGTGATAGCCACGTAATCAGTGCATGAGAGCCATGAGATCAGTTCATGATTAGTCACGGGATGTGTGAATGACCAGGCACGTGATCAGTGTATGACCAGCCATGTGATCAGTGCATGATAGCCACGTGATCAGTGCATGCTCATTCACGTGATCTGGACTTGATCAGCCACGGGATCAGTGCCTGCAGAGTCCCGTGATCAGGGCCTGCTGAGCTGCGTGATTCCTGTCGGCTCATCTGCTTGACAATTGCCAGCTGAGCTGCGTGATTCCTGCCTGGTCACCTACTTGAATATTGCCAGTTGAGCAGCATGATTCGTCACTGCTGAGCTCCATGCTTATTGCCTGCTGATTGCGTGGTTCGTGTCTGCTCAGCTCTTTGAGTATTGCCTCCTGAGGTCCCTGTTCGGGCGCCACCTGCCGGGGACCAGCCCCAGCTGATCCAGGGTATTCGAAGGAGAGATGGCCTAGGCGACTATTTATATGCTAATCGGAGATGTCAAGAGTAATAGTATGAGGATAGCTCAGTAGGAAAATTCGGTGGAGAAAAGAGACTGAGTAGCTTGGTTTACGCGGGAGACCAATCAAACTTCAAGACAAGAAGTTTGCACCACTTACATAGGCCACAGGCACCCTCTCGAATAGCGGAAGGTGCCTCACCCTAGACACCTTCTCGAGTGGGTCTTAGCAGCCCAGGCATAATTAGTAAGCGAGGTGGGTTCCGCGCTCCAGATGGAGACTCAGCTGGAAGTTCAAGGGAAGAATGACAAGGAACTTTATGAATTGGAGCTGTAAGTTAACACTTTGACAGAGAGAGCGAGATGGTGGTGGGGGACAGCCCCCAGTGAAATCAGAGGTGAGAGCACAAAGCAATACAGTAGGCAGGCTCTGGTTTTTTTGGGGGGGAGATGCTCGAGAATATCCTGGTGGACTCCTGAGGCTCGATCCCGCATTTGCGTATGCCGAGCCTCCTTCCTCATGACCTTTGTCCAGAGTGGAATGCCTCACCGTCTCCCGGCACATGATCAGTGCATGCTCAGTCACGATATCAGTGCATGATCAGCCACGTGATCACTGACGGCACAGTCAGGTGATCAGTGCATGATCAATCACGTGATCAGTTCATGATCATTTACGTGATCAGTGCATGATCAGTCACGTGACCAATACATGGTAGCTACGTGATCATTGCATGATCAGCCACATGAGCAGTGCATGATAGCCACGTGATGTGTTGATAGCTACGTGATCAGTTCATGATTAGTGACGTGATCTGTGCATGACCAGGCAGGTGATCAGTGTATGATCGGCCACGTGAACAGTGCATGATCAGTCACCCGATGGGTGCATGATCAGTCACGTGACCGGTACATGGTAGCTACGTGATCACTGCATGATCAGCCACTCGAGCAGTGCATGATAGCCACGTGATCAGTGCATGATCAGTAACGTGATCAGTGCATGATCAATCAAGTGATCAGTGCATGATCAGTCATGTGATCAGTGCATGATCAGTCACCTGATCAGTGCATGATCAATTACGTGATCAGTGCATGATCAGCCACGTGATCAGTGCGTGATAGCCACGTAATCAGTGCATGAGAGCCATGAGATCAGTTCATGATTAGTCACGGGATGTGTGAATGACCAGGCACGTGATCAGTGTATGACCAGCCATGTGATCAGTGCATGATAGCCACGTGATCAGTGCATGCTCATTCACGTGATCTGGACTTGATCAGCCACGGGATCAGTGCCTGCAGAGTCCCGTGATCAGGGCCTGCTGAGCTGCGTGATTCCTGCCGGCTCATCTGCATGACAATTGCCAACTGAGCTGCGTGATTCCTGTCGGCTCATCTGATTGACAATTGCCAGCTGAGCTCCGTGATTCCTGCCTGGTCACCTGCTTCAATATTGCCAGTTGAGCAGCATGATTCGTCACTGCTGAGCTCCATGCTTATTGCCTGCTGATTGCGTGGTTCGTGTCTGCTCAGCTCTTTGAGTATTGCCTCCTGAGGTCCCTGTTCGGGCGCCACCTGCCGGGGACCAGCCCCAGCTGATCCAGGGTATTCGAAGGAGAGATGGCCTAGGCGACTATTTATATGCTAATCGGAGATGTCAAGAGTAATAGTATGAGGATAGCTCAGTAGGAAAATTCGGTGGAGAAAAGAGACTGAGTAGCTTGGTTTACGCGGGAGACCAATCAAACTTCAAGACAAGAAGTTTGCACCACTTACATAGGCCACAGGCGCCCTCTCGAATAGCGGAAGGTGCCTCACGCTAGACACCTTCTCGAGTGGGTCTTAGCAGCCCAGGCATAATTAGTAAGCGTGGTGGGTTCCACGCTCCAGATGGAGACTCAGCTGGAAGTTCAAGGGAAGAATGACAAGGAACTTTATGAATTGGAGCTGTAAGTTAACTCTTTGACAGAGAGATCGAGATGGTGGTGGGGGACAGCCCCCAGTGAAATCAGAGGTGAGAGCACAAAGCAGTAAAGTAGGCAGACTCTGGTTTTTTGGGGTGGAGATGCTCGAGAATATCCGGGTGGACTCCTGAGGCTCAATCCCGCATTTGCGTATGCCGAGCCTCCTTCCTCAAGACCTTTGTCCAGAGTGGAATGCCTCACCGTCTCCCGGCACATGATCAGTGCATGCTCAGTCAGGATATAAGTGCATGATCAGCCACGTGATCACTGACGGCACAGTCAGGTGATCAGTGCATGATCAATCACGTGATCAGTGCATGATCATTTACGTGATCAGTGCATGTTCAGTCACGTGACCAATACATGGTAGCTACGTGATCATTGCATGATCAGCCACATGAGCAGTGCATGATAGCCACGTGATGTGTTGATAGCTACGTGATCAGTTCATGATTAGTGACGTGATCTGTGCATGACCAGGCAGGTGATCAGTGTATGATCGGCCACGTGAACAGTGCATGATAGCCACGTGATCAGTGCATGATCAGTCACCCGATGGGTGCATGATCAGTCACGTGACCGGTACATGGTAGCTACGTGATCACTGCATGATCAGCCACTCGAGCAGTGCATGATAGCCACGTGATCAGTGCATGATCAGTAACGTGATCAGTGCATGATCAATCAAGTGATCAGTGCATGATCAGTCACGTGATCAGTGCATGATCAGTCACCTGATCAGTGCATGATCAATTACGTGATCAGTGCATGATCAGCTACGTGATCAGTGCGTGATAGCCACGTAATCAGTGCATGAGAGCCATGAGATCAGTTCATGATTAGTCACGGGATGTGTGAATGACCAGGCACGTGATCAGTGTATGACCAGCCAAGTGATCAGTGCATGATAGCCACGTGATCAGTGCATGCTCAGTCACTTGATCAGCCACGGGATCAGTGCCTGCAGAGTCAAGTGATCAGGGCCTGCTGAGCTGCGTGATTCCTGCCGGCTCATCTGCTTGACAATTGCCAGCTGAGCTGCGTGATTCCTGCCTGGTCACCTGCTTGAATATTGCCAGTTGAGCAGCATGATTCGTCACTGCTGAGCTCCATGCTTATTGCCTGCTGATTGCGTGGTTCGTGTCTGCTCAGCTCTTTGAGTATTGCCTCCTGAGGTCCCTGTTCGGGCGCCACCTGCCGGGGACCAGCCCCAGCTAATCCAGGGTATTCGAAGGAGAGATGGCCTAGGCGACTATTTATATGCTAATCGGAGATGTCAAGAATAATAGTATGAGGATAGCTCAGTAGGAAAATTCAGTGGAGAAAAGAGACTGAGTAGCTTGGTTTACGCGGGAGACCAATCAAACTTCAAGACAAGAAGTTTGCACCACTTACATATTCCACAGGCGCCCTCTCGAATAGCGGAAGGTGCCTCACCCTAGACACCTTCTCGAGTGGGTCTTAGCAGCCCAGGCATAATTAGTAAGCGAGGTGGGTTCCGCGCTCCAGATGGAGACTCAGCTGGAAGTTCAAGGGAAGAATGACAAGGAACTTTATGAATTGGAGCTGTAAGTTAACTCTTTGACAGAGAGAGCGAGATGGTGGTGGGGGACAGCCCCCAGTGAAATCAGAGGTGAGAGCACAAAGCAATAAAGTAGGCAGACTCTGGTTTTTTTGGGGGGGAGATGCTCGAGAATATCCGGGTGGACTCCTGAGGCTCGATCCCGCATTTGCGTATGCCGAGCCTCCTTCCTCATGACCTTTGTCCAGAGTGGAATGCCTCACCGTCTCCCGGCACATGATCAGTGCATGCTCAGTCACGATATCAGTGCATGATCAGCCACGTGATCACTGACGGCACAGTCACGTGATCAGTGCATGATCAATCACGTGATCAGTTCATGATCATTTACGTGATCAGTGCATGATCAGTCACGTGACCAATACATGGTAGCTACTTGATCATTGCATGATCAGCCACATGAGCAGTGCATGATAGCCACGTGATGTGTTGATTGCTACGTGATCAGTTCATGATTAGTGACGTGATCTGTGCATGACCAGGCAGGTGATCAGTGTAAGATCGGCCACGTGAACAGTGCATGATAGCCACGTGATCAGTGCATGATCAGTCACCCGATGGGTGCATGATCAGTCACGTGACCGGTACATGGCAGCTACGTGATCACTGCATGATCAGCCACTCGAGCAGTGCATGATAGCCACGTGATCAGTGCATGATCCGTAACGTGATCAGTGCATGAAAATCAAGTGATCAGTGCATGATCAGTTACGTGATCAGTGCATGATCAGTCACGTGATCAGTGCATGATCAATTACGTGATCAGTGCATGATCAGCCATGTGATCAGTGCGTGATAGCCACGTAATCAGTGCATGAGAGCCACGTGACCAGTTCATGATCAGTCACGTAATACGTGTGTGACCAGCCACGTAATCAGTGCATGATACCCCCGTGATCAGTGCATGATAGCCATGAGATCAGTTCATGATTAGTCACGGGATGTGTGAATGACCAGGCACGTGATCAGTGTATGACCAGCCAAGTGATCAGTGCATGATAGCCACGTGATCAGTGCATGCTCATTCACGTGATCTGGACTTGATCAGCCACGGGATCAGTGCCTGCAGAGTCCCGTGATCAGGGCCTGCTGAGCTGCGTGATTCCTGCCGGCTCATCTGCATGACAATTGCCAACTGAGCTGCGTGATTCCTGTCGGCTCATCTGATTGACAATTGCCAGCTGAGCTGCGTGATTCCTGCCTGGTCACCTGCTTGAATATTGCCAGTTGAGCAGCATGATTCGTCACTGCTGAGCTCCATGCTTATTGCCTGCTGATTGCGTGGTTCGTGTCTGCTCAGCTCTTTGAGTATTGCCTCCTGAGGTCCCTGTTCGGGCGCCACCTGCCGGGGACCAGCCCCAGCTGATCCAGGGTATTCGAAGGAGAGATGGCCTAGGCGACTATTTATATGCTAATCGGAGATGTCAAGAATAATAGTATGAGGATAGCTCAGTAGGAAAATTCGGTGGAGAAAAGAGACTGAGTAGCTTGGTTTACGCGGGAGACCAATCAAACTTCAAGACAAGAAGTTGGCACCACTTACGTAGGCCGCAGGCGCCCTCTCGAATAGCGGAAGGTGCCTCACGCTAGACACCTTCTCGAGTGGGTCTTAGCAGCCCAGGCATAATTAGTAAGCGAGGTGGGTTCCGCGCTCCAGATGGAGACTCAGCTGGAAGTTCAAGGGAAGAATGACAAGGAACTTTATGAATTGGAGCTGTAAGTTAACTCTTTGACAGAGAGAGCGAGATGGTGGTGGGGGACAGCCCCCAGTGAAATCAGAGGTGAGAGCACAAAGCAATAAAGTAGGCAGACTCTGGTTTTTTTGGGGGGGAGATGCTCGAGAATATCCGGGTGGACTCCTGAGGCTCGATCCCGCATTTGCGTATGCCGAGCCTCCTTCCTCATGACCTTTGTCCAGAGTGGAATGCCTCACCGTCTCCCGGCACATGATCAGTGCATGCTCAGTCACGATATCAGTGCATGATCAGCCATGTGATCACTGACGGCACAGTCACGTGATCAGTGCATGATCAATCACGTGATCAGTGCATGATCATTTACGTGATCAGTGCATGATCTGTCACGTGACCAATACATGGTAGCTACTTGATCATTGCATGATCAGCCACATGAGCAGTGCATGATAGCCACGTGATGTGTTGATAGCTACGTGATCAGTTCATGATTAGTGACGTGATCTGTGCATGACCAGGCAGGTGATCAGTGTATGATCGGCCACGTGAACAGTGCATGATAGCCACGTGATCAGTGCATGATCAGTCACCCGATGGGTGCATGATCAGTCACGTGACCGGTACATGGTAGCTACGTGATCACTGCATGATCAGCCACTCGAGCAGTGCATGATAGCCACGTGATCAGTGCATGATCAGTAACGTGATCAGTGCATGATCAATCAAGTGATCAGTGCATGATCAGTCACGTGATCAGTGCATGATCAGTCACGTGATCAGTGCATGATCAATTACGTGATCAGTGCATGATCGGCCACGTGATCAGTGCGTGATAGCCACGTTATCAGTGCATGAGAGCCATGAGATCAGTACATGATTAGTCACGGGATGTGTGAATGACCAGGCACGTGATCAGTGTATGACCAGCCAAGTGATCAGTGCATGAGAGCCACGTGATCAGTGCATGATCAGTAACGTGATCAGTGCCTGATCAATCAAGTGATCAGTGCATGATCAGTCACGTGATCAGTGCATGATCAGTCACGTGATCAGTGCATGAGCAGTCACATGATGTGGACTTGATCAGCCACGTGATCAGTGCCTGCAGAGTCACGTGATCAGGGCCTGCTGAGCTGCGTGATTCCTGTCGGCTCATCTGCTTGACAATTGCCAGCTGAGCTGCGTGATTCCTGCCTGGTCACCTGCTTGATTATTGCCAGTTGAGCAGCATGATTCGTCACTGCTGAGCTCCATGCTTATTGCCTGCTGATTGCGTGGTTCGTGTCTGCTCAGCTCTTTGAGTATTGCCTCCTGAGGTCCCTGTTCGGGCGCCACCTGCCGGGGACCAGCCCCAGCTGATCCAGGGTATTCGAAGGAGAGATGGCCTAGGCGACTATTTATATGCTAATCAGAGATGTCAAGAATAATAGTATGAGGATAGCTCAGTAGGATAATTCGGTGGAGAAAAGAGACTGAGTAGCTTGGGAGACCAATCAAACTTAAAGACAAGAAGTTTGCACCACTTCCGTAGGCCGCAGACGCCCTCTCGAATAGCAGAAGATGCCTCACCCTAGACACATTCTCGAGTGGGTCTTAGCAGCCCAGGCATAATTTGTAAGCGTGGTGGGTTCCACGCTCCAGATGGAGACTCAGCTGGAAGTTAAAGGGAAGGATGACAAGGAACTTTATGAACTGGAGCTGTAAGTTAACTCTTTGACAGAGAGAGCGAGATGGTGGTGGGGGACAGCCCCCAGTGAAATCAGAGGTGAGAGCACAAAGCAATAAAGTAGGCAGACTGTGGTTTTTTTTGGGGGGAGATGCTCGAGAATATCCGGGTGGACTCCTGAGGCTCGATCCCGCATTTGCGTATGCCGAGCCTCCTTCCTCATGACCTTTGTCCAGAGTGGAATGCCTCACCGGCTCCCGGCACATGATCAGTGCATGCTCAGTCACGATATCAGTGCATGATCAGCCACGGGGTCACTGACTGTACGGTCACGTGATCAGCGCCTCTCAGTCACGTGATCACCGTATGATAAACACGTGATCAGTGAACGATCAGTCACCTGATCACTGCATGCTCAGTAAGGTGGTCAGTTCCTGATCAGCCACGTGATCAGTGCGTGCACAGTCACATGATCAGCGCCTGTCAGTCACTGATCACTGCATGAGAAACATGTGATCAGTGCATGAGAGCCACGTGATCAGTGCCTGATCATCCACGTCATCAGTGCATGCGCAGTCACGTGATCAGTGCATGATAGCCACGTGATCAGTGCATACTCAGTCACGTGATCTGTGCTTGATCAGCCATGTGATCAGTGCCTGCAGAGTCACGTGATCAGGGCCTGCTGAGCTGCGTGATTCCTTACTGCTCATCTGCTTGACAATTGCCAGCTGAGCTGCGTGATTCCTGTCGGCTCATCTGCTTGACAATTGCCAGCTGAGCTGCGTGATTCCTGCCTGGTCACCTGCTTCAATATTGCCAGTTGAGCAGCATGATTCGTCACTGCTGAGCTCCATGCTTATTGCCTGCTGATGGCGTGGTTCGTGTCTGCTCAACTCTTTGAGTATTGCCTCCTGAGGTCCCTGTTCGGGCGCCACCTGCCGGAGACCAGCCCCATCTGATCCAGGGTATTCGAAGGAGAGATGGCCTAGGCGACTATTTATATGCTAATCAGAGATATCAAGAATAATAGTATGAGGATAATTCCGTAGGAAAATTCAGTGGAGGAAAGAGACTGAGTAGCTTGGTTTACGGGGGAGACCAATCAAACTTCAAGACAAGAAGTTGGCAACACTTACGTAGGCCGCAGGCGCCCTCTTGAATAGCGGAAGGTGCCTCACGCTAGACACCTTCTCGAGTGGGTCTTAGCAGCCCAGGAATAATTAGTAAGCGTGGTGGGTTCCACGCTCCAGATGGAGACTCAGCTGGAAGTTCAAGGGAAGAATGACAAGGAACTTTATGAATTGGAGCTGTAAGTTAACTCTTTGACAGAGAGATCGAGATGGTGGTGGGGGACAGCCCCCAGTGAAATCAGAGGTGAGAGCACAAAGCAATAAAGTAGGCAGACTCTGGTTTTTTTTGGGTGGAGATGCTCGAGAATATCCGGGTGGACTCCTGAGGCTCGATCCCGCATTTGCGTATGTCGAGCCTCCTTCCTCATGACCTTTGTCCAGAGTGGAATGCCTCACCGTCTCCCGGCACATGATCAGTGCATGCTCAGTCAGGATATCAGTGCATGATCAGCAACGTGATCACTGACGGCACAGTCACGTGATCAGTGCATGATCAATCACGTGATCAGTGCATGATCATTTACGTGATCAGTGCATGATCAGTCACGTGACCAATACATGGTAGCTACGTGATCATTGCATGATCAGCCACATGAGCAGTGCATGATAGGCACGTGATGTGTTGATAGCTACGTGATCAGTTCATGATTAGTGACGTGATCTGTTCATGACCAGGCAGGTGATCAGTGTATGATCGGCCACGTGAACAGTGCATGATAGCCACGTTATCAGTGCATGATCAGTCACCCGATGGGTGCATGATCAGTCACGTGACCGGTACATGGTAGCTACGTGATCACTGCAATATCAGCCACTCGAGCAGTGCATGATAGCCACGTGATCAGTGCATGATCAGTAACGTGATCAGTGCATGATCAGTCAAGTGATCAGTGCATGATCAGTCACGTGATCAGTGCATGCGCAGTCATGTGATCAGTGCATGATATCCACGTGATCAGTGCGAGCAAAGTCCCATGATCAGCGCCTATCAGTCACTGATCACTGCCTAATAAACACGTGATCAGTGCATGCTGAGGCATGTGATCAGTGCCTGATCAGCCACGTCATCAGTGCATGCCCAGTCACGTGATCAGTGCATGATAGCCACGTGATCAGTGCATGCTCAGTCACGTGATGTGGACTTGATCAGCCAGGTGATCAGTGCCTGCGGAGTCACGTGATCAGGGCCTGCTGAGCTGCATGATTCCTGTCGGCTCATCTGCTTGACAATTGCCAGCTGAGCTGCGTGATTCCTGCCTGGTCACCTGCTTGAATATTGCCAGTTGAGCAGCATGATTCGTCACTGCTGAGCTCCATGCTTATTGCCTGCTGATGGCGTGGTTCGTGTCTGCTCAGCTCTTTGAGTATTGCCTCCTGAGGTCCCTGTTCGGGCGCCACCTGCCGGAGACCAGCCCCAGCTGATCCAGGGTATTCGAAGGAGAGATGGCCTAGGCGACTATTTATATGCTAATCAGAGATGTCAAGAATAATAGTATGAGGAGAGCTCAGTAGGATAATTCGGTGGAGAAAAGAGACTGAGTAGCTTGGGAGACCAATCAAACTTCAAGACAAGAAGTTTGCACCACTTCCGTAGGCCGCAGACGCCCTCTCGAATAGCGGAAGATGCCTCACCATAGACACATTCTCGAGTGGGTCTTAGCAGCCCAGGCAAAATTTGTAAGCGTGGTGGGTTCCACGCTCCAGATGGAGACTCAGCTGGAAGTTAAAGGGAAGGATGACAAGGAACTTTATGAACTGGAGCTGTAAGTTAACTCTTTGACAGAGAGAGCGAGATGGTGGTGGGGGACAGTCCCCAGTGAAATCAGAGGTGAGAGCACAAAGCAATAAAGTAGGCAGACTCTGGTTTTTTTGGCGGGGAGATGCTCGAGAATATCTGGGTGGACTCCTGAGGCTCGATCCCGAATTTGCGTATGCCGAGCCTCCTTCCTCATGACCTTTGTCCAGAGTGGAATGCCTCCCCGGCTCCCGGCACATGATCAGTGCATGCTCAGTCACGATATCAGTGCATGATCAGCCACGTGATCACTGACGGCACAGTCACGTGATCAGCGCCTCTCAGTCACGTGATCACCTTATGATAAACACGTGATCAGTGAACGACCAGCCACGTGATCACTGCCTGCGCAGTCAGGTGGTCAATTCCTGATCAGCCACGTAATCAGTGCGTTCACAGTCCCATGATCAGCTCCTGTCAGTCACTGATCACTGCCTGATAAACCCGGGATCAGTGCCCGATCAGCCACGTCATCAGTGAACCCGCAGTCACGTGATCAGTGCATGATAGCCACGTGAACAGTGCGTGCACAGTCCCATGATCAGCGCCTGTCAGTCACTGATCATTGCCTGAGAAACAGGTGATCAGTGCATGATAAGCCATGTGATCAGTGCCTGATCAGCCACGTCATCAGTGCATGAGCAGTCACATGATGTGGACTTGATCAGCCACGTGATCAGTGCCTGCAGAGTCACGTGATCAGGGCCTGCTGAGCTCTGTGATTCCTGCCGGCTCATCTGCATGACAATTGCCAGCTGAGCTGCGTGATTCCTGCCTGGTCACCTGCTTGATTATTGCCAGTTGAGCAGCATGATTCGTCACTGCTGAGCTCCATGCTTATTGCCTGCTGATTGCGTGGTTCGTGTCTGCTCAGCTCTTTGAGTATTGCCTCCTGAGGTCCCTGTTCGGGCGCCACCTGCCGGGGACCAGCCCCAGCTGATTCAGGGTATTCGAAGGAGAGATGGCCTAGGCGACTATTTATATGCTAATCAGAGATGTCAAGAATAATAGTATGAGGATAGTTCAGTAGGATAATTCGGTGGAGAAAAGAGACTGAGTAGCTTGGGAGACCAATCAAACTTCAAGACAAGAAGTTTGCACCACTTCCGTAGGCCGCAGACGCCCTCTCGAATAGCGGAAGATGCCTCATCCTAGACACATTCTCGAGTGGGTTTTAGCAGCCCAGGCATAATTAGTAAGCGTAGTGGGTTCCACGCTCCAGATGGAGACTCAGCTGGAAGTTAAAGGGAAGAATGACAAGGAACTTTATGAACTGGAGCTGTAAGTTAACTCTTTGACAGAGAGAGCGAGATGGTGGTGGGGGACAGCCCCCAGTGAAATCAGAGGTGAGAGCACAAAGCAATAAAGTAGGCAGACTCTGGTTTCTTTTGGGGGGAGATGCTCGAGAATATCTGGGTGGACTCCTGAGGCTCGATCCCGCATTTGCGTATGTCGAGCCTCCTTCCTCATGACCTTTGTCCAGAGTGGAATGCCTCACCGGCTCCCGGCACATGATCAGTGCATGCTCAGTCACGTGATCACTGACTGCACAGTCACGTGATCAGCGCCTCTCAGTCACGTGATCACCTTATGATGAACAGGTGATCAGTGAACGACCAGCCATGTGATCACTGCATGCGCAGTCAGGTGGTCAGTTCCTGATCAGCCACGTGATCAGTGCGTGCACAGTCCCATGATCAGCGCCTGTCAGTCACTGATCACTTCCTGATAAACCCGGGATCAGTGCCAGATCAGCCACGTCATCAGTGCATGGGCAGTCACGTGATCAGTGCATGATAGCCACGTGATCAGTGCGTGCACAGTCCCATGATCAGCGCCTGTCAGTCACTGATCATTGCCTGAGAAACAGGTGATCAGTGCATGATGAGCCATGTGATCAGTGCCTGATCAGCCACGTCATTAGTGCATGCGCAATCACGTGATCAATGCATGATAGCCACGTGATCAGTGCATGCTCATTCACGTGATCTGGACTTGATCAGCCACGTGATCAGTGCCTGCAGAGTCACGTGATCAGGGCCTGCTGAGCTGCATGATTCCTGTCGGCTCATCTGCTTGACAATTGCCAGCTGAGCTGCGTGATTCCTGCCTGGTCACCTGCTTGATTATTGCCAGTTGAGCAGCATGATTCGTCACTGCTGAGCTCCATGCTTATTGCCTGCTGATTGCGTGGTTCGTGTCTGCTCAGCTCTTTGAGTATTGCCTCCTGAGGTCCCTGTTCGGGCGCCACGTGCCGGGGACCAGCCCCAGCTGATCCAGGGTATTCGAAGGAGAGATGGCCTAGACGACTATTTATATGCTAATCAGAGATGTCAAGAATAATAGTATGAGGATAGCTCAGTAGGAAAATTCGGTGGAGAAAAGAGACTGAGTAGCTTGGTTTACGCGGGAGACCAGTCAAACTTCAAAACAAGAAGTTGGCACCACTTACGTAGGCCGCAGGCGCCCTCTTGAATAGCAGAAGTTTCCTCACCCTAGACACCTTCTCGGGTTGGTCTTAGCAGCCCAGGCATAATTAGTAAGCGTGGTGGGTTCCCCGCTCCAGATGGAGACTCAGCTGGAAGTTAAAGGGAAGAATGACAAGGAACTTTATGAACTGGAGCTGTAAGTTAACTCTTTGACAGAGAGATCGAGATGGTGGTGGGGGACAGCCCCCAGTGAAATCAGAGGTGAGAGCACAAAGCAATAAAGTAGGCAGACTCTGGTTTTTTTGAGGGGGAGATGCTCAAGAATATCCGGGTGGACTCCTGAGGCTCGATCCCGCATTTGCGTATGCAGAGCCTCCTTCCTCATGACCTTTGTCCAGAGTGGAATGCCTCACTAGCTCCCGGCACATGATCAGTGTATGATCAGCCACGAGATCAGTGCATGATCAGCCACGTGATCAGTGCATGATCAGCCACGTGATCAGTGCCTGCACAGTCATGTGATCAGTGTATGATCAGCTTCGTAATCAGTGCATTATCAGGCACGTAATCAGTGCATTATCAGTAATTTGATCAGTGTATGACCAACCACGTGATCAGTGTATGATCAGGCACGTAATCCGTGCATTACATTAATTCGATCAGTGTATGATCAGCCACGTGATCAGTGCATGAACAGCCACGTGATCAGTGTATGATCAGCCACGTGATCAGTGCGTGATCCTCAAAGTGTTTAGTGCATTATCAGTCACGTGAGCAGTGTATGATCAGCCACTTGATCAGTGCATGATCTCCCACATGATTAATGCATGATCAGCCACATGATCAGTGCAGGCACAGTCACGTGATCAGTGTATGATCAGCTTCGTGATCATTGCATGATCAGCCACGGGATCAGTGCATGATCAGGCCAGTTAAGAGTGCATGATCAGTCACGTGATCAGTGTATGATAGCCAGGTTATCATTGCATGATCAGCCACGTGATCAGTGCATGATTAGTGACGTGATCACTACATGCACAGTCACGTGATCAGTGCATGATAGCTACGAGATCAGTGCATGATCAGACACAAAATCAGTGCATGGTCAGCCACGTTATCACTGTATGATCAGCCATGTGATTAGTGCATGTGTAGTCACGTGATCAGTGTATGACCAGCCACGTGTTCAGTGCATGATAGCCAAGTGATCAATGCATGATAGCTAGGTGATCAGTGCATGCTCAGTCACATGAGCAGTGTATGATAGCCACGTGAACATTGCCTACAATTACGTGATCAATGATTGTGCAATCACGTGATCAGTGCATGATAGACACGTGTTCAGTGCATGATAGCCAAGTGATCAATGCATGATAGCCACGTGATCAGTGCATGCTCAGTCACATGAGCAGTGCATGATAGCCACGTGATCATTGCCTACAAATACGTGATCAGTGCAAGTGCAGTCACATGATCAGTGCATGATAGCCCCGTGATCATTGCTTACAAATACGTGATCAGTGCAAGTGCAGTCATGTGATCACTGCATGATATACACGTGATCAGTGCATGATTGCCACGTGATCAGTGCATGATCAGTCACGTGATCAGTGCATGTGCACACACGGAGTTAGTGTATTATCAGCCACCTGATCAGTGCATGATCAGTCATGTGATCAGTGCATGTGCAGTCACGTGATTAGTGTATGATCATCCTTGTGATCAGTGCATGATAGCAACCTGATCAGTGCATGATAAGCAACGTGATTAGTGCATGATAAGCCACGTGATCATTGTACGATCAGACACGTGATCAGTGCATGATCATCCACCTGCTCAGTGTATGATCAGCCACGTGATGAGTGCATGATTTGCAACGTGATTAGTGCATGATAAGCCTCGTGATCAGTGTACGATCAGCCACGTGATCAGTGCAGTATCAGCCACGTGATCAGTGCATGCACAGTCACGTGATCAGTGTATGATCAGCTTCATGATCAGTGCATGATCAACCACGTGATCAGTTCATGGTCAGGCACTTGATCAGTGCATGATCAGTCATCTGATCAGTGTATGATCATCCACGTGATCAGTCCATGATCAGCCACGTGATCACTGTCTTATCAGCCACGTGATCAGTGAATGATCCAGAACCTAATTAGTGCATTATAAGCCACATGATCAGTGCATGATAACCACGTGATCACTGTCTTATCAGCCACGTGATCAGTGAATGATCCACAACGTAATTAGTGCATTATCAGCCACGTGATCAGTGCATGATAACCACGTGATCAGTGCATGATCAGTCAAGTGATCAGTGCATGATATGTCACTTATCAGTGTACGATGTTCACGTGATCAGTTCGTGCACAATCATGTGATCAGTGCATGATAGCTACGTGATCAGGGCATGATCAGCCACGTGATAAGTGCAAGATTGTCAAGTGATCAGTGCATGGTTAGTTACGTGATCAATGTATGATTAGCTACGTGATCAGTGCATGATAGCCACCTGATCCGTGCATGATCAGTCACATGATCATGGCATGGGCAGTCATGTGATCAGTACATGATAGCTACGCAATCAGTTCATAATCAGTCACGTGATCACTGCATGATCATTCACGTGATCAGTGCATGCTAGCCACGTGATCAGTGCATGATCAGTCACGTGATCAGTGTATAATTAGCCTCGTGATCAATGTATGATCATCCACGTGATCAGTGCATGATAGGCACGTGATCAGTGCATGATAGCCAAGTGATCAGTGCATTATAGCCATGTGATGAGTGCATGATCAGTCACGTGATCATTGTATGATCAACAACGTGATCAGTGCATGATAGCAACCTGATCAGTGCATGATAAGAAACGTGATTTGTGCATGATAAGCCACGTGATCAGTGTATGATCAGACACGTGAATAGTGCATGATCAGCCACGTGACCAGTGCAATATCATCCACGTGATGAGTGCATGCACAGTCACGTGATCAGTGTATGATCAGCTTCATGATCAGTGCATGATCAGCCACGTCATCAGTTCATGGTCAGGCATGTGATCAGTGCATGATTAGTCATGTGATCAGTGTATGATCATCCATGTGATCAGTGCATGATTAGCCACGTGATCACTGTATTATCAGCCACGTGATCAGTGAATGATCCACAACCTGATTAGTGCATGATCAGGCACGTGATCAGTGCCTGATAGCCACGTGATCAGTGCATGATCATTCAAGTGATCAGTGCATGATATGTCACTTGATCAGTGTATGATATCCACATGATCAGTTCATGCGCAGTCATGTGATCAGTGCATGATAGCTACGCGATCAGTGCATAATCAGTCACGTGATCAGTGCATGATAGCCACGTGATCAGTGCATGATCAGTCACATGATCATGGCATGTGCATTCTTGTGATCAGTGCATTATAGCTAAGCGATCAGTGCATAATCAGTCATATGATCACTGCATGATCAGCCACGTGATCAGTGCATGATCAGCCACGTGATCAGTGCATGCACAGTCACGTGATCAGTGTATGATCAGCTTCGTTATCAGTGCATGCACAGTCACGTGATCAGTGTATGATCAGCTTCGTGATCAGTGCATGATTAGCCACGTGTTCAGTGCATGATCAGTCACGTGATCAGTGTGTGATAGTCCAGTTATCAGTGCATGATCAGCCCCGTGATCAGTGCATGATCAGCCAAGTGATCAGTGCATGCGCAGTCACGTGATCAGTGTATGATCAGCCAAATGATCAGTGCATGATCAGGCACCTGATCAGTGCATGATAAGTCATGTGATCAGTTTATGATCAGCGACGTGATCAGTGCATGATCAGCCACGTGATTAGTGTATGATCAGCCACATGATCAGTGTATGATCAGCCACGAGATCAGTGCATGAGCAGCCAGGTGATCAGTGCCTGCACAGTCCCGTGATCAGTGTATGATCAGCTTCGTGATCAGTGCATGATCAGGCACGTTATCAGTGCATTTCAGTAATTTGATCAGTGTATGATCAGCCACGTGTTCAGTGCATGAACAGCCACATGATCATTGTATGATCAGCCACGTGATCAGTGCATGATCCACAACGTGTTTAGTGCATTATCAGTCATGTGAGCAGTGTATGATCAGCCACTTGATCAGTGCATGATCTCCCACGTGATTAATGCATGATCAGCCACATGATCAGTGCAGGCACAGTCACGTGATCAGTGTATGATTAGCTTCGTGATCATTGCATGATCAGCCACGTGATCAGTGCATGATCAGGCCAGTGAAGAGTGCATGATCAGTCACGTGATCAGTGTATGATAGCCAGGTTATCATTGCATGAAAAGCCACGTGATCTGTGCATGATCAGCCACGTGATCAGTGCATGCACAGTCACGTGATCAGTGCATGATAGCTACGAGATCAGTGCATGATCAGACACGAAATCAGTGCATGGTCAGCCACGTGATCACTGTATGATCAGCCACGTGATCAGTGCATGTGCAGTCACGTGATCAGTGTATGACCAGCCACGTGTTCAGTGCATGATAGCCAAGTGATCAATGCATGATAGCTACGTGATCAGTGCATGCTCAGTCACATGAGGAGTGCATGATACCCACGTGATCATTGCCTACATGTACGTGATCAGTTCATGTGCATCCCGTGTTCAGGGCATGATAGGAACGTGATCAGTGCATGATAGCCAAATGATCAGTGCATGATCAGTCACGTCTTCAGTGCATGATCTGAACGTGATCACTGTATGATCATCCTTGTGATCAGTGCATGCCCAATCTCGAGATCAGTGCATGATAGCGACGTGATCACTGCATGATCATTCACGTGATCAGTGCATCCTAGCCACGTAATCAGTGCATGATAGCCACGTGATTACTGCATGATCAGTCACGTTATCAGTGTATGATCAGCCTCGTGATCAGTGTATGATCATCCAAGTGCTCAGTGCATGATAGGCACGTGATCAGTGCATGAGAACCAACAGATCACTGCATGATCAGCCACGTGATCAGTGCATGCTAGCCAGGTGATCAGTGCATGATAACCACGTGATCAGTGCATGATAGCCAACAGATCACTGCATGATCAGCCAGGTGATCAGTTCATGCTAGCCACGTAATCAGTGCATGATAGCCACTTGATTAGTGCATGATCAGTCACGTTATCAGTGTATGATCAGCCTCGTGATCAGTGTATGATCATCCACGTGCTAAGTGCATGATAGGCACGTGATTAGTGCATGAGAGCCAACAGATCACTGCATGATCAGCCACGTGATCAGTGCATGATAGCCAAGTGATCAGTGCATGATAGACACGTGAAAAGTGCATGATAACCACGTGATCAGTGCATGATAAGCCACGTGATCAGTGCATGATAGCCACTTCATCAGTGTATGATCATCCAGGTGATCAGTGCATGATAGGCCTGTGAACAGTGCATGATAGCCAACAGATCACTGCATGATCAGCCACGTGATCAGTGCATGATAGCCACGTGATCAGTGCATGATAGCCACGTGATCAGTGCATGATCAGTCAGGTGATCAGTGTATGATCAACCACGTGATCAATGCATGATAGCCACCAGATCAGTGCATGATCAGTCACTTGATCAGTGCATGATCTGTCACGTGTCCAGTGTATGATATCCACGTGATCAGTTCTTGCGCAGTCATGTGATCAGTTCATGATAGCTAAGTTATCAGTGCCTGATCAGCCACGGGATCAGTGCAAGATCGCCAGGTGATCAGTGCATGATTATTTAGGTGATCAATGTAAGATTAGCCACATGATTAGTGCATGATAGCCACGTGATCAGTGCATGATCAGTCACGTGATCAGTGCATGATCAGCCACGTGATCACTGCATGATAGCCACGTAATCTCTGTATGATCAGCCGCATAATCAGTGCATGATAGCCACTTGCCCAGTACATGATCAGCCACGTGATCAGTGTATGATCTGCCACGTGATCAGTGCATGATAGCCAAGTGATCAATGCATGATAGTACGTGATCAGTGCATGCTCAGTCACATGATCAGTGCATGATCAGCCACATGATCAGTGCATGCACAGTTACGTGATCAGTGTGTGATCAGCTTCGTGATCAGTGTATGATCAGCCACGTGATCAGTGCATGATCAGGCACGTGATCAGTGCTTGATCAGTCATGTGATCAGTGTATGGTCAGCGAGGTGATCAGTGCATGATCAGCAACGTGATCAGTGCATGCACAGTCACGTGATCAGTGCATGATCAGGCCAGTGAAGAGTGCACGATCAGTCATGTGATCAGTGTATGATAGCCAAGTTACCAGTGCATGATCAGCCAGGTGATCTGTGCATGATCAGACACGTGATCAGTGTATGATCAGGCACGTGATCAGTCATGATCAGTCACATGATCAGTGTATGATCAGCCACGTGTTCAGTGCATGATAGCATCGTGATCAGTGCATGATCAGCAACGCGATTATTGCATGACCAGCCACGTGATCAGTGCATGATCAGCCACGTGATCAGTGCATGATCAGCCACGTGATCACTGTATGATCAGCCACGTGATCAGTGCATGTGCAGTCAGGTGATCAGTGTATGATCACCCACGTGATCAGTGCATGATAGCCAAGTGATCAATGCATGGTAGCTATGTGATTGGTGCATGCTCAGTCACATGATCAGTGCATGATCAGCCACGTGATCAGTGCATGATAGCCAAGTGATCATTGCCTACAGTTCCATGATCAGTGCATGCGCAGTCACGTTATCAGTGCATGATAGCCACGTGATCAGTGCATGATCAGGCACGTGATCAGTGTATGATCAGCCATGTGATCAGTGCATGATAGCCAAGTGATCAATGCATGGTAGTACGTAATCGCTGCCTGCTCAGTCACATGATCAGTGCATGATCATCCACGTGATCAGTGCTTGATCACTCATGTGATAAGTGTATGATCAGCCACGTGATCAGTGCATGATCAGCCACGTGATCAGTGCTTGAACAGGCACCTGAAAAGTACATGATCAGCCACGTGATCAGTGCATGATCAGCAAAGTGATCAGTGCATGCACAGTCACGTGATCAGTGCATGATCAGGCACCTGAAGGGTGCACGATCAGTCACGTGATCAGTGTATGATAGCCAGGTTACCAGTGCATGATCCGCCAGGTGATCTGTGCATGATCAGCCAAGTGATCAGTGCATGCACAGTCCCGTGGTCAGTGTATGATCAGCTTTGTGATCAGTGCATGATCAGACACGTGATCAGTGCATGATAGGGCACGTGATCAGTCATGATCAGTTACATGATCAGTGTATGATCAGCCATGTGTTCAGTGCATGATAGCATCGTGATCTGTGCATGATCAGGCACGTGATCAGTCATGATCAGTCACATGATCAGTGTATGATCAGCCACGTGTTCAGTGCATGATAGCATCGTGATCAGTGCATGATCAGTCACGTAATCAGTGCATGATCAGCCACGGGAACAGTGCATGATATCCATGTGATCAGTGCATGATAGCTACGTGATCAGTGCATAATTAGCCACGTAATCAGTGCATGATAAGCACCGGTCAGTGCATGATCAGCAACGTGATTAGTCCATGATCAGCCACGTGATCAGTGCATGATCAGCCACGTGATCACTGTATGATCAGCCACGTGATCAGTGCATGTGCAGTCAGGTTAATAGTGTATGATCACCCACGTGATCAGTGCATGATAGCCAAGTGATCAATGCATGGTAGCTACGTGATTGGTGCATGCTCAGTCACATGATCAGTGCATGATCAGCCACGTGATCAGTGCATGATAGCCAAGTGATCATTGCCTACAGTTCCATGATCAGTGCATGCGCAGTCACATTATCAGTGCATGATAGCCACGTGATCAGTGCATGATCAGTCAGGTGATCAGTGTATGATCATCCACATAATCAGTGCATGGGCACTCACGTGATCAGTGCAGATTGCCACGTGATCAGTGCATGATAGCCACGTGATCAGTGCATGATCAGTCACGTATTCAGTGCATGATCTCTCACGTTATCAGTGTATGATCATCCATGTGACAAGTGCATTATCAGCCACGTGATCAGTGCTTGATAGCCACGTGATCAGTGCATGAACAGTAACGTTATCAGTATATGATCAGCCAAATGATCAGTGCATTATCAAGTACGTGATCAGTGCATGATCAGGCACTCGATCAGTGCATGATCAGTCATGTGATCAGTGCATGATCAGGCACGTAAAGAGTGCGTGATCAGTCACCTTTTCAGTGTATGATAGCCGGGGTATCAGGGCATGATCAGCCAGTGATCAGTGCATGATCAGCCACGTGATGAGTGCATGCACAGTCACCTGATCATTGTATGCTCAGCTTCATGATCAGTGCATGATCAGCCATGTGAATAGTGCATGATCAGCCACGTGATCAGTGCATGGTAGCCACGTGATCAGTGCATGATCAGCCACGGAATCAGTGCATGATAGCCATGTGATCAGTTCATGATAGCCACGTGATAAGTGTATGATCAGCCACGTGATCAGTGCATGATAGCCACGTGACCAGTACATGATTAATCAGTGCATGATCAATCACGTGATCAATGCATGATCAGTCACGTGATCAGTGCATGATCAGCCATTTTTTTAGTGCATGATCAGTCACGTGATCACTGTATGATCATCCACGTGATCAGTGCATGCACAGTCAAGTGATCAGTGAATGATAGCCATGTGATCAGGGCATGATCAAGCACGTGATCAGTGTATGATCAGCCACGTGAACAGTGCGTGCTCAGTCACGTGATCAGGGCCTACTGAGCAGCGTTTTTCCTGTCTGCTCAGCTGCTTGACAAGAGCCAGCTGAGCTGCTTGATTCCTGCCTGCTCATCGTCTTGATAATCGCCAGCTGAGCTTAGTGATTCCTGCGTGCTCATCGGTTAGATAATTGCCAGCGGAGATGCGTGATTCCTGCCTGCTCATCGGCTTGATAATTGCCAGTTGAGCTGCGTGATTCCTGGCTGCTCATCTGCTTTATTATTGCCAGCTGAGCTTCGTGATTCCTGCCTTCTCATCTGCTTGACAATTGCCAGCTGAGCCGTGTGATTCCTACCTGCTCATCTGCTTGACTTTTGCCAGCTGAGCAGCATGATTCATCACAGGTGATATCCATGATTATTGCCTGCTGAATGCGTGATTTGTGCCTGCTCAGCTCTTTGATTGTTGCCTCCTGAGGCACATCATCAGTGCATGATAGCCACGTGTAAAGTGCATGATCAATCAAATGATCAGCCACATTCAGACACATGACCTGTGCATGATTAGGCACGTGATCAGTTCCTGATCAGCCACGTGATCACTGCATGATAGCCAAGTGACCAGTACATGATTAATCAGTGCATGATCATCCATGTGATCAGTGCATGCACAGTCAAATGATCAGTGGATGCAGTCACGTGATCAGTGTATGATCAACTTCGTAATCAGAGTATGATCAGCCACGTGATCAGTGCATGATCAGCCACGTGATCAGTGTATGATCAGCCACGTGATCAGTGCATGATCCACAAGGTGATTAGTGCATGATCAGCCACGTGATCAGTGAATGATCACCACGTGATCAGTGTATGATCAGCCACGTAATCAGTGCATGCACAGTCACGTGATCAGTGTATGATCAGCTTCGTGATCAGTGCATGGTCAGCCACGTGATCAGTGCATGATCAGGTACGTGAAGAGTGCATGAGCAGTCACTTGATCAGTGTATGATAGCCAGCTAATCAGTGCACAATCAGCCACGTGATCAGTGCATGATCAGCCACGTGATCAGTGCATGATATCCACGTGATCAGTGCATGATTAGTCAAGTGATCAGTGCATGATATGTCACTTGATCAGTGTATGATAGCCACGGAATCAGTTCCTGCGCAGTCATGTGCTCAGTGGATGATAGCTATGTGATCAGTGCATGATCATCTACGTCATCAGTGCAAGATTGCCACGTGATCAGTGCATGGTTAGTTAAGTGATCAATGTATGTTTAGCCACGTGATCAGTACATGATAGCCACCTGATCGGTGCATGATCAGTCACGTGATCTTGGCATGTGCACTCATGTGATCAGTGCATGTTAGCTACGCAATCAGTTCATAATCAGTCACGTGATCATTGCAGGATCAGCCACGTGATCAGTGAATGATAGCCACGGGATCAGTGCATGAACAGGTAAGTGATCAGTTCATGGGCAATCACGTGATTAGTGCATGATAGACACGTGATCAGTGCATGATAGCCAGTGATCAGTGCATGATCAGTCACGTGATCAGTGCATGAGCAGTCAAGTGATCAGTGTATGATCAGCCAAATGATCAGTGCATGATCATGTACGTGATCAGTGTATGATCAGGCACCTGATCAGTGCATGATAAGTCACGTGATCAGTGTATGATCAGCCACGTGATCAGTGCATGATCAACCACGTGATCAGTGTATGATCAGCCACGTGATAAGTGCATGCACAGTCACATGATCAGTGTATGGTCAGCTTTGTGATCAGTGCATTATCAGGCACGTGATCAGTGCATTATCAGAAATTTGATCAGTGTATGATCAGCCACGTGATCAGTGTATGATCAGCCATGTGATCAGTGAATGATCACCACGTGATCAGTGCATGATCAGCCAAGTTATCAGTGCATGCAGAGTCACGTGATCAGTGTACGATCAGCTTCGTGATCAGTGCATTATCAGCCAGGTGATCAGTGCATGATCAGGCCAGTGAAGAGTGCATGATCAGTCACGTGATCAGTTATGATAGCCAGGTTATCATTGCATGATCAGCCACGTGATGAGTGCATGCACAGTCACATGATCAGTGCATGATCAGGCACGTGATCAGTGCATGATCAGTCAGGTGATCAGTGTATGATCATCCACGTGATCAGTGCACGATAGCCAGTTGACCAGTGCATGATCAGTCACGTGACCAGGGCATTATCAGCCACGGGATCAGTGCATGATAGCCATGTGATCAGTGCATGATAGCTACGAGATCAGTGCTAGATCAACCACGTAACCAGTGCATGATCAGCCACGTGATCACTGTATGATCAGCCATGTGATCAGTGCATGTGCGGTTACCTGACCAGTGTATGATCAGCCAGGTGTTCAGTGCAGGATAGCCAAGTGATCAATGCATGATAGCTACGTGATCAGTGCATGCTCAGTAACATGAGCAGTGCATGATAGCCAGGTGATCATTGCCTACAATTACGTGATCAGTGCATGTGCAGTCACGTGATCAGTGCATGATAGACACGTGAACAGTGCATGATAGCCACGTGATCAGTGCATGAACTCTAACGTGATCAGTGCATGTGCAGTCACGTGATTAGTGTATGATCAGCCCAAGATCAGTGCATGATAGCCACGTGATCAGTGCATGATAGCCAAGTGATCAGTGCATGATAGCCACGTGATCAGTGCATGATCAGTCACGTGATCAGTGTATGATCAACCACGTGATCAATGCATGATAGCCACCAGATCAGTGCAAGATCAGTCACGTGATCAGTGCATGATCAGCCACGTGATGAGTGCATGATAGCCATGTGATCAGTGCATGATAGCTACGAGATCAGGGCATAATCAGCCACGTAATCAGTGCATGATCAGCCACGTGATCACTGTATGATGAGCCACGTAATCAGTGTATGTGCAGTCACGTGATCAGTGTATGATCAGCCACGTGTTCAGTGCATGATAGCCAAGTGATCAATGCATGATAGCTACGTGATCAGTGCATGCTCAGTAACATGAGCAGTGCATGATAGCCACGTGGGCATTGCCTACAATTACATGAACAGTGCATGACCAGTCACTTGATCAGTGCATGTGCAGTCACGTGATTAGTGTATGATCATCCACGTGATCAGTGCATGATAGCAACCTGATCAGTGCATGATAAGCAACGTGATTTGTGCATGATAAGCCACGTGATCAGTGTACGATCAGACACGTGAATAGTGCATGATCAGCCACGTGACCAGTGCAATATCATCCACGTGATGAGTGCATGCACAGTCACGTGATCAGTGTATGATCAGCTTCATGATCAGTGCATGATCAGCCAGGTCATCAGTTCATGGTCAGGCATGTGATCAGTGCATGATTAGTCATGTGATCAGTGTATGATCATCCATGTGATCAGTGCATGATCAGCCACGTGATCACTGTATTATCAGCCACGTGATCAGTGCATGATCCACAACCTGATTAGTGCATGATATGGCACGTGATCAGTGCCTGATAGCCACGTGATCAGTGCATGATCATTCAAGTGATCAGTGCATGATATGTCACTTGATCAGTGTATGATATCCACATGATCAGTTCATGCGCAGTCATGTGATCAGTGCATGATAGCTACGTGATCAGTGCATGATCAGCCACGTGATCAGTGCAAGATTATCAAGTGATCAGTGCATGATCAGTCACGTGATCAGTGCATTATCTGTCACATGTCCAGTGTATGATATCCACGTGATCAGTTCTTGCGCAGTCATGTGATCAGTGCATGATAGGTAGGTTATCAGTGCCTTATCAGCCACGTGATCAGTGCAATATCGCCCCGTGATCAGTGCATGATTATTTAGGTGATCAATGTATGATTAGCCACATGATCAGTGCATGATAGCCACGTGATCAGTGCATGATCAGGCACGTGATCAGTGCATGATAGCTACGCGATCAGTGCATAATCAGTCACGTGATCAGTGCATGACCAGCCACGTGATCAGTTCATGATAGGCACGTGATCAGTGCATGATCAGTCACATGATCATGGCATGCCAAGTCATGTGATCAGTGCGTTATAGCTATACGATCAGTGCATAATCAGTCATGTGATCAGTGCATGATCAGCCACGTGATCAGGGCATGATAGCCACGTAATCAGTGCATGAACAGGTAAGTGATCAGTTCATGCGCAGTCACGTGATTAGTGCATGATAGACACATGATCAGTGCACGATAGCCAGGTGAACAGTGAATGATCAGTCACGTGATCAGTGCATGCGCAGTCACGGGATCAGTGTATGATCAGCCAAATGATCAGTGCATGATCAGGCACCTGATCAGTGCATGATAAGTCATGTGATCAGTGTATGATCAGCCACGTAATCAGTGCATGATCAGCCACGTGATCAGTGTATGATCAGCCACGTGATAAATGCATGATCAGCCACGTGATCAGTGCATTATCAGCCAAATGATCAGTGTATGATCAGCCACGTGATCACTGCATGATCAGCCACGTGATCAGTGTTTGATCAGCCACGTGATAAGTGCATGATCAGCCACGTGATCAGTGCATTATCAGCCAAATGATCAGTGCATGATCAGCCACGTGATCAGTGCATGCACAGTCATGTGATCAGTGTATGATCAGCCACGTGATCAGTGTATGATCAGCTTCGTGAACAGTGCATGATCAGGCACGTGATCAGTGCATTATCAGTAATTTGTTCAGTGTATTTCAGCCACGTGAACAGTGCATGAACAGCCACGTGATCATTGCATAATCCGCAACGTGATTAGTGCATGATCAGTCACGTGATCAGTGTATGATCAGCCACGTGATCAGTGTATGACCAGCTTCGTGATCAGTGCATGATCAGGCACGTGATCAATGCATCATCAGTAATTTGATCAGTGTATTTCAGCCACGTGATCAGTGCATGAACATCCACGTGATCAGCGTATGATCAGCCACGTGATCATTGCATAATCCGCAACGTGATTAGTGCATGATCAGTCACGTGATCAGTGTATGATCAGCCACGTGATCAGATCATGCTCTCCCACGTGATCAATGCATGATCAACCACATGGTCAGTGCAGGCACAGTCACGTGATCAGTGTATGATCAGCTTCGTGATCATTGCATGATCAGCCACATGATCAGTGCATGATAAGGCCAGTGAAGAGTGCATGATCAGTCACATAATCAGTGTATGATAGCCATGTTATCATTGCATGAACAGCCACGTGATCAGTGCATGATTAGCCACGTGATCAGTGCATGCACAGTCACGTGATCAGTGTATGATCAGCTTTGTGATCAGTGCATGATCAGCCAAGTGATCAGTGCATAATCAGACTCGTGATCAGTGCATGGTCAGTCACGTGATCAGTGTATGATCAGCCACGTGATCAGTGCATGATAGCCATGTGATCAGTGCATGATAGATACGAGATCAGTGCATGATCACCCACGTAATCAGTGCATGATCAGCCACGTGATAACTGTATGATCAGTCACGTGATCAGTGCATGTGCAGTCACGTGATCAGTGTATGATCAGCCACGTGTTCAATGCATGATAGTCAAGTGATCAATGCATGATAGCTACGTAATTAGTGCATGCTCAGTCACATGAGCAGTGCATGATAGCCAGGTGATCATTGCCTACAATTACGTGATCACTGCATGTGCAGTCACGTGATCAGTACATGATAGACCAGTGATCAATGCATGATAGCTAGGTGATCAGTGCATGCTCAGTCACATGAGCAGTGCATGATTAGCCACGTGATCATTGCATACAATTACGTGATCAGTGCATGTGCAGTCACGTGATTAGTGCATGTGCAGTGACGTGAGCAGTGTATGATCAGCCACGTGTTCAGTGCATGCTAGACACGTGATCATTGCATGATAGCCACGTGATCAGTGCATGATCAATCACGTGATCAGTGCATGCGCAGTCCCGGGATCAGTGTATGTTCAGCCACGTGATCAGTGCATGATAGCAAACTGATCAGTGCATGTTAAGCAACGTGATTAGTGCATGATCAGCCACGTGATAAGTGTACGATGAGACACGTGATCAGTGTATGATCAGCTTCATGATCAGTGCATGATCAGCCACGTGAGCAGTTCATGGTCATGCACGTGATCAGTCCATGATCAGCCACGTGATCACTGTATTTTCAGCCACGTGATCACTGCATGATCCACAACGTGATTATTGCATGATCAGCCACGTGATCAGTGTATGATCAGGCACGTGATCAATGCATGATCAGCCACGTGATCAGTGCATCATAAGCCACGTGATCAGTGCATGCACAGTCACGTGATCAGTGTATGATGAGCTTCGTGATCAGTGCATAATCAGCCACGTGATCAGTGCATGATCAGGCACGTGATCAGTGCATGATAGCCACGACTGTGCATGATCAGTCAGGTGATCAGTGCATGATCAGCCACGGGATCAGTGCATGATAGCCATGTGATCAGTGCATGATACTTACGAGATCTGTGCATTATCAGCCAAGTAATCAGTGCATGATCAGCCACTTGATCACTGTATGATCAGCCACGTGATCAGTGCATATGCAGTCACGTGATCAGTGTATGATCAGCCACGTGTTCAGTGCATGATAGCCAAGTGATCAATGCATGATAGCTAAGTGATCAGTGCATGCTCAGTCACATGAGCAGTGCATGATATCCACGTGATCAGTGCATGATCAGTCACGTGATCAGTGCATGATAGCCACGTGAACAGTACATGATTATTCAGTGCCTGATCAGCCACGTGATCAGAATATGATCAGCCACGTAATCAGTGTATGATCAGCCACACGATCATTGCATTATCCGAAACATATTTAGTGCATGATCAGGCACATGAACAGTGTATTATCAGCCATGTGATCAGTGCATGATCAGACACGTGATCAATGCATGATCACCCACGTTTTCAGTGCATGCAGAGTCGCGTGATCAGTGTATGATCAGCTTCATGATCAGTGCATACTCAGCCACGTAATCAGTGCATGATCAGGCACGTGATCAGTGCATGATCAGTCACGTGATCATTGTATGATCAGCCACGTGATCAGTGCATAATCAGCCCCTTGATCAGTGCATGATCATCCAAATGATCAGTGCATGCAGTCTCGTGATCAGTGTATGATCAACTTCGTGATCAGTGCATGATCAGCCACGTGATCAGTGCATGATCAGGCATGTGATCAGTGCATGATCAGTCAAGTGATCAGTGTTTGATAAGACACGTGATCAGTGCATTATTGCCATGTGATCAGTGAATGATCAGCCCCATAATCAGTGCATGATAGCCACCTGACCAGTCCATGATCAGCAACGTGATTAGTGCATGATCAGCCACATGATCAGTGCATGATCAGTCACGTGATCACTGTATGATCAGCCACGTCATCAGTGCACGTGCAGTCACGTGATCAGTGCATGATCAGCCACGTGATCACTGCATGATAGCCATGTGATCATTGCCTACAGTTACATGATCAGTGCATGGGAGTCAGGTGATCAGTGCATGATACCCAAGTGATCACCACATGATCAATAACATGATCAGCAATATTCAGACACTTGATCACTGTATGCTCAGTCACGTGATCAGTTTCTGATCAGCCACGTGATCACTGCATGATAGCCAAGTGACCAGTACATGATTAATCAGTGCATGATCATCCATGTGATCAGTGCATGCACAGTCAAATGATCAGTGGATGCAGTCACGTGATCAGTGTATGATCAACTTCGTAATCAGAGTATGATCAGCCACGTGATCAGTGCATGATCAGCCACGTGATCAGTGCATGATCAGCCACGTGATCAGTGTATGATCAGCCACGTGATCAGTGCATGATCCACAAGGTGATTAGTGCATGATCAGCCACGTGATCAGTGAATGATCACCACGTGATCAGTGTATGATCAGCCACGTAATCAGTGCATGCACAGTCACGTGATCAGTGTATGATCAGCTTCGTGATCAGTGCATGGTCAGCCACGTGATCAGTGCATGATCAGGTACGTGAAGAGTGCATGAGCAGTCACTTGATCAGTGTATGATAGCCAGCTAATCAGTGCACAATCAGCCACGTGATCAGTGCATGATCAGCCACGTGATCAGTGCATGATATCCACGTGATCAGTGCATGATTAGTCAAGTGATCAGTGCATGATATGTCACTTGATCAGTGTATGATAGCCACGGAATCAGTTCCTGCGCAGTCATGTGCTCAGTGGATGATAGCTATGTGATCAGTGCATGATCATCTACGTCATCAGTGCAAGATTGCCACGTGATCAGTGCATGGTTAGTTAAGTGATCAATGTATGTTTAGCCACGTGATCAGTACATGATAGCCACCTGATCGGTGCATGATCAGTCACGTGATCTTGGCATGTGCACTCATGTGATCAGTGCATGTTAGCTACGCAATCAGTTCATAATCAGTCACGTGATCATTGCAGGATCAGCCACGTGATCAGTGAATGATAGCCACGGGATCAGTGCATGAACAGGTAAGTGATCAGTTCATGGGCAATCACGTGATTAGTGCATGATAGACACGTGATCAGTGCATGATAGCCAGTGATCAGTGCATGATCAGTCACGTGATCAGTGCATGAGCAGTCAAGTGATCAGTGTATGATCAGCCAAATGATCAGTGCATGATCATGTACGTGATCAGTGTATGATCAGGCACCTGATCAGTGCATGATAAGTCACGTGATCAGTGTATGATCAGCCACGTGATCAGTGCATGATCAACCACGTGATCAGTGTATGATCAGCCACGTGATAAGTGCATGCACAGTCACATGATCAGTGTATGGTCAGCTTTGTGATCAGTGCATTATCAGGCACGTGATCAGTGCATTATCAGAAATTTGATCAGTGTATGATCAGCCACGTGATCAGTGTATGATCAGCCATGTGATCAGTGAATGATCACCACGTGATCAGTGCATGATCAGGCACGTGATCAATGCATCATCAGTAATTTGATCAGTGTATTTCAGCCACGTGATCAGTGCATGAACATCCACGTGATCAGCGTATGATCAGCCACGTGATCATTGCATAATCCGCAACGTGATTAGTGCATGATCAGTCACGTGATCAGTGTATGATCAGCCACGTGATCAGTTCATGCTCTCCCACGTGATCAATGCATGATCAACCACATGGTCAGTGCAGGCACAGTCACGTGATCAGTGTATGATCAGCTTCGTGATCATTGCATGATCAGCCACATGATCAGTGCATGATAAGGCCAGTGAAGAGTGCATGATCAGTCACATAATCAGTGTATGATAGCCACGTTATCATTGCATGAACAGCCACGTGATCAGTGCATGATTAGCCACGTGATCAGTGCATGCACAGTCACGTGATCAGTGTATGATCAGCTTTGTGATCAGTGCATGATCAGCCAAGTGATCAGTGCATAATCAGACTCGTGATCAGTGCATGGTCAGTCACGTGATCAGTGTATGATCAGCCACGTGATCAGTGCATGATAGCCATGTGATCAGTGCATGATAGATACGAGATCAGTGCATGATCACCCACGTAATCAGTGCATGATCAGCCACGTGATAACTGTATGATCAGTCACGTGATCAGTGCATGTGCAGTCACGTGATCAGTGTATGATCAGCCACGTGTTCAATGCATGATAGTCAAGTGATCAATGCATGATAGCTACGTAATTAGTGCATGCTCAGTCACATGAGCAGTGCATGATAGCCAGGTGATCATTGCCTACAATTACGTGATCACTGCATGTGCAGTCACGTGATCAGTACATGATAGACCACGTGATCAATGCATGATAGCTAGGTGATCAGTGCATGCTCAGTCACATGAGCAGTGCATGATTAGCCACGTGATCATTGCATGATCAATTACGTGATCAGTGCATGTGCAGTCACGTGATTAGTGCATGTGCAGTGACGTGAGCAGTGTATGATCAGCCACGTGTTCAGTGCATGCTAGACACGTGATCATTGCATGATAGCCACGTGATCAGTGCATGATCAATAACGTGATCAGTGCATGCGCAGTCCCGGGATCAGTGTATGTTCAGCCACGTGATCAGTGCATGATAGCAAACTGATCAGTGCATGTTAAGCAACGTGATTAGTGCATGATCAGCCACGTGATAAGTGTACGATGAGACACGTGATCAGTGTATGATCAGCTTCATGATCAGTGCATGATAAGCCACGTGAGCAGTTCATGGTCATGCACGTGATCAGTCCATGATCAGCCACGTGACCACTGTATTTTCAGCCACGTGATCACTGCATGATCCACAACGTGATTATTGCATGATCAGCCACGTGATCAGTGTATGATCAGGCACGTGATCAATGCATGATCAGCCACGTGATCAGTGCATCATAAGCCACGTGATCAGTGCATGCACAGTCACGTGATCAGTGTATGATGAGCTTCGTGATCAGTGCATAATCAGCCACGTGATCAGTGCATGATCAGGCACGTGATCAGTGCATGATAGCCACGACTGTGCATGATCAGTCAGGTGATCAGTGCATGATCAGCCACGGGATCAGTGCATGATAGCCATGTGATCAGTGCATGATACTTACGAGATCTGTGCATTATCAGCCAAGTAATCAGTGCATGATCAGCCACTTGATCACTGTATGATCAGCCACGTGATCAGTGCATATGCAGTCACGTGATCAGTGTATGATCAGCCACGTGTTCAGTGCATGATAGCCAAGTGATCAATGCATGATAGCTAAGTGATCAGTGCATGCTCAGTCACATGAGCAGTGCATGATATCCACGTGATCAGTGCATGATCAGTCACGTGATCAGTGCATGATAGCCACGTGAACAGTACATGATTATTCAGTGCCTGATCAGCCACGTGATCAGAATATGATCAGCCACGTAATCAGTGTATGATCAGCCACACGATCATTGCATTATCCGAAACGCATTTAGTGCATAATCAGGCACATGAACAGTGTATTATCAGCCATGTGATCAGTGCATGATCAGACACGTGATCAATGCATGATCACCCACGTTTTCAGTGCATGCAGAGTCGCGTGATCAGTGTATGATCAGCTTCATGATCAGTGCATACTCAGCCACGTAATCAGTGCATGATCAGGCACGTGATCAGTGCATGATCAGTCACGTGATCATTGTATGATCAGCCACGTGATCAGTGCATAATCAGCCCCTTGATCAGTGCATGATCATCCAAATGATCAGTGCATGCAGTCTCGTGATCAGTGTATGATCAACTTCGTGATCAGTGCATGATCAGCCACGTGATCAGTGCATGATCAGGCATGTGATCAGTGCATGATCAGTCAAGTGATCAGTGTTTGATAAGACACGTGATCAGTGCATTATTGCCATGTGATCAGTGAATGATCAGCCCCATAATCAGTGCATGATAGCCACCTGACCAGTCCATGATCAGCCACGTGATTAGTGCATGATCAGCCACATGATCAGTGCATGATCAGTCACGTGATCACTGTATGATCAGCCACGTCATCAGTGCACGTGCAGTCACGTGATCAGTGCATGATCAGCCACGTGATCACTGCATGATAGCCATGTGATCATTGCCTACAGTCACATGATCAGTGCATGGGCAGTCAGGTGATCAGTGCATGATACCCAAGTGATCACCACATGATCAATAACATGATCAGCAATATTCAGACACTTGATCACTGTATGCTCAGTCACGTGATCAGTTTCTGATCAGCCACGTGATCACTGCATGATAGCCAAGTGACCAGTACATGATTAATCAGTGCATGATCATCCATGTGATCAGTGCATGCACAGTCAAATGATCAGTGGATGCAGTCACGTGATCAGTGTATGATCAACCACGTAATCAGAGTATGATCAGCCACGTGATCAGTGCATGATCAGCCACGTGATCAGTGCATGATCAGCCACGTGATCAGTGTATGATCAGCCACGTGATCAGTGCATGATCCACACGGTGATTAGTGCATGATCAGCCACGTGATCAGTGAATGATCACCACGTGATCAGTGTATGATCAGCCACGTAATCAGTGCATGCACAGTCACGTGATCAGTGTATGATCAGCTTCGTGATCAGTGCATGGTCAGCCACGTGATCAGTGCATGATAAGGTACGTGAAGAGTGCATGAGCAGTCACTTGATCAGTGTATGATAGCCAGCTAATCAGTGCACAAACAGCCACGTGATCAGTGCATGATCAGCCACGTGATCAGTGCATGATATCCACGTGATCAGTGCATGATTAGTCAAGTGATCAGTGCATGATATGTCACTTGATCAGTGTATGATAGCCACGGAATCAGTTCCTGCGCAGTCATGTGCTCAGTGGATGATCAGCTATGTGATCAGTGCATGATCAGCTACGTCATCAGTGCAAGATTGCCACGTGATCAGTGCATGGTTAGTTAAGTGATCAATGTATGTTTAGCCACGTGATCAGTACATGATAGCCACCTGATCGGTGCATGATCAGTCACGTGATCTTGGCATGTGCACTCACGTGATCAGTGCATGTTAGCTACGCAATCAGTTCATAATCAGTCACGTGATCATTGCAGGATCAGCCACGTGATCAGTGAATGATAGCCAGGGATCAGTGCATGAAAGGTAAGTGATCAGTTCATGGGCAATCACGTGATTAGTGCATGATAGACACGTGATCAGTGCATATAGCCAGTGATCAGTGCATGATCAGTCACGTGATCAGTGCATGAGCAGTCAAGTGATCAGTGTATGATCAGCCAATGATCAGTGCATGATATGTACGTGATCAGTGTGATCAGGCACCTGATCAGTGCATGATAAGTCACGTGATCAGTGTATGATCAGCCACGTGATCAGTGCATGATCAACCACGTGATCAGTGTATGATCAGCCACGTGATAAGTGCATGCACAGTCACATGATCAGTGTATGGTCAGCTTTGTGATCAGTGCATTATCAGGGTGATCAGTGCATTATCAGAAATTTGATCAGTGTATGATCAGCCACGTGATCAGTGTATGATCAGCCATGTGATCAGTGAATGATCACCACGTGATCAGTGCATGATCAGCCAAGTTATCAGTGCATGCAGAGTCACGTGATCAGTGTACGATCAGCTTCGTGATCAGTGCATTATCAGCCAGGTGATCAGTGCATGATCAGGCCAGTGAAGAGTGCATGATCAGTCACGTGATCAGTTATGATAGCCAGGTTATCATTGCATGATCAGCCACGTGATGAGTGCATGCACAGTCACATGATCAGTGCATGATCAGGCACGTGATCAGTGCATGATCAGTCAGGTGATCAGTGTATGATCATCCACGTGATCAGTGCACGATAGCCAGTTGACCAGTGCATGATCAGTCACGTGACAGGGCATTATCAGCCACGGGATCAGTGCATGATAGCCATGTGATCAGTGCATGATAGCTACGAGATCAGTGCTAGATCAACCACGTAACCAGTGCATGATCAGCCACGTGATCACTGTATGATCAGCCATGTGATCAGTGCATGTGCGGTTACCTGACCAGTGTATGATCAGCCAGGTGTTCAGTGCAGGATAGCCAAGTGATCAATGCATGATAGCTACGTGATCAGTGCATGCTCAGTAACATGAGCAGTGCATGATAGCCAGTGATCATTGCCTACAATTACGTGATCAGTGCATGTGCAGTCACGTGATCAGTGCATGATAGACACGTGAACAGTGCATGATAGCCACGTGATCAGTGCATGAACTCTAACGTGATCAGTGCATGTGCAGTCACGTGATTAGTGTATGATCAGCCCAAGATCAGTGCATGATAGCCACGTGATCAGTGCATGATAGCCAAGTGATCAGTGCATGATAGCCACGTGATCAGTGCATGATCAGTCACGTGATCAGTGTATGATCAACCACGTGATCAATGCATGATAGCCACCAGATCAGTGCAAGATCAGTCACGTGATCAGTGCATGATCAGCCACGTGATGGTGCATGATAGCCATGTGATCAGTGCATGTAGCTACGAGATCAGGCATAATCAGCCACGTAATCAGTGCATGATCAGCCACGTGATCACTGTATGATGAGCCACGTAATCAGTGTATGTGCAGTCACGTGATCAGTGTATGATCAGCCACGTGTTCAGTGCATGATAGCCAAGTGATCAATGCATGATAGCTACGTGATCAGTGCATGCTCAGTAACATGAGCAGTGCATGATAGCCACGTGGGCATTGCTACAATTACATGAACAGTGCATGACCAGTCACTTGATCAGTGCATGCAGTCACGTGATTAGTGTATGATCATCCACGTGATCAGTGCATGATAGCAACCTGATCAGTGCATGATAAGCAACGTGATTTGTGCATGATAAGCCACGTGATCAGTGTACGATCAGACACGTGAATAGTGCATGATCAGCCACGTGACCAGTGCAATATCATCCACGTGATGAGTGCATGCACAGTCACGTGATCAGTGTATGATCAGCTTCATGATCAGTGCATGATCAGCCAGGTCATCAGTTCATGGTCAGGCATGTGATCAGTGCATGATTAGTCATGTGATCAGTGTATGATCATCCATGTGATCAGTGCATGATCAGCCACGTGATCACTGTATTATCAGCCACGTGATCAGTGCATGATCCACAACCTGATTAGTGCATGATATGGCACGTGATCAGTGCCTGATAGCCACGTGATCAGTGCATGATCATTCAAGTGATCAGTGCATGATATGTCACTTGATCAGTGTATGATATCCACATGATCAGTTCATGCGCAGTCATGTGATCAGTGCATGATAGCTACGTGATCAGTGCATGATCAGCCACGTGATCAGTGCAAGATTATCAAGTGATCAGTGCATGATCAGTCACGTGATCAGTGCATTATCTGTCACATGTCAGTGTATGATATCCACGTGATCAGTTCTTGCGCAGTCATGTGATCAGTGCATGATAGGTAGGTTATCAGTGCCTTATCAGCCACGTGATCAGTGCAATATCGCCCGTGATCAGTGCATGATTATTTAGGTGATCAATGTATGATTAGCCACATGATCAGTGCATGATAGCCACGTGATCAGTGCATGATCAGGCACGTGATCAGTGCATGATAGCTACGCGATCAGTGCATAATCAGTCACGTGATCAGTGCATGACCAGCCACGTGATCAGTTCATGATAGGCACGTGATCAGTGCATGATCAGTCACATGATCATGGCATGCCAAGTCATGTGATCAGTGCGTTATAGCTATACGATCAGTGCATAATCAGTCATGTGATCAGTGCATGATCAGCCACGTGATCAGGGCATGATAGCCACATAATCAGTGCATGAACAGGTAAGTGATCAGTTCATGCGCAGTCACGTGATTAGTGCATGATAGACACATGATCAGTGCACGATAGCCAGGTGAACAGTGAATGATCAGTCACGTGATCAGTGCATGCGCAGTCACGGGATCAGTGTATGATCAGCCAAATGATCAGTGCATGATCAGGCACCTGATCAGTGCATGATAAGTCATGTGATCAGTGTATGATCAGCCACGTAATCAGTGCATGATCAGCCACGTGATCAGTGTATGATCAGCCACGTGATAAATGCATGATCAGCCACGTGATCAGTGCATTATCAGCCAAATGATCAGTGTATGATCAGCCACGTGATCACTGCATGATCAGCCCAAGATCAGTGCATGATAGCCACGTGATCAGTGCATGATAGCCAGTGATCAGTGCATGATAGCCACGTGATCAGTGCATGATCAGTCACGTGATCAGTGTATGATCAACCACGTGATCAATGCATGATAGCCACCAGATCAGTGCAAGATCAGTCACGTGATCAGTGCATGATCAGCCACGTGATGAGTGCATGATAGCCATGTGATCAGTGCATGATAGCTACGAGATCAGGGCATAATCAGCCACGTAATCAGTGCATGATCAGCCACGTGATCACTGTATGATGAGCCACGTAATCAGTGTATGTGCAGTCACGTGATCAGTGTATGATCAGCCACGTGTTCAGTGCATGATAGCCAAGTGATCAATGCATGATAGCTACGTGATCAGTGCATGCTCAGTAACATGAGCAGTGCATGATAGCCACGTGGGCATTGCCTACAATTACATGAACAGTGCATGACCAGTCACTTGATCAGTGCATGTGCAGTCACGTGATTAGTGTATGATCATCCACGTGATCAGTGCATGATAGCAACCTGATCAGTGCATGATAAGCAACGTGATTTGTGCATGATAAGCCACGTGATCAGTGTACGATCAGACACGTGAATAGTGCATGATCAGCCACGTGACCAGTGCAATATCATCCACGTGATGAGTGCATGCACAGTCACGTGATCAGTGTATGATCAGCTTCATGATCAGTGCATGATCAGCCAGGTCATCAGTTCATGGTCAGGCATGTGATCAGTGCATGATTAGTCATGTGATCAGTGTATGATCATCCATGTGATCAGTGCATGATCAGCCACGTGATCACTGTATTATCAGCCACGTGATCAGTGCATGATCCACAACCTGATTAGTGCATGATATGGCACGTGATCAGTGCCTGATAGCCACGTGATCAGTGCATGATCATTCAAGTGATCAGTGCATGATATGTCACTTGATCAGTGTATGATATCCACATGATCAGTTCATGCGCAGTCATGTGATCAGTGCATGATAGCTACGTGATCAGTGCATGATCAGCCACGTGATCAGTGCAAGATTATCAAGTGATCAGTGCATGATCAGTCACGTGATCAGTGCATTATCTGTCACATGTCCAGTGTATGATATCCACGTGATCAGTTCTTGCGCAGTCATGTGATCAGTGCATGATAGGTAGGTTATCAGTGCCTTATCAGCCACGTGATCAGTGCAATATCGCCCCGTGATCAGTGCATGATTATTTAGGTGATCAATGTATGATTAGCCACATGATCAGTGCATGATAGCCACGTGATCAGTGCATGATCAGGCACGTGATCAGTGCATGATAGCTACGCGATCAGTGCATAATCAGTCACGTGATCAGTGCATGACCAGCCACGTGATCAGTTCATGATAGGCACGTGATCAGTGCATGATCAGTCACATGATCATGGCATGCCAAGTCATGTGATCAGTGCGTTATAGCTATACGATCAGTGCATAATCAGTCATGTGATCAGTGCATGATCAGCCACGTGATCAGGGCATGATAGCCACATAATCAGTGCATGAACAGGTAAGTGATCAGTTCATGCGCAGTCACGTGATTAGTGCATGATAGACACATGATCAGTGCACGATAGCCAGGTGAACAGTGAATGATCAGTCACGTGATCAGTGCATGCGCAGTCACGGGATCAGTGTATGATCAGCCAAATGATCAGTGCATGATCAGGCACCTGATCAGTGCATGATAAGTCATGTGATCAGTGTATGATCAGCCACGTAATCAGTGCATGATCAGCCACGTGATCAGTGTATGATCAGCCACGTGATAAATGCATGATCAGCCACGTGATCAGTGCATTATCAGCCAAATGATCAGTGTATGATCAGCCACGTGATCACTGCATGATCAGCCACGTGATCAGTGTTTGATCAGCCACGTGATAAGTGCATGATCAGCCACGTGATCAGTGCATTATCAGCCAAATGATCAGTGCATGATCAGCCACGTGATCAGTGCATGCACAGTCATGTGATCAGTGTATGATCAGCCACGTGATCAGTGTATGATCAGCCGTGAACAGTGCATGATCAGGCACGTGATCAGTGCATTATCAGTAATTTGTTCAGTGTATTTCAGCCACGTGAACAGTGCATGAACAGCCACGTGATCATTGCATAATCCGCAACGTGATTAGTGCATGATCAATCACGTGATCAGTGTATGATCAGCCACGTGATCAGTGTATGACCAGCTTCGTGATCAGTGCATGATCAGGCACGTGATCAATGCATCATCAGTAATTTGATCAGTGTATTTCAGCCACGTGATCAGTGCATGAACATCCACGTGATCAGCGTATGATCAGCCACGTGATCATTGCATAATCCGCAACGTGATTAGTGCATGATCAGTCACGTGATCAGTGTATGATCAGCCACGTGATCAGTTCATGCTCTCCACGTGATCAATGCATGATCAACCACATGGTCAGTGCAGGCACAGTCACGTGATCAGTGTATGATCAGCTTCGTGATCAGTGCATGATCAGCCACGTGATCAGTGCATGATAAGCCAGTGATCAGTGCATGATCAGTCACGTGATCAGTGCATGATAGCCACGTGATCAGTGCATGATCAGCCACGTGATCAGTGCATGATCAGCCACGTGATCAGTGCATGACAGTCACGTGATCAGTGCATGATCAGCCACGTGATCAGTGCATGATCAGCCACGTGATCAGTGCATGATCAGCCACGTGATCAGTGCATGATCAGTCACGTGATCAGTGTATGATCAGCCACGTGATCAGTGCATGATAGCCACGTGATCAGTGCATGATAGCCACGTGATCAGTGCATGATCAGCCACGTGATCAGTGCATGATCAGCCACGTGATCAGTGCATGATCAGTCACGTGATCAGTGCATGATCAGTCACGTGATCAGTGCATGATCAGCCACGTGATCAGTGCATGATAGTCACGTGATCAGTGCATGATAGCTACGTGATCAGTGCATGATCAGTCACGTGATCAGTGCATGATAGCCACGTGATCAGTGCATGACAATTACGTGATCAGTGCATGTCAGTCACGTGATCAGTGCATGATAGCCAGTGATCAGTGCATGATAGCCACGTGATCAGTGCATGATCAGTCACGTGATCAGTGCATGATCAGCCACGTGATCAGTGCATGACAGCCACGTGATCAGTGCATGATCAGTCACGTGATCAGTGCATGATCAGTCACGTGAGTCATGTATGATCAGCCACGTGATCAGTGCATGATAGCCACGTGATCAGTGCATGATAGCCACGTGATCAGTGCATGATCAGTCACGTGATCAGTGCATGATCAGTCACGTGATCAGTGCATGATCAGCCACGTGATCAGTGCATGATAGCCACTGATCAGTGCATGATCAGCAACGTGATCAGTGCATGATCAGCCACGTGATCAGTGCATGATCAGCCACGTGATCAGTGCATGATCAGCCACATGATCAGTGCATGATCAGCCACGTGATCAGTGCATGATCAGCACGTGATCAGTGCATGATCAGCCACGTGATCAGTGCATGATCAGCCACGTGATCAGTGCATGATCCAACGTGATCAGTGCATGATCAGCCACGTGATCAGTGCATGATCAGCCACGTGATCAGTGCATGATCAGCCACGTGATCAGTGCATGATCAGCCACGTGATCAGTGCATGACAGTCACGTGATCAGTGCATGATCAGCCACGTGATCAGTGCATGATCAGCCACGTGATCAGTGCATGATCAGCCACGTGATCAGTGCATGATAGCCACGATCAGTGCATGATCAGTCACGTGATCAGTGCATGATCAGCCACGTGATCAGTGCATGATAGCCACGTGATCAGTGCATGATAGTTACGTGATCAGTGCATGATCAGCCACGTGATCAGTGCATGATCAGCCACGTGATCAGTGCATGATCAGCCACGTGATCAGTGCATGATCAGTCACGTGATCAGTGTATGATCAGCCACGTGATCAGTGCATGATAGCCACGTGATCAGTGCATGATAGCTACGTGATCAGTGCATGATCAGTCACGTGATCAGTGCATGATAGCCACGTGATCAGTGCATGATCAATTACGTGATCAGTGCATGATCAGTCACGTGATCAGTGCATGATAGCCAGTGATCAGTGCATGATAGCCACGTGATCAGTGCATGATCAGTCACGTGATCAGTGCATGATCAGCCACGTGATCAGTGCATGATCAGCCACGTGATCAGTGCATGATCAGTCACGTGATCAGTGCATGATCAGTCACGTGATCAGTGCATGATCAGCCACGTGATCAGTGCATGATAGCCACGTGATCAGTGCATGATAGCCACGTGATCAGTGCATGATCAGTCACGTGATCAGTGCATGATCAGTCACGTGATCAGTGCATGATCAGCCACGTGATCAGTGCATGATAGCAACTGATCAGTGCATGATCAGCACGTGATCAGTGCATGATCAGCCACGTGATCAGTGCATGATCAGCCACGTGATCAGTGCATGATCAGCTTCATGATCAGTGCATGATCAGCCACGTGATCAGTGCATGATCAGCACGTGATCAGTGCATGATCAGCCACGTGATCAGTGCATGATCAGCCACGTGATCAGTGCATGATCACAACGTGATCAGTGCATGATCAGCCACGTGATCAGTGCATGATCAGCCACGTGATCAGTGCATGATCAGCCACGTGATCAGTGCATGATCAGCCACGTGATCAGTGCATGACAGTCACGTGATCAGTGCATGATCAGCCACGTGATCAGTGCATGATCAGCCACGTGATCAGTGCATGATCAGCCACGTGATCAGTGCATGATAGCCACGTCAGTGCATGATCAGTCACGTGATCAGTGCATGATCAGCCACGTGATCAGTGCATGATAGCCACGTGATCAGTGCATGATAGTTACGTGATCAGTGCATGATCAGCCACGTGATCAGTGCATGATCAGCCACGTGATCAGTGCATGATCAGCCACGTGATCAGTGCATGATCAGTCACGTGATCAGTGCATGATCAGCCACGTGATCAGTGCATGATAGCCACGTGATCAGTGCATGATAGCTACGTGATCAGTGCATGATCAGTCACGTGATCAGTGCATGATAGCCACGTGATCAGTGCATGATCAGTCACGTGATCAGTGCATGATAGCCACGTGATCAGTGCATGATTATTCAGTGCATGATCAGCCACGTGATCAGTGCATGATCAGCCACGTGATCAGTGCATGATCAGCCACGTGATCAGTGCATGATCAGAAACATGATCAGTGCATGATCAGCCACGTGATCAGTGTATGATCAGCCACGTGATCAGTGCATGATCAGCCACGTGATCAGTGCATGATCAGCCACGTGATCAGTGCATGATCAGTCACGTGATCAGTGCATGATCAGCTTCATGATCAGTGCATGATCAGCCACGTGATCAGTGCATGATCAGGCACGTGATCAGTGCATGATCAGTCACGTGATCAGTGCATGATCAGCCACGTGATCAGTGCATGATCAGCCACGTGATCAGTGCATGATCAGCCACGTGATCAGTGCATGCAGTCACGTGATCAGTGCATGATCAGCCACGTGATCAGTGCATGATCAGCCACGTGATCAGTGCATGATCAGCCACGTGATCAGTGCATGATCAGTCACTGATCAGTGCATGATCAGCCACGTGATCAGTGCATGATCAGCCACGTGATCAGTGCATGATCAGCCACGTGATCAGTGCATGATAGCCACGTGATCAGTGCATGATCAGCCACGTGATCAGTGCATGATCAGCCACGTGATCAGTGCATGATCAGTCACGTGATCAGTGTATGATCAGCCACGTGATCAGTGCATGTGCAGTCACGTGATCAGTGCATGATCAGCCACGTGATCAGTGCATGATAGCCATGTGATCAGTGCATGACAGTCACATGATCAGTGCATGATCAGTCACGTGATCAGTGCATGATAGCCACGTGATCAGTGCATGATCAGTCACATGATCAGCATATTCAGACACGTGATCAGTGCATGATCAGTCACGTGATCAGTGCATGATCAGCCACGTGATCAGTGCATGATCAGTCACGTGATCAGTGCATGATCAGCCACGTGATCAGTGCATGATAGCCACGTGATCAGTGCATGATCAGTCACGTGATCAGTGCATGATCAGTCACGTGATCAGTGCATGATCAGCCACGTGATCAGTGCATGATAGCCACGTGATCAGTGCATGATCAGTCACGTGATCAGTGCATGATCAGCCACGTGATCAGTGCATGATCAGTCACGTGATCAGTGCATGATCAGCCACGTGATCAGTGCATGATAGCCACGTGATCAGTGCATGATCAGTCACGTGATCAGTGCATGATTGCCACGTGATCAGTGCATGATCAGTCATGTGATCAGTGCATGATCAGCCACGTGATCAGTGCATGATCAGCCACGTGATCAGTGCATGATCAGCCACGTGATCAGTGCATGATCGCACGTGATCAGTGCATGATAGCCACGTGATCAGTGCATGATCAGTCACGTGATCAGTGTATGATCAGCCACGTGATCAGTGCATGATAGCCACGTGATCAGTGCATGATCAGTCACGTGATCAGTGTGTGATCAGCACGTGATCAGTGCATGATAGCCACGTGATCAGTGCATGATCAGTCACGTGATCAGTGCATGATCAGTCACGTGATCAGTGCATGATATCCACGTGATCAGTGCATGCGCAGTCATGTGATCAGTGCATGATAGCCACGTGATCAGTGCATGATCAGCCACGTGATCAGTGCATGATCAGCACGTGATCAGTGCATGATCAGTCACGTGATCAGTGTATGATCAGCCACGTGATCAGTGCATGATCACCACGTGATCAGTGCATGATCAGCCACGTGATCAGTGCATGATCAGCCACGTGATCAGTGCATGATCACCACGTGATCAGTGCATGATCAGCCACGTGATCAGTGCATGATCAGCCACGTGATCAGTGCATGATCAGTCACGTGATCAGTGCATGATCAGCCACGTGATCAGTGCATGATAGCCACGTGATCAGTGCATGATCAGTCACGTGATCAGTGTATGATCAGCCACGTGATCAGTGCATGATAGCCACGTGATCAGTGCATGATCAGTCACGTGATCAGTGCATGATCATCACGTGATCAGTGTATGATAGCCACGTGATCAGTGCATGATCAGTCACGTGATCAGTGCATGATAGCCACGTGATCAGTGCATGATCAGTCACGTGATCAGTGCATGATCAGTCACGTGATCAGTGTATGATCAGCAACATCAGTGCATGCTCAGTCACGTGATCAGGGACTGCTGAGCTGCGTGATTCCTGTCTGATCAGCTGCTTGACAATTGCCAGCTGTGCTGCGTGCCTTCCTGCCTGCTCATCTGCTTGATAACTGCCAGCTGAGCTTCGTGATTCCTGCCTGCTCATCTGCTTCATAATTGCCAGCTGACCTGCGTGATTCCTGCCGGGTCATCTGCTTGATATTTGCCAGCTGAGCTGGGGATACCTGCCTGCTCATCTGCTTGATTATTGCCAGCTGAGCTGCGTGATTCCTGCCTGCTCATCTGCTTGAAAATATTCAGCTGAGCCATGTGATTCCTGCCTGCTCAACTGCTTGATTATTGCCAGCTGAGCTGCATGATTCATCACAGCTGAAGTCCATGATTTTTGCCTGCTGATTGCGTGATTTGTGCTGCTCAGCTCTTTGACTATTGTCTCATGAGGCACATGATCAGTGCATGATAGCCAAGTGATCAGTCATGATCAGTCACATGATCAGCGCCATTCAGACACGTGATCACTGCATGATCAGCCACGTGATCAGTTCATGATTCAGCAACGTGATCAGTGCATGATCAGCCATGATCAGTGCATGATCAGCCACGTGATCAGTGTATGATCAGGCACATGATCAGTGCATGATCAGTCACGTGATCAGTGCATGATAACCACGTGATCAGTGCATGATAGCCACGTGATCAGTGCATGATCAGTCACATGATCAGTGCATTCAGACATGTGATCAGTGCATGATCAGCCACGTGATCAGTGCATGATCAGCAACGTGATCAGTGCATGATCAGCCATGTGATCAGTGCATGATCAGCCACGTGATCAGTGCATGATCAGGCACGTGATCAGTGCATGCACAGTCACGTGATCAGTGTATGATCAGCCACGTGAACAGTGCCTGCTGAGTCACGTGACCACAGCCTACTGAACTGCATGATTCCTGCCTGCTCATCTGCTTGACAATTGCCAGCTGAGCCGTCTGATTCCTGCCTATTCAGCTGCTTGATGATTGCCAGCTGAGCAGCATGATTCATCACAGCTGCGGTCCATGATTATTGCCTGCTTATTGCGTGATTCGTGCCTGCTCAGCTCTTTGGGTATTGCCTCCTGAGGCATATGATCAGTGCATGATAGCCACGTGATCAGTTCATGATCAGTCACATGATCAGCACCATTCAAACATGAGATCACATCATGCTAAGTCACGTGATCAGTTCATGATCAGCCATGTGATCAGTGCATGATCAGCCACGTGATCAGTGCATGATCATCCACGTGATCATTGCATGCACAATCAAGTGATCAGTGCATGATAGCCACGTGATCAGTGCATGATCAGTCACGTGATCAGTGCATGATCAGCCACGTGATCAGTGCATGATAGCCACGTGATCAGTGCATGATTAATCAGTGCATGATCAGTCACGTGATCAGTGCATGATCTGTCATTTGATCAGTGCATGATCAGCCATTTGATAGTGCATGATCAGTCACGTGATCAGTGTATGATCATCCACGTGATCAGTGCATGATCAGTCAATTGATCAGTGCATGCTGTCACGTGATCAGTGTATGATCAGCTTTGAGTTCAGTGTATGATCAGCCACGTGATCAGTGCATGATAGCCACGTGATCAGTGCATGATCAGCCACGTGATCAGTGTATGATCAGCCACGTGATCAGTGCATGATAGCCACGTGATCAGTGCATGATTTGTACGTGATCAGTGTATGATCATCCACATGATCAGTGCATGCGCAATCTCAAAATCAGTGCATGATAGCCACGTGATCAGTGCATGATCATTCACATGATCAGTGCATGATAGCCACGTGATCAGTGCATGATAGCCACGTGATCAGTGCATGATCAGTCACGTGATCAGTGTATGATAAGCCACGTGATCAGTGCATGATAGGCACGTGATCAGTGCATGATAGCCACAGATCAGTGCATGATCAGCCACGTGATCAGTGCATGATCGCCACGTGATCAGTGCATGATCAGCAACATATTTAGTGCATGATCAGGGACATGAGCAGTGTATGATCAGCCACGTGATCAGTGCATGATCAGCCACGTGATCAGTGCATGATCACCCAGGTGATCAGTGCATGCACACTCACGTGATCAGTGTATGATCAGCTTCGTGATCAGTGCATGCTCAGTCACGTGATCAGTGCATGATCAGGCACGTGATCAGTGCATGATCAGTCACGTGATCAGTGTATGATCAGCCACGTGATCAGTGCATGATTCGCAACGTGATCAGTGCATGATCAGCCACGTGATCAGTGTATGATCAGCAACGTGATCAGTGCATATCAGCCACGTGATCAGTGCATGACAGTCACGTGATCAGTGTATGATCAGCTTCATGATCAGTGCATGATCAGCCACGTGATCAGTGCATGATCAGGCACGTGATCAGTGCATGATCAGTCATGTGATCAGTGTATGATCATCCACGTGATCAGTGCATGATCAGCCACGTGATCAGTGTATGATCAGCCACGTGATCAGTGCATGATCCACAACGTGATCAGTGCATGATCAGTCACGTGATCAGTGTATGATCAGCCACGTGATCAGTGCATATCAGCCACGTGATCAGTGCATGATAGTCACGTGATCAGTGTATGATCAGCTTCGTGATCAGTGCATGATCAGCCACGTGATCAGTGCATGATCAGCCACGTGATCAGTGCATGATAGCCACGTGATCAGTGCATGATAGCTACGTGATCAGTGCATGATCAGCCACGTGATCAGTGCATGATCAGCCACGTGATCAGTGTATGATCAGCCACGTGATCAGTGCATGATAGCCAACTGATCAGTGCATGATAGCTACGTGATCAGTGCATGATCAGTCACGTGAGCAGTGTATGAAAGCCACGTGATCAGTGCATGATCAGTCACGTGATCAGTGCATGATCAGTAACGTGATCAGTGTATGATCATCCACGTGATCAGTGCATGATCAGTCACGTGATCAGTGCATGATTGCCACGTGATCAGTGCATGATCAGTCACGTGATCAGTGCATGATCAGTCACGTGATCAGGGCCTACTGAGCTCGTGATCCTGTCTGCTCAGCTGCTTGACAATTGCCAGCTGAGCTGCGTGATTCCTGCCTGCTCATCTGCTTGACAATGGCCAGCTGAGCCGTCGGATTCCTGCCTATTCAGCTGCTTGATGATCGCCAGCTGAGCAGCATGATTCATCACACCTGAGGTCCATGATTATTGCCTGCTGATTGCGTGATTCATGCCTGCTCAGCTCTTTGGTTATTGCCTCCTGAGGCACATGATCAGTGCATGATAGCCACGTGATCAGTTCTTGATCAGTCACATGATCAGCACCATTCAGACACGTGATCACAGCATGATAAGTCACGTGATCAGTTCATGATCAGCCTTGTGATCAGTGCATGATCAGCCACGTGATCAGTGCATGATCATCCACGTGATCAGTGCATGCACAATCAAGTGATCAGTGCATGATAGCCACGTGATCAGTGCATGATCAGTCACGTGATCAGTGTATGATCAGCCACGTGATCAGTGCATGATAGCCACGTGATCAGTACATGATTAATCATTGCATGATCAGCCACGTGATCAGTGCATGATCAGCCAAGTGATCAGTGCATGACAGTCACGTGATCATTGTATGATCAGCCACGTGATCAGTGCATGATCAGTCATGTGATCAGTGCATGATCAGCCACGTTTTCAGTGCATGATCAGTCACATGATCAGCAAATGATCATCCACGTGATCAGTGCATGGCAGTCAATTGATCAGTGCATGCAGTCACGTGATCAGTGCATGATCAGCTTCGTGATCAGTGTATGATCAGCCACGTGATCAGTGCTGATCAGCCACGTGATCAGTGCATGATCAGCCACGTGATCAGTGCATGATCAGCCATGTGATCAGTGCATGACAGTCACGTGATCAGTGCATGATAGCCACGTGATCAGTGCATGATCAGCCACGTGATCAGTGCATGATCAGTCACGTGATCAGTGCATGATCAGCCACGTGATCAGTGCATGATCAGCCACGTGATCAGTGCATGACAGTCACGTGATCAGTGCATGATAGCCACGTGATCAGTGCATGATCAGACACGTGATCAGTGCATGATCAGCCACATGATCAGTGCATGATCAGTCACGTGATCAGTGCATGATCAGCCACGTGATCAGTGCATGACAGTCACGTGATCAGTGCATGATAGCCACGTGATCAGTGCATGATAGCCACGTGATCAGTGCATGATCAGCCACGTGATCAGTGCATGATAGCCACGTGATCAGTGCATACATTTACATGATCAGTGCATGACAGTCACGTGATCAGTGCATGATAGCCACGTGATCAGTGCATGATCAGCAACATGATCAGCATATTCAGACACGTGATCAGTCATGATCAGTCACGTGATCAGTGCATGATCAGCCACGTGATCAGTGTATGATCATCCTCGTGATCAGTGCATGATCAGTCACATGATCAGTGCATGATAGCCACGTGATCAGTGCATGATAGCCAAGTGATCAGTGCATGATCAGCCACGTGATCAGTGCATGATCAGCCACGTGATCAGTGCATGATCAGGCACGTGATCAGTGTATGATCAGCCACGTGATCAGTGCATGACAGTCACGTGATCAGTGCATGATAGCCACGTGATCAGTGCATGATCAGCTACGTGATCAGTGCATGATCAGCCACGTGATCAGTGCATGATAGCCACGTGATCAGTGCATACATTTACATGATCAGTGCATGCACAGTCACGTGATCAGTGCATGATAGCCACGTGATCAGTGCATGATCAGCAACATGATCAGCAATATTCAGACACATGATCAGTCATGATCAGTCACGTGATCAGTGCATGATCAGCCACGTGATCAGTGCATGATCATCCTCGTGATCAGTGCATGATCAGTCACATGATCAGTGCATGATAGCCACGTGATCAGTGCATGATAGCCACGTGATCAGTGCATGATCAGCCACGTGATCAGTGCATGATCAGCCACGTGATCAGTGCATGATCAGCACGTGATCAGTGCATGATCAGCCACGTGATCAGTGCATGACAGTCACGTGATCAGTGCATGATAGCCACGTGATCAGTGCATGATAGCACGTGATCAGTGCATGATCAGTCACGTGATCAGTGCATGATCAGCCACGTGATCAGTGCATGATAGCCACGTGATCAGTGCCTACATTTACATGATCAGTGCATGACAGTCACGTGATCAGTGCATGATCAGCCACGTGATCAGTGCATGATCAGCCACGTGATCAGTGTATGATCAGCCACGTGATCAGTGCATGATCAGTCACGTGATCAGTGCATGATCAGTCACGTGATCATTGCATGATCAGGCACGTGATCAGTGCATGATCAGCATGTGATCAGTGCATGATCATTCACGTGATCAGTGCATGATCAGCCACGTGATCAGTGCATGATCAGTCACATGATCAGTGCATGATCAGTCACGTGATCAGTGCATGATCAGCCATGTAATCAGTGCATGATCAGTCACGTGATCAGTGCATGATCAGTCACGCGATCAGTGAATGATGAGTCACGTGATCAGTGCATGATCAGCCACGTGATCAGTGCATGCACAATCACGTTATCAGTGTGTGATCAGCTTTGTCATAAATGCATGATCAGCCACGTCATCAGTGCTCGATCAGGCACGTGAAGAGTGCATGATCAGTCACGTGATCAGTGTATGATAGCCAGGTTATCAGCGCATGATCAGCCACGTGATCAGTGAAAGATCAGCCACTTGAACAGTGCGTGCTCAGTCACCTGATCAGGGCCTACTGAGCTGCGTTTTTCCTGTCTGCTCCGCTGCTTGACAATTGCCAGCTGAGCTGCGTGATTCCTGCCTGCTCATCTGCTTGACAATTGCCAGCTGTGCTGTGTAATTCCTGCCTGCTCAGCTGCTTGATGATTGCCAGCTGAGCAGCATGATTCCTCACAGCTGAGGTCCATGATTATTGCCTGCTGATTGCGTGTTTCGTGCCTGCTCAGCTCTTTGGTTATTGCCTCCTGAGGCACAGCATCAGTGCATGATAGCCACGTGATCAGTTCTTGATTAGTCACATGATCAGCAACATTCAGACACGAGATCACTGCATGATTAGTCAAGTGATCACTTCATGATCTGCCGTGGGATTAGTGGATGATCAGCCACGTGATAAGTGCATGATCATCCACGTGACTATTGCATGCACAATCAAGTGATCAGTGCATGATAGCCACGTGATCTGTGCATGATCAGTCACGTGATCAGTGTATAATCAGCCAGGTGATCAGTGCATGATAGCCACGTGACCATACATGATTAGTCACATGATCAGCACGATTCAGACACGTGATCAGTGCATGATTGGCCATTTTTTTAGTGCATGATTGCCACATGATTAGTGCATGATCAGTCATGTGATCAGCGCATGAACAGCCATGTGATCAGTGCATGACAGTCAAGTGATCAGTGTATGATAGCCACATGATCACTGTATGATCAGCTTCTTGTTCAGAGTATGGTCAGCCACGTGATCAGTGTATGATCAGCCACGTGATCAGTGTATGATCAGCCACGTGATCAGTGCATGATCAGCCATGTGATTAGTGCATGATCAGCCATGTGATCAGTGTAAGATCAGCCACGTGATCAGTGCAAGATCAGCCACGTGATCAGTGCATGATCAGCCACGTGATCAGTGCATGCGCAGTCACGTTATCAGTGCATGATCAGCCACCTGATCAGTGCATGACAGCCACGTGATTAGTGAATGATCAGCCACGTGATCAGCGCATGAGAAGCCACGTGGCAGTGCATGATCAGCCATGTGATAAGTGCATGCACAGTCACGTGATCAGTGTATGATCAGCTTTGTGTTCAGTGGATGATCAGCGACGGGATCAGTGCATGATCAGGCACGTGATCTGTGCATGATCAGCCACGTGATCAGTGCATGATCAGGCACGTGATCAGTGCATGATCAGGCATGTGATCAGTGCATAATAAGTCAAGTGATCAGTGTATGATCAGCCACGTGATCAGTGCATGATAGCCACGTGACCAGTGCATGATCAGTCAGGTGATCAGTGCATGAGCAGCCATGATCAGTGCATGATCAGTCACGTGATCAGTGTATGATCAGCCACGTGATCAGTGTATGAGAGCCACGTGATCAGTGCATGATAACTACGTGATCAGTGCATGATCAGTCACGTGTTCAGAGTATGCAGCCACGTGATCACTGCATGATCCGCCACGTGATCAGTGCATGATCAGCCACGTGATCAGTGTATGATCGCCACGTGATCAGTGCATGATCCCTCGCGTGATTAGTGCATGATCAGCCACGTGATCAGTGTATGATAGCCACATGATCAGTGCATAGCACTAACGTGATTAGTGCATGATCAGCCACGTGATCAGTGCATGATAGCCACGTGATCAGTGCATGATCAGCCACGTGATCAGTGCATGATAGCCACGTGATCAGTGTATGATCAGCCACGTGATCAGTGCATGATCAGCCACATGATCAGTGCATGATAGCCATGTGATCAGTGCATGATCAGCCACGTGATCATGGCATGACAGTCATGTGATCAGTGCATGATCAGGCAAGTGATCAGTGCATGATCAGTCAAGTGATCAGTGCATGATCAGCCACGTGATCAGTGCATGATAGCCACGTGATCAGTGCATGATCAGGCAGGTGATCAGTGCATGATCAGCCACGTGATTAGTGCATGATCAGCCACGTGATCAGTGCATGATCAGCCACGTGATCAGTGCATGATCAGCCACGTGATCAGTGCATGATCAGCCACGTGATCAGTGCATGATCAGCCAGTGATCAGTGCATGATCAGCCACGTGATCAGTGTATGATCAGCCACGTGATCAGTGCATGCACAGTCACGTGATCAGTGTATGATCAGCCACGTGATCAGTGTATGATCAGCCACGTGATCACTGCATGATCAGGCACGTGATCAGTGCATTATCAGCCACGTGATCAGTGCATGATCAGCCACATGATCAGTGCATTATCAGCCACGTGATCAGTGCATGATCAGCCACATGATCAGTGTATGATCCGCCACGTGATCAGTGCATGATCCGCCACGTTATCAGTGCATGATCAGCCACGTGATCAGTGCATGATCAGCCACGTGATCAGTGCATGATCAGCCACGTGATTAGTGCATGATCAGCCACGTGATCAGCGCATGATCAGCCACGTGATCAGTGCATGATCAGCCACGTGATAAGTGCATGATCAGCCACGTGATCAGTGTGTGCACAGTCAGTGCATGATCAGCCAGGTGATCAGTGCATGATCAGTCACGTGATCAGTGCATGATCAGTCACGTGATCAGTGCATGATCAGGCACGTGATCAGTGCATGATCAGCCACGTGATCAGTGCATGATAAGCCATGTGATCAGTGCATGATCAGCATGTGATCAGTGCATGATCAGCACGTGATCAGTGCATGATCAGCCATGTGATCAGTGCATGATCAGCCATGTGATCAGTGTATGATCAGCCATGTGATCAGTGCATGATCAGCCACGTGATCAGTGTATGATCAGCCATGTGTTCAGTGCATGAAGACAAGTGATCAATGCATGATCAGCTACGTGATTAGTTCATGATCAGTCACATTAGCAGTGCATGATCAGCCACGTAATCAGTGCATGACAGCTACGTGATCATTGCCTACAATTACGTGATCAGTGCATGTGCAGTCACGTGACTAGTGCAGGCACAGTCACGTGATCATTGTATGATCAGCCACTTGTTCAGTGCATGATAGACACGTGATCAGTAAATGATAGCCACGTGATCACTGCATGATCAGTCACATGATCAGTGCATGGGCAGTCACGTGATCAGTGTATGATCAGCCACGTGATCAGTGCATGATAGCCACCTGATCAGTGCATGATAAGCCACGTGATCAGTGCATGATCAGCCACGTGATCAGTGTATGATCAGCCACGTGATCAGTGCATGATCTGCCACATGATCATTGCATGATCACCCACGTAATCAGTGCATGATCAGCCACGTGATCAGTGCATGATCAGTCACGTGATCAGTGTATGATCAGCCACGTGATCAGTGCATGATCAGCCACGTGATCAGTGAATGATCCACGCGATCAGTGCATGATCATTCACGTGATCAGTGTTTGATCAGCCACGTGATCAGTGCATGATCACCCACGTGATCAGTGCATGATCAGCCACGTAATCAGTACATTATCACCCCCGTGATCAGTGCATGATCAGCCACGTGATCAGTCCATGATCAGCCACGTGATCAGTGCATGATCAGCCACGTGATCAGTGATCAGTGGTCATGATCAGCCACGTGATCAGTGCATGCACCATCACATGATCAGTGTATGATCAGCTTCGTCATAAATGCATGATCAGCCATGTTATCAGTGCATGATCAGGCACGTGAAGAGTGCATGATCAGTCACGTGATCAGTGTATGACCAGCCACGTGATCAGTGCATGATAGCCACCTGATCAGTGCATGATAGCCTCGTGATCAGTGCATGATCAGTCACGTGATCAGTGTATGATGAGCCACGTGATCAGTGCATGATAGCAACCTGATCAGTGCATGAGCAGTCACGTGATCAGTGCATGATCAATCACGTGATCAGTGCATGATCAGCCACATGATCAGTATACGATCAGCCATGTGATAAGTGCATGATAGCCCCGTGATAAGTGCATGATCAGTCAAGTGATGAGAGTATGATCAGCCACGTGATCAGTGCATAATCAGTCACGTGATCAGTGCTTGAGAGCCACCTGATCAGTGCAGGATCAGTCACGTGATCAGTGCATGATCATCCACGTGATCAGTGCATGCACAGTCACATGATCAGTGAATGATAGCCACGTGATAAGTGCATGATCTGTCATGTGATCAGTGTATGATAAGCCACGTGAACAGTGGGTGCTCAGTCACGTGATCTGGGCCTGCTGAGCTGCGTGATTCCTGTCTGCTCATCTGCTTGACAATTGCCAGCTGAGCTGCATGATTCCTCCCTGTCATCTGCTTGACAATTGCCAGCTGTGCTGCATAATTCCTGCCTGCTCAGCTGCTTGATTATTGCCATCTGAGCAGCATGATTCGTCATAGCTGAGCTCCATGATTATTGCCTGCTGATTGTGTGATTCGTGCCTACTCAGCTCTTTAATTATTGCCTCCAGAGCCACATGATCAGTGTATGATAGCAAACATGATCAGCACATGATCAGTCACATGTTCAGCGCCTTTCAGTCACGTGATCACTACATGACAGTCAAGTGATCAGTCCATGCTCAGTCATGGTATCAGTGCATGATCAGCCACGTGATCAGTGCCTGCACATTCCCGTAACCCGCGCCTCTCAGTCATGCGATCACTGCATGATAAACATGTGGTCAGTGCGTGATCAGCCACGTGATCAGTACATGACCAGTCATGTGGTCAATGGCATGATAGCCACGTGATCAGTGAATGATAGCAACGTGAGCAGTGCATGACCAGTCACGTGGTCAGTGTATGATCAGCCACGTGAACAGTGCATTCTGTCACGTGATCAGGGCCGGCTGAGCTGCGTGATTCCTATCTACTCAGCTGCTTAAAAATTCCCAGCTGAGCTGCGTGATTCCTGCCTGCTCATCTGCTGGGTAATTGCCAGCTGAGCTGCGTGATTCCTGCCTGCTCATCTGCTTGATAATTGCCAGCTGAGCTGCGTGATTCCTGCCAGCTCATTTGCTTGACAATTGCCAGCTGAGCCGTGTGATACCTGCCTGTTAAGCTGCTTGATTATTGCCAGCTGAGCAGCATGATTCGTCAGAGCTGAGGTCCCTGATTATTGCCTGCTGATTGCGGGATTCGTGCCTGCTCAGCTCTTTGATTGTTGCCTCCTGAGGAACATCATCAGTGCATGATAGACACGTGATCAGTGCATGATCAGTCACGTGATCAGTGCATGATCAGGCACGTGATCAGTGCATGATAGCCACGTGATCAGTGCATGAGAGCCACCTAATCAGTGCATGATCAGTCACTTGATCAGTGCATGATCTGTCACGTGATCAGTGTATGATATCCACGTGACCAGTGCATTCCCAGTCACAAGATCAGTGCTTTATATCTATGTGATCAGTGCATGTTCAGGCACGTGATCAATGCATGATAGACACATGATCAGTGCATGAGCAGTTACGTGATCAGTGCATGATAGCCACGTGAGCAGTGCATGAGCAGTTACGTGATCACTGCATGATAGCCACGTGGTATGCGCATTATGAGTCAAGTGATCATTGTATGATCAGCCACGTGGTCAGTGCATGATAGGCACCTGATCATTGCATGATAGCCACATAATCAGTGCATGATCAGTTTCGTGATCAGTGGATGATACCCAAGTGATAAGTGCATGATCAGTCACGTGATCAGTGCATGATCAGCCACGTGATCAGTCCATGATAGCCACGTGATCAGTTCTTGATTAGTCACATGATCAGCACCATTCAGACACGAGATCACAGCATGCTAAGTCACGTGATCAGTTCATGATCACCCTTGTGATTAGTGCATGATCAGCCACGTGATAAATGCATGATCATCCACGTGATTATTGCATGCACAATCAAGTGATCAGTGCATGATAGCCATGTGATCTGTGCATGATCAGCCAAGTGATCAGTGCATGCACAGTCACGTGATCATTGTATGATCAGCTTCGTGAACAGTGCATGATCAGTCATGTGATCAGGGCTTGATCAGCCATTTTTTTAGTGCATGATCAGTCACATGATCAGCATATGATCATCCACGTGATCAGTGCATGGGCAGTCAATTGATCAGTGCATGCAGTCACGTGATCAGTGTATGATCAGCTTCGTGTTCAGAGTATGATCAGCCACGTGATCAGTGTCTGATCAGCCAGGTGATCAGAGTATGATCAGCCAGGTGATCAGTGTATGATCAGCTACGTGATCAGTGCATGATCCGCAACATATTTAGTGCATGATCAGGCACATGAACAGTGTATGATCAGCCACGTGATCAGTGCATGATCAAACACGTGATCAGTGCATGATTACCCACGTTATCAGTGCATGCACAGTCACGTGATCAGTGTATGATCAGCTTCGTGATCAGTGCATGGTCAGCCACGTGATCAGTGCATGATCAGTCACGTGATCATTGTAGGATCAGCCACGTGGTCAGTGCATGATCAGCCCCTTGATCAATGCATGATCATCGAAATGATCAGTGCATGCAGTCACGTGATCAGTGTATGATCAGCCTCGTGATCAGTGCATGATCAGCCAGGTGATCAGTGAATGATCAGGCACGTGATCAGTGCATGATCAGTCAATGATCAGTGCATGATCAGCCACGTGATCAGTCCATGATATCCACGTGAACAGTGCATGATCAGCCTCGTAAGCAGTGCATGATAGCCACCTGATCAGTGCATGATCAGCAACGTGATTAGTGCATGATCAACCACATGATCAGTGCATGATCAGCCACGTGATCACTGTATGATCAGCCATGTCATCAGTGCATGTGCAGTCACGTGATCAGTGTATGATCAGCCACGTGATCAGTGCATGACAGCCAAGTGATCAATGCATGATAGCTACGTGATCAGTGCATGGTCAGTGCATGATCATCCACGTGATCACTGCATGATAGCCATGTGATAATTGCCTACAGTTACATGGTCAGTGCATGGGCAGTCAGGTGATCAGTGCATGATACACACCTGATCAGCACATGATCAATAACATGATCAGCAATATTCAGACACGTAATCACTGTATGGTCAGTCATGTGATCAGTTCCTGATCAGCCACGTGATCAGTGTACGATCATCCTCGAGATCAGTGGATGCGCAGTCACATGATCAGTGCATGATAGCCATGTGATTAGTGCAGGATCAGTCACGTCTTCAGTGCATGTTCAATCACTTGATCAGTGCATGATCAGCTACGTGATCAGTGCATGATAGCCAGGTGATCAGTGCATGATCAGTCATGTGATCAGTGTATGTTCAACCACGGGATCAATGCATGATAGGCACCAGATCAGTGCATGATCGGCAATGTGATTAGTGCATGATCAGCCACGGGATTAGTACATGACCAGCCAAGTTATCAGTGCATGCACAGTCACGTGATCAGTGTATGATCAGCTTCGTATTCAGTGCATGATCAGCCACGTGATCAGTGCATGATCAGGCACGTGAAGAGTGCATGATCAGTCACCTGATCAGTGTATGATAGCCAGCTTATCAGTGCATGATCAGCCACATGATCAGTGCATGATCAGTCATGTGATCAGTGCATGCAGTCACGTGATCAGTGTATGATCAGCCATGTGATCAGTGCATGATAGCAACCTGTCATTGCAGGATAAGGAACGTGATTAGTGCATGATCAGCCACGTGATCAGTGTACGATCAGCCATGTGAGCAGTGCATGATCAGCCACGTGATCAGTGCATGATAGCCACCTGATCAGTGCATGATAAGCAACGTGATTAGTGCATGATCAGCCACGTGATCAGTGTACGATCAGCCATGTGAGCAGTGCATGATCAGCCACGTGATCAGTGCATGATAGCCACCTGATCAGTGCATGATAAGCAACGTGATTAGTGCATGATCAGCCACGTGATCAGTGTATGATCAGCCACGTGATCAGTGCATGATAGCCAATTGATCAATGCATGATAGCTACGTGATCAGTGCATGCTCAGTCTCATGATCAGTGCATGATCAGCCACGTGATCAGTGCATGATAGCCATGTGATCATTGCCTACATTTACATGATCAGTGCATGTGCAGTCACGTGATCAGTGCATGATCAGTCACGTGATCTGTGTATGACCAATCACGTGATCAATGCATGATAGCCACCAGATCAGTGCATGATCAGTCACGTGATCAGTGCATGATCTGTCACGTGTCCAGTGTATGATATCCACGTGTACAGTTCTTGCGCAGTCATGTGATCAGTGCATGATAGCTAAGTTATCAGTGCCTGATCAGCCACGTGATCAGTGCAAGACAGCCCCGGGATGAGTGCATGATTATTTAGGTGATCAATGTATGATTAGCCATATGATCAGTGCATGATAGCCACGTGATCAGTGCATGATCAGTCACGCGATCATGGCATGAGCTGTCATGTGATCAGTGCATGATAGCTTCACGATCAGTGCATAATCAGTCACGTGATCACTGCATGATCAGCCACGTTATCAGTGCATGATAGCCACGTGATCAGTGCATGATCAGTCACATGATCATGGCATGCGCAGTCATGTGATCAGTGCATTATAGCTACACGATCAGTGCTTAATCAGTCATGTGATCAGTGCATGATCAGCCACGTGATCAGTGCATGATAGCCACGGAATCACTGCATGAACAGGTAAGTGATCAGTTCATGCGCATTCACGTGATTAGTGCATGATAGACACGTGATCAGTGCATGATCAGCCGCGTGATCAGTGTATGATCAGCCACGTGATCAGAGTATGGTCGGCCACGTGATCAGTGTATGATCAGCCACGTGAATAGTGCATGTTCCGCAACGTGATTAGTGCATGATCAGGCACGTGATCAGTGTATGATCAGCCATGTGATCAGTGCATGATCAGCCTCGTGATCAGGGCATGATCAGCCAAGTTATCAGTGCATGCACAGTCACGTGATCAGTATATGATCAGCTACGTGATTAGTGCATGATCAGCCACGTGATCAGTGCATGATCAGTCACGTGATCAGTGCATGATCAGTCACGTGATCAGTGAATGATCAGTCACGTGATCAGTGCTTGATCAGCCACTTGATATGTGCATGATCAGCCCCGGGATCAGTGCATGAATCACGTGATCAGTCTATGATCAGCTTCAAATCAGTGGATGATCAGACACGTGATCAGTGCATGATCAGCCATGTGATCAGTGTATGATCAGCCAGGTGATCAGTGCATGATCAGCCACGTGATCAGTGCATTATCAGCCACGTGATCAGTGCATGCACAGTCAGTGTATGGTCAGCTTCGTGATCAGTGCATAATCAGGCACGTGATCAGTGCATTATCAGTAATTTGATAAGTGTATGATCAGCCACGTGATCAGTGCATGAACAGCCACGTGATCAGTGTATGATCAGCCACGTGATCAGTTCATGATCCGCACCGTGATCAGTGCATGATCAGCCACGTGATCAGTGTATGATCAGCCACGTGATCAGTGCATGATCAGCCACACAGCAGGCAGAGTCACGTGATCAGTGTATGATCAGCTTTCTGATCATTGCATGATCAGCCACGGGATCAGTGCATGATCAGGCCAGTGAAGAGTGCATGATCAGTCACGTGATCAGTGTATGATAGCCAGGTTATCATTGCATGATCAGCCACGTGATCAGTGCATGATCAGCCACGTGATCAGTGCATGCACAGTCCCATGATCAGTGTATGATCAGCTTCGTGATCAGTGCATGATCAGCCACGTGATTAGTGCATGATAGCCAAGTGATCAATGCATGATAGCTACGTGATCAGTGCATGCTCAGTCATGTGAGCAGTGCATGATAGCCACGTGATCAGTGCATGATCAGTCACGTGATCATTGCGTGATCAGCCACGTGATCAGTGTATGATCATCCACATGATCAGTGCATGCGCAGTCAGGTGATCAGTGCATTATAGCCTCGTGATCAGTTCATTATCAGTCACGTGATCAGTGTGTGCTCAGTCACGTGATCAGGGCCTACTGAGCTCCGTTTTTCCTGTCTGCTCCGCTGCTTGACAATTGCCAGCTGAGCTGCGTGATTCCTGCCTGCTCATCTGCTTGACAATGGCCAGCTGAGCCGTCTGATTCCTGCCTATTCAGCTGCTTGATGATTGCCAGCTGAGCAGCATGATTCATCACAGCTGAGGTCCATGATTATTGCCTGCTGATTGCGTGATTCGTGCCTGCTCAGCTCTTTGGTTATTGCCTCCTGAGGCACATCATCAGTGCATGAGAGCCACGTGATCAGTTCTTGATTAGTCACATGATTAGCACCACTCAGACCCGAGATCACAGCATGCTAAGTCACGTGATCAGTTCATGATCACCCTTGTGATTAGTGCATGATCAGCCAGGTGATACATGCATGATCATCCACGTGATTATTGCATGCACAATCAAGTGATCAGTACATGATAGCCACGTGATCAGTGTATGATCAGCCACGTGATCAGTGCATGATAGCCACGTGATCAGTTCTTGATTAGTCACATGATCAGCACCATTCAGACACGAGATCACAGCATGCTAAGTCACGTGATCAGTTCATGATCACCCTTGTGATTAGTGCATGATCAGCCACGTGATAAATGCATGATCATCCACGTGATTATTGCATGCACAATCAAGTGATCAGTGCATGATAGCCATGTGATCTGTGCATGATCAGCCAAGTGATCAGTGCATGCACAGTCACGTGATCATTGTATGATCAGCTTCGTGAACAGTGCATGATCAGTCATGTGATCAGGGCTTGATCAGCCATTTTTTTAGTGCATGATCAGTCACATGATCAGCGTATGATCATCCACGTGACCAGTGCATGGGCAGTCAATTGATCAGTGCATGCAGTCACGTGATCAGTGTATGATCAGCTTCGTGTTCAGAGTATGATCAGCCACGTGATCAGTGTCTGATCAGCCAGGTGATCAGAGTATGATCAGCCAGGTGATCAGTGTATGATCAGCTACATGATCAGTGCATGATCCGCAACATATTTAGTGCATGATCAGGCACATGAACAGTGTATGATCAGCCACGTGATCAGTGCATGATCAAACACGTGATCAGTGCATGATCACCCACGTTATCAGTGCATGATCAGTCACGTGATCATTGTAGGATCAGCCACGTGGTCAGTGCATGATCAGCCCCTTGATCAATGCATGATCATCGAAATGATCAGTGCATGCAGTCACGTGATCAGTGTATGATCAGCTTCATGATCAGTGCATGATCAGCCAGGTGATCAGTGAATGATCAGGCACGTGATCAGTGCATGATCAGTCAATGATCAGTGTATGATAAGACACGTGATCAGTGCATGATTGCCATGTGATCAGTGCATGATCAGCCTCGTAAGCAGTGCATGATAGCCACCTGATCAGTGCATGATCAGCAACGTGATGAGTGCATGATCAACCACATGATCAGTGCATGATCAGCCACGTGATCACTGTATGATCAGCCATGTCATCAGTGCATGTGCAGTCACGTGATCAGTGTATGATCAGCCATGTGATCAGTGCATGACAGCCAAGTGATCAATGCATGATAGCTACGTGATCAGTGCATGATCATCCACGTGATCACTGCATGATAGCCATGTGATAATTGCCTACAGTTACATGGTCAGTGCATGCGCAGTCAGGTGATCAGTGCATGATACACACCTGATCAGCACATGATCAATAACATGATCAGCAATATTCAGACACGTGATCACTGTATGGTCAGTCATGTGATCAGTTCCTGATCAGCCACGTGATCAGTGTACGATCATCCTCGAGATCAGTGGATGCGCAGTCACATGATCAGTGCATGATAGCCAGGTGATCAGTGCATGATCAGTCATGTGATCAGTGTATGATCAACCACGGGATCAATGCATGATAGGCACCAGATCAGTGCATGATCAGTCACGTGATCAGTGCATGATCGGCAATGTGATTAGTGCATGATCAGCCACGGGATTAGTGCAGGATCAGCCAAGTTATCAGTGCATGCACAGTCACGTGATCAGTGTATGATCAGCCGTATTCAGTGCATGATCAGCCACGTGATCAGTGCATGATCAGGCACGTGAAGAGTGCATGATCAGTCACCTGATCAGTGTATGATAGCCAGCTTATCAGTGCATGATCAGCCACATGATCAGTGCATGATCAGTCATGTGATCAGTGCATGCGCAGTCACGTGATCAGTGTATGATCATCCATGTGATCAGTGCATGATAGCAACCTGATCATTGCAGGATAAGGAACGTGATTAGTGCATGATCAGCCACGTGATCAGTGTATGATCAGCCACGTGATCAGTGCATGATCAGCCATGTGATCAGTGCATGATAGCCACCTGATCAGTGCATGATAAGCAACGTGATTAGTGCATGATCAGCCACGTGATCAGTGTATGATCAGCCACGTGATCAGTGCATGCACAGTCACGTGATCAGAGTATGATCAGCTTCGTGATCAGTGCATGATTAGTTACGTGATCAATGTATGATTAGCCACGTGATCAGTGCATGATCAGTCACGTGATCATGGCATGCGCAGTCATGTGACCAGTACATGACAGCTACGGATTCAGTGCATAATCAGTCACGTGATCAATGCATGAACAGCCACGTAATCAGTGCATGATAGCCACGTAAACAGTGCATGAACAGGTACGTGTTCAGTTCATGCGCAGTCACGTGATCAGTGCATGATAGAAACGTGATCAGTGCATGATAGCCACCTGATGAGTGCATGGTAAGGAACATGATTAGTGCATGATTAGCCACGTGATCAGCACATGATCAGCCACGTGATCAGTGCATTATCAGCCATGTGATCAGTGCATGCACAGTCACGTGAGCACTGCATGATCAGGCCCGTGATCAGTGCATGATCAGGCACGTGATCAGTGCATGATCAGCCACATGATCAGTGCATGATCAGCCACGTGATCAGTGTATTATCAGTCACGGGATCAGTGCATGATAGCCACGTGACCAGTGTATGATCAGTCATGTGATCAGTGCATGATCAGGCAAGCGATCAGTGTATGATCAGTCACGTTATCAGTGCATGATCAGCCAGGTGATCAGTGCATGATAGCCACGTGTTCAGTGCATGATCAGTCACGTGTTCAGTTCATGATTTGTCACTTGATAGGTGTATGATATCAGTTCATGCACAGTCATGTGTTCAGTGCATGATAGCTACGTGATCAGTGCATGATCAGCCACGTGATCAGTGCAAGATTGCCAAGTGATCAGTGCATGATTAGCTACGTGATCAATGTATGATTAGCCACGTGATCAGTGCATGATAGCCACGTGATCAGTGCATGATCAGTCATGTGACCATGGCATGCGCAGTCATGTGATCAGTGCATGATAGCTACACAATCCATTCATAATCAGTCACGTGATCATTGCAGGATCAGCCACGTGATCAGTGCATGATAGCCACGTAATTATTGCATGAACAGGTACGTGATCAGTTCATGCGCAGTCACGTGGTCAGTGCATGATAAGCAACGTGATTAGTGCGTGATCAGCCACGTGATCAGTGTACGATCAGACACGTGATTAGTGCATGATCAGCCACGTGATCAGTGCATGATCAGCCACATGATGATTGCATGATTCGCTACGTGATTAGTGCATGATCAGCCACGTGATCAGTGCATGATCACCCACCTGATAAGTGCATGCACAGTCACGTGATCAGTGTATGATCAGCTTCGTGATCAGTGCATGATTAGTTACGTGATCAATGTATGATTAGCCAGGTGATCAGTGCATGCACAGTCACGTGATCAGTGTATGATCAGCTTCGTGATCAGTGCATGGTCAGCCGCGTGATCAGTGCATGATCAGTCACGTGATCATTGTAGGATCAGCCACGTGGTCAGTGCATGATCAGCCCCTTGATCAATGCATGATCATCGAAATGATCAGTGCATGCAGTCACGTGATCAGTGTATGATCAGCTTCGTGATCAGTGCATGATCAGCCAGGTGATCAGTGAATGATCAGGCACGTGATCAGTGCATGATCAGTCAATGATCAGTGCATGATCAGCCACGTGATCAGTCCATGATATCCACGTGAACAGTGCATGATCAGCCTCGTAAGCAGTGCATGATAGCCACCTGATCAGTGCATGATCAGCAACGTGATTAGTGCATGATCAACCACATGATCAGTGCATGATCAGCCACGTGATCACTGTATGATCAGCCATGTCATCAGTGCATGTGCAGTCACGTGATCAGTGTATGATCAGCCACGTGATCAGTGCATGACAGCCAAGTGATCAATGCATGATAGCTACGTGATCAGTGCATGGTCAGTGCATGATCATCCACGTGATCACTGCATGATAGCCATGTGATAATTGCCTACAGTTACATGGTCAGTGCATGGGCAGTCAGGTGATCAGTGCATGATACACACCTGATCAGCACATGATCAATAACATGATCAGCAATATTCAGACACGTAATCACTGTATGGTCAGTCATGTGATCAGTTCCTGATCAGCCACGTGATCAGTGTACGATCATCCTCGAGATCAGTGGATGCGCAGTCACATGATCAGTGCATGATAGCCATGTGATTAGTGCAGGATCAGTCACGTCTTCAGTGCATGTTCAATCACTTGATCAGTGCATGATCAGCTACGTGATCAGTGCATGATAGCCAGGTGATCAGTGCATGATCAGTCATGTGATCAGTGTATGTTCAACCACGGGATCAATGCATGATAGGCACCAGATCAGTGCATGATCGGCAATGTGATTAGTGCATGATCAGCCACGGGATTAGTACATGACCAGCCAAGTTATCAGTGCATGCACAGTCACGTGATCAGTGTATGATCAGCTTCGTATTCAGTGCATGATCAGCCACGTGATCAGTGCATGATCAGGCACGTGAAGAGTGCATGATCAGTCACCTGATCAGTGTATGATAGCCAGCTTATCAGTGCATGATCAGCCACATGATCAGTGCATGATCAGTCATGTGATCAGTGCATGCGCAGTCACGTGATCAGTGTATGATCAGCCATGTGATCAGTGCATGATAGCAACCTGTCATTGCAGGACAAGGAACGTGATTAGTGCATGATCAGCCACGTGATCAGTGTACGATCAGCCATGTGAGCAGTGCATGATCAGCCACGTGATCAGTGCATGATAGCCACCTGATCAGTGCATGATAAGCAACGTGATTAGTGCATGATCAGCCACGTGATCAGTGTACGATCAGCCATGTGAGCAGTGCATGATCAGCCACGTGATCAGTGCATGATAGCCACCTGATCAGTGCATGATAAGCAACGTGATTAGTGCATGATCAGCCACGTGATCAGTGTATGATCAGCCACGTGATCAGTGCATGATAGCCAATTGATCAATGCATGATAGCTACGTGATCAGTGCATGCTCAGTCTCATGATCAGTGCATGATCAGCCACGTGATCAGTGCATGATAGCCATGTGATCATTGCCTACATTTACATGATCAGTGCATGTGCAGTCACGTGATCAGTGCATGATCAGTCACGTGATCTGTGTATGACCAATCACGTGATCAATGCATGATAGCCACCAGATCAGTGCATGATCAGTCACGTGATCAGTGCATGATCTGTCACGTGTCCAGTGTATGATATCCACGTGTACAGTTCTTGCGCAGTCATGTGATCAGTGCATGATAGCTAAGTTATCAGTGCCTGATCAGCCACGTGATCAGTGCAAGACAGCCCCGGGATGAGTGCATGATTATTTAGGTGATCAATGTATGATTAGCCATATGATCAGTGCATGATAGCCACGTGATCAGTGCATGATCAGTCACGCGATCATGGCATGAGCTGTCATGTGATCAGTGCATGATAGCTTCACGATCAGTGCATAATCAGTCACGTGATCACTGCATGATCAGCCACGTTATCAGTGCATGATAGCCACGTGATCAGTGCATGATCAGTCACATGATCATGGCATGCGCAGTCATGTGATCAGTGCATTATAGCTACACGATCAGTGCTTAATCAGTCATGTGATCAGTGCATGATCAGCCACGTGATCAGTGCATGATAGCCACGGAATCACTGCATGAACAGGTAAGTGATCAGTTCATGCGCATTCACGTGATTAGTGCATGATAGACACGTGATCAGTGCATGATCAGCCACGTGATCAGTGTATGATCAGCCACGTGATCAGAGTATGGTCGGCCACGTGATCAGTGTATGATCAGCCACGTGAATAGTGCATGTTCCGCAACGTGATTAGTGCATGATCAGGCACGTGATCAGTGTATGATCAGCCATGTGATCAGTGCATGATCAGCCTCGTGATCAGGGCATGATCAGCCAAGTTATCAGTGCATGCACAGTCACGTGATCAGTATATGATCAGCTACGTGATTAGTGCATGATCAGCCACGTGATCAGTGCATGATCAGTCACGTGATCAGTGCATGATCAGTCACGTGATCAGTGAATGATCAGTCACGTGATCAGTGCTTGATCAGCCACTTGATATGTGCATGATCAGCCCCGGGATCAGTGCATGAATCACGTGATCAGTCTATGATCAGCTTCAAATCAGTGGATGATCAGACACGTGATCAGTGCATGATCAGCCATGTGATCAGTGTATGATCAGCCAGGTGATCAGTGCATGATCAGCCACGTGATCAGTGCATTATCAGCCACGTGATCAGTGCATGCACAGTCAGTGTATGGTCAGCTTCGTGATCAGTGCATAATCAGGCACGTGATCAGTGCATTATCAGTAATTTGATAAGTGTATGATCAGCCACGTGATCAGTGCATGAACAGCCACGTGATCAGTGTATGATCAGCCACGTGATCAGTTCATGATCCGCACCGTGATCAGTGCATGATCAGCCACGTGATCAGTGTATGATCAGCCACGTGATCAGTGCATGATCAGCCACACAGCAGGCAGAGTCACGTGATCAGTGTATGATCAGCTTTCTGATCATTGCATGATCAGCCACGGGATCAGTGCATGATCAGGCCAGTGAAGAGTGCATGATCAGTCACGTGATCAGTGTATGATAGCCAGGTTATCATTGCATGATCAGCCACGTGATCAGTGCATGATCAGCCACGTGATCAGTGCATGCACAGTCCCATGATCAGTGTATGATCAGCTTCGTGATCAGTGCATGATCAGCCACGTGATTAGTGCATGATAGCCAAGTGATCAATGCATGATAGCTACGTGATCAGTGCATGCTCAGTCATGTGAGCAGTGCATGATAGCCACGTGATCAGTGCATGATCAGTCACGTGATCATTGCGTGATCAGCCACGTGATCAGTGTATGATCATCCACATGATCAGTGCATGCGCAGTCAGGTGATCAGTGCATTATAGCCTCGTGATCAGTTCATTATCAGTCACGTGATCAGTGTGTGCTCAGTCACGTGATCAGGGCCTACTGAGCTCCGTTTTTCCTGTCTGCTCCGCTGCTTGACAATTGCCAGCTGAGCTGCGTGATTCCTGCCTGCTCATCTGCTTGACAATGGCCAGCTGAGCCGTCTGATTCCTGCCTATTCAGCTGCTTGATGATTGCCAGCTGAGCAGCATGATTCATCACAGCTGAGGTCCATGATTATTGCCTGCTGATTGCGTGATTCGTGCCTGCTCAGCTCTTTGGTTATTGCCTCCTGAGGCACATCATCAGTGCATGAGAGCCACGTGATCAGTTCTTGATTAGTCACATGATTAGCACCACTCAGACCCGAGATCACAGCATGCTAAGTCACGTGATCAGTTCATGATCACCCTTGTGATTAGTGCATGATCAGCCAGGTGATACATGCATGATCATCCACGTGATTATTGCATGCACAATCAAGTGATCAGTACATGATAGCCACGTGATCAGTGTATGATCAGCCACGTGATCAGTGCATGATAGCCACGTGATCAGTTCTTGATTAGTCACATGATCAGCACCATTCAGACACGAGATCACAGCATGCTAAGTCACGTGATCAGTTCATGATCACCCTTGTGATTAGTGCATGATCAGCCACGTGATAAATGCATGATCATCCACGTGATTATTGCATGCACAATCAAGTGATCAGTGCATGATAGCCATGTGATCTGTGCATGATCAGCCAAGTGATCAGTGCATGCACAGTCACGTGATCATTGTATGATCAGCTTCGTGAACAGTGCATGATCAGTCATGTGATCAGGGCTTGATCAGCCATTTTTTTAGTGCATGATCAGTCACATGATCAGCGTATGATCATCCACGTGACCAGTGCATGGGCAGTCAATTGATCAGTGCATGCAGTCACGTGATCAGTGTATGATCAGCTTCGTGTTCAGAGTATGATCAGCCACGTGATCAGTGTCTGATCAGCCAGGTGATCAGAGTATGATCAGCCAGGTGATCAGTGTATGATCAGCTACATGATCAGTGCATGATCCGCAACATATTTAGTGCATGATCAGGCACATGAACAGTGTATGATCAGCCACGTGATCAGTGCATGATCAAACACGTGATCAGTGCATGATCACCCACGTTATCAGTGCATGATCAGTCACGTGATCATTGTAGGATCAGCCACGTGGTCAGTGCATGATCAGCCCCTTGATCAATGCATGATCATCGAAATGATCAGTGCATGCAGTCACGTGATCAGTGTATGATCAGCTTCATGATCAGTGCATGATCAGCCAGGTGATCAGTGAATGATCAGGCACGTGATCAGTGCATGATCAGTCAATGATCAGTGTATGATAAGACACGTGATCAGTGCATGATTGCCATGTGATCAGTGCATGATCAGCCTCGTAAGCAGTGCATGATAGCCACCTGATCAGTGCATGATCAGCAACGTGATGAGTGCATGATCAACCACATGATCAGTGCATGATCAGCCACGTGATCACTGTATGATCAGCCATGTCATCAGTGCATGTGCAGTCACGTGATCAGTGTATGATCAGCCATGTGATCAGTGCATGACAGCCAAGTGATCAATGCATGATAGCTACGTGATCAGTGCATGATCATCCACGTGATCACTGCATGATAGCCATGTGATAATTGCCTACAGTTACATGGTCAGTGCATGCGCAGTCAGGTGATCAGTGCATGATACACACCTGATCAGCACATGATCAATAACATGATCAGCAATATTCAGACACGTGATCACTGTATGGTCAGTCATGTGATCAGTTCCTGATCAGCCACGTGATCAGTGTACGATCATCCTCGAGATCAGTGGATGCGCAGTCACATGATCAGTGCATGATAGCCAGGTGATCAGTGCATGATCAGTCATGTGATCAGTGTATGATCAACCACGGGATCAATGCATGATAGGCACCAGATCAGTGCATGATCAGTCACGTGATCAGTGCATGATCGGCAATGTGATTAGTGCATGATCAGCCACGGGATTAGTGCAGGATCAGCCAAGTTATCAGTGCATGCACAGTCACGTGATCAGTGTATGATCAGCTTCGTATTCAGTGCATGATCAGCCACGTGATCAGTGCATGATCAGGCACGTGAAGAGTGCATGATCAGTCACCTGATCAGTGTATGATAGCCAGCTTATCAGTGCATGATCAGCCACATGATCAGTGCATGATCAGTCATGTGATCAGTGCATGCGAAGTCACGTGATCAGTGTATGATCATCCATGTGATCAGTGCATGATAGCAACCTGATCATTGCAGGATAAGGAACGTGATTAGTGCATGATCAGCCACGTGATCAGTGTATGATCAGCCACGTGATCAGTGCATGATCAGCCATGTGATCAGTGCATGATAGCCACCTGATCAGTGCATGATAAGCAACGTGATTAGTGCATGATCAGCCACGTGATCAGTGTATGATCAGCCACGTGATCAGTGCATGCACAGTCACGTGATCAGAGTATGATCAGCTTCGTGATCAGTGCATGATTAGTTACGTGATCAATGTATGATTAGCCACGTGATCAGTGCATGATCAGCCACGGGATCAGGGCATGATAGCCACGTGTTCAGTGCATGATCATTTACATGGTCAGTTCATGCGCAGTCTAGTGATAAGTGCATGATAGCCAAGTGATATGTGCATGAGCAGCCACGTGATCACTGCATGATAGCCACGTAATCAGTGCATGATGAGTCATATGATCAGCGCATGATCAGTAACGTGATCAGTGTATGATCATCCATGGGATCTGTGCATGTGGAATCATGTGATCAGTGCATGATAGCCACGTGATCAGTGCATCATCAGTAATGTGATCTGTGCACTCGCAGTCATGTGATCATTGCATGATAGCCACGTGATAAGTGCATGATCTGTTAGGTGATCAGTGCATGCACAGTCACGTGATCAGTGCATGATAGCCACATAATCAGTGAATGATAGCCACGTGATCAGTGCATGATCAGTCACGTGATCAGTGCATGATAACCACGTGGTCAGTGCATGATAGCCACTGGATCAGTGCATGATCAGTCATGTTATCAGTGTATGAACAGTCACGTGATCAGTGGAAGATCAGTCATGTGATCAGTGTATGATCAGCCACCTGAACAGTTAGTGATGTTACGTGATCAGGGCCTGCTGAGCTGCGTGATTCCTGTCTACTCAGCTGAGTGTTAATTGCCAGCTTAGCTGCGTTATTCCTGCCTTCTCCTCTGCTGGATAATTGCTAGCTGAGCTGTGTGGTTCCTTCCTGCTCATCTGCTTGATTATTGCTAGCTGAGCTGCGTTATTCCTCCCTGCTAAGCTGCTTGATTATTGCCAGCTGAGCAGAATGAATCGTCACAGCTGAGGTCCATGATTATTGCCTGCTGATTGCGTGATTCGTGCCTGCTCAGCTCTTTGATTATTGCCTCCTGAGGCACATCATCAGTGCATGATAGTCACATGATCAGCACATGATCAGTCACATGATCAGCGCCATTCAGACACGTGATCACTCCATGCTCAGCCACTTGATCACTTCATGATCAGCAGCCTGATTAGTGCATCATCAGCCACATGATCAGTGTATGATCAGCCTTGTGATCAGTGCATGATCAGCCAAGTGATCAGTGCATGATAAGCTACGTGATCAGTGCATGCGCTGTCATTTGATCAGTGCATGATCAGTCATGTGATCAGTGTATGATCAGCCACGTGATCAGTGCATGATAGCCACGTGATCAGTGCATGATCAGTTATGTGATCAGTGCATGCATAGTCACGTGATCAGTGCATGATAGCCACGTAATCAGTGCATGATAGCCACGTGATCAGTGCATGATCAGTCACGTGATCAGTGCATGATAGACCCGTGACCAATGCATGATCAGCCATGTGATAAGTGCATGATAGCCACGTGAACAGTACATGATCAGCCAACTAATCAGTGCATGATAGCCACGAGATCAGTGCATGATCAATCACGTGATCAGTGCATGATTATTCACGTGTTCAGTGCATGATCAGCCAACTGATCAGTGCATGATAGCCACGAGATCAGTGCATGCACAATCTCGTGATCAGTGCATGATAGCCAACTGACAAATGCATGACCAGCCACGTGATCAGTGCATGTTAGCCACGTGATCAATGCATGATCAGCCACGTAATCAGTGAATGATCAGTCACATGATCAGTGCATGATCAGCCACGTGATCAGTGCATAATAGCCACGTGATCAGTGCATGATCAGCCAACTGATCAGTGCATGATAGTCACGTGATCAGTGCATGAACAGCCAGGTGATCAGTGAATGATAGCCACCTGATCAGTGCATGATAGTCACGTGATCAGTGCATGATCAGCTTCGTATTCAGTGCATGATCAGCCACGTGATCAGTGCATGATCAGGCACGTGAAGAGTGCATGATCAGTCACCTGATCAGTGTATGATAGCCAGCTTATCAGTGCATGATCAGCCACATGATCAGTGCATGATCAGTCATGTGATCAGTGCATGTGCAGTCACGTGATCAGTGTATGATCATCCATGTGATCAGTGCATGATAGCAACCTGATCATTGCAGGATAAGGAACGTGATTAGTGCATGATCAGCCACGTGATCAGTGTATGATCAGCCACGTGATCAGTGCATGATCAGCCATGTGATCAGTGCATGATAGCCACCTGATCAGTGCATGATAAGCAACGTGATTAGTGCATGATCAGCCACGTGATCAGTGTATGATCAGCCACGTGATCAGTGCATGCACAGTCACGTGATCAGAGTATGATCAGCTTCGTGATCAGTGCATGATTAGTTACGTGATCAATGTATGATTAGCCACGTGATCAGTGCATGATAGCCACGTGATCAGTGCATGATCAGTCACGTGATCATGGCATGCGCAGTCATGTGACCAGTACATGACAGCTACGGATTCAGTGCATAATCAGTCACGTGATCAATGCATGAACAGCCACGTAATCAGTGCATGATAGCCACGTAAACAGTGCATGAACAGGTACGTGTTCAGTTCATGCGCAGTCACGTGATCAGTGCATGATAGAAACGTGATCAGTGCATGATAGCCACCTGATGAGTGCATGGTAAGGAACATGATTAGTGCATGATTAGCCACGTGATCAGCACATGATCAGCCACGTGATCAGTGCATTATCAGCCATGTGATCAGTGCATGCACAGTCACGTGAGCACTGCATGATCAGGCCCGTGATCAGTGCATGATCAGGCACGTGATCAGTGCATGATCAGCCACGTGATCAGTGCATGATCAGCCACGTGATCAGTGTATTATCAGTCACGGGATCAGTGCATGATAGCCACGTGACCAGTGTATGATCAGTCATGTGATCAGTGCATGATCAGGCAAGCGATCAGTGTATGATCAGTCACGTTATCAGTGCATGATCAGCCAGGTGATCAGTGCATGATAGCCACGTGTTCAGTGCATGATCAGTCACGTGTTCAGTTCATGATTTGTCACTTGATAGGTGTATGATATCAGTTCATGCACAGTCATGTGTTCAGTGCATGATAGCTACGTGATCAGTGCATGATCAGCCACGTGATCAGTGCAAGATTGCCAAGTGATCAGTGCATGATTAGCTACGTGATCAATGTATGATTAGCCACGTGATCAGTGCATGATAGCCACGTGATCAGTGCATGATCAGTCATGTGACCATGGCATGCGCAGTCATGTGATCAGTGCATGATAGCTACACAATCCATTCATAATCAGTCACGTGATCATTGCAGGATCAGCCACGTGATCAGTGCATGATAGCCACGTAATTATTGCATGAACAGGTACGTGATCAGTTCATGCGCAGTCACGTGGTCAGTGCATGATAAGCAACGTGATTAGTGCGTGATCAGCCACGTGATCAGTGTACGATCAGACACGTGATTAGTGCATGATCAGCCACGTGATCAGTGCATGATCAGCCACATGATGATTGCATGATTCGCTACGTGATTAGTGCATGATCAGCCACGTGATCAGTGCATGATCACCCACCTGATAAGTGCATGCACAGTCACGTGATCAGTGTATGATCAGCTTCGTGATCAGTGCATGATTAGTTACGTGATCAATGTATGATTAGCCAGGTGATCAGTGCATGATAGCCACGTAAATAGTGCATGAACAGGTACGTGATCAGTTAATGCGCAGTCACGTGATCAGTGCATGATAAACACGTGATCAGTGCATGATAGCCACGTGATCAGTGCATGATCTGTCACGTGATCGGTGCATTCGAAGTCCCGTGATCAGTGTATGATCAGCGACGTGATCAGTGCATGATAGCCACCTGATCAGTGCATGGTAAGCAACGTGATTAGTGCATGATTAGCCACGTGATCAGTGCATGATCAGCCATGTGATCAGTGCATGCACAGTCACGTGCTGACTGTATGATCAGCTTCGAAATCAGTGCATGATCAGCCACGTGATCAGTGCTTGATCAGGCACGTGAACAATGTATGATCAGCCACGTAATCAGTGCATGATAGCCACGTCATCATTCCTACCTGCTCATCTTGATAATTGCCAGCTGAGCTGAGTGTTTCCTGCCTGCTCATGTGCTTGATAACTGGCAGCTGAGCTGCTTGATTCCTACCTGCTCACTTGCTTGATAATTGCTAGCTGAGTTGCGTGATTCCTGCCTGCTCACCTGCTTGATAATTGCCAGCTGAGCTGAATGATACCTGCCTGCTCATCTGCTTGATAATTGCCACGTGAGCTGCATGATTCCTGCCTGCTCAACTGCAGGACAATTATCAGCTGAGCCGTGTGATACCTGCCTGATCAGCTGCTTCATTATTGCCAGCTGAGCAGCATGATTCATCACAGGTGAAGTCCATTATTATTGCCTGCTGATTGCGTGATTCGTGCCTGCTCAGCTCTTTGGTTATTGCCTCCTGAGGCACATCATCAGTACATGATAGCCTCGTGATCAGCGCATGATCAGTCAAATGATCAGCACCATTCAGACACGTGATCACTGCATGCTCAGATACTTGATGAGTTCATGATCAGCAGCGTGATTAGTGCATCATCAGCCACGTGATCAGTGTATGATCAGCCACGTGATCAGTGCATGATCAGCTACATGATCAGTGCATGCGCTGTCATTTGATCAGTGCATAATCAGTCATGTGATCATTGTATGATCAGCCACGTGGTCAGTGCATGATAGCGAAGTGATCAGTGCACGATAGCCACCTGATCAGTGCATGATCAGTTGTGTGATCAGTGCATGCATAGTCACGTGATCAGTGCATGATAGCCACGTAATCAGTGCATGATAGCCACATGATCAGTGCATGATCAGTCACGTGATCAGTGCATGATAGCCACGTGACCAGTGCATGATCATCCAACTGATCAGTGCATGATATCCACGAGATCAGTGCATGCACAATCTCGTGATCAGTGCATGATAGCCAACTGACAAATGCATGATCAGCCACGTGATCAGTGCATGTTAGCCACGTGATCAGTACATGATCAGCCACTTGATCAGTGCATGATCAGTCACATGATCAGTGCATGGTCAGCCACGTGATCAGTGCATGATCAGCCAACTGATCAGTGCATGATAGTCACGTGATCAGTGCATGATTAGTCACGTGATCAGTGCATGAACAGCCAAGTGATCAGTGAATGATAGCCACCTGATCAGTGCATGATAGCCACGTGATCAGTGCATGATCAGTCATGGGATCAGTGCATGATCAGACATGTCAACAGAGTATGATCATCCACGTGATCAGTGCATGCACAGTCACTTGACCAGTGCATGATGGCGACATGATCAGTGCATGCTCATTCACGTGATCAGTGTATGATCAGCCACTTGATCAGTGAATGATAGCCAAGTGATCAGTGCATGATAGCCACGTGATAAGTGCATGATCAGTCACGTGATCAGTGCGTGATCAGTCACGTGATCAGTGCATGGGCAGTCCCGTGATTACTGAATGATAGTCACTTGTTCAGTGCATGTTCTGTTACGTGATCAGTGTATGATCTGCCGCAGGATCAGTGCATGATTGCCATGTGATCAGTGCATGATCAGTCACGTGATCAGTGCATGTGCAGTCACATGATCAGTGCATGATAGCTACGTGATCAGTGCATGTTCAGTCACGTGACCAGTGCATGATCAGCCACGGGATCAGGGCATGATAGCCACGTGTTCAGTGCATGATCATTTACATGGTCAGTTCATGCGCAGTCTAGTGATAAGTGCATGATAGCCAAGTGATATGTGCATGAGCAGCCACGTGATCACTGCATGATAGCCACGTAATCAGTGCATGATGAGTCATATGATCAGCGCATGATCAGTAACGTGATCAGTGTATGATCATCCATGGGATCTGTGCATGTGGAATCATGTGATCAGTGCATGATAGCCACGTGATCAGTGCATCATCAGTAATGTGATCTGTGCACTCGCAGTCATGTGATCATTGCATGATAGCCACGTGATAAGTGCATGATCTGTTAGGTGATCAGTGCATGCACAGTCACGTGATCAGTGCATGATAGCCACATAATCAGTGAATGATAGCCACGTGATCAGTGCATGATCAGTCACGTGATCAGTGCATGATAACCACGTGGTCAGTGCATGATAGCCACTGGATCAGTGCATGATCAGTCATGTTATCAGTGTATGAACAGTCACGTGATCAGTGGAAGATCAGTCATGTGATCAGTGTATGATCAGCCACCTGAACAGTTAGTGATGTTACGTGATCAGGGCCTGCTGAGCTGCGTGATTCCTGTCTACTCAGCTGAGTGTTAATTGCCAGCTTAGCTGCGTTATTCCTGCCTTCTCCTCTGCTGGATAATTGCTAGCTGAGCTGTGTGGTTCCTTCCTGCTCATCTGCTTGATTATTGCTAGCTGAGCTGCGTTATTCCTCCCTGCTAAGCTGCTTGATTATTGCCAGCTGAGCAGAATGAATCGTCACAGCTGAGGTCCATGATTATTGCCTGCTGATTGCGTGATTCGTGCCTGCTCAGCTCTTTGATTATTGCCTCCTGAGGCACATCATCAGTGCATGATAGTCACGTGATCAGCACATGATCAGTCACATGATCAGCGCCATTCAGACACGTGATCACTCCATGCTCAGCCACTTGATCACTTCATGATCAGCAGCCTGATTAGTGCATCATCAGCCACATGATCAGTGTATGATCAGCCTTGTGATCAGTGCATGATCAGCCAAGTGATCAGTGCATGATAAGCTACGTGATCAGTGCATGCGCTGTCATTTGATCAGTGCATGATCAGTCATGTGATCAGTGTATGATCAGCCACGTGATCAGTGCATGATAGCCACGTGATCAGTGCATGATCAGTTATGTGATCAGTGCATGCATAGTCACGTGATCAGTGCATGATAGCCACGTAATCAGTGCATGATAGCCACGTGATCAGTGCATGATCAGTCACGTGATCAGTGCATGATAGACCCGTGACCAATGCATGATCAGCCATGTGATAAGTGCATGATAGCCACGTGAACAGTACATGATCAGCCAACTAATCAGTGCATGATAGCCACGAGATCAGTGCATGATCAATCACGTGATCAGTGCATGATTATTCACGTGTTCAGTGCATGATCAGCCAACTGATCAGTGCATGATAGCCACGAGATCAGTGCATGCACAATCTCGTGATCAGTGCATGATAGCCAACTGACAAATGCATGACCAGCCACGTGATCAGTGCATGTTAGCCACGTGATCAATGCATGATCAGCCACGTAATCAGTGCATGATCAGTCACATGATCAGTGCATGATCAGCCACGTGATCAGTGCATAATAGCCACGTGATCAGTGCATGATCAGCCAACTGATCAGTGCATGATAGTCACGTGATCAGTGCATGAACAGCCAGGTGATCAGTGAATGATAGCCACCTGATCAGTGCATGATAGTCACGTGATCAGTGCATGATCAGTCACGTGATCAGTGCATGAACAGCCAAGTGATCAGTGAATGATAGCCACCTGATCAGTGCATGATAGCCACGTGATCAGTGCATGATCAGTCATGGGATCAGTGCATGATCAGACACGTCAACAGAGTATGATCATCCACGTGATCAGTGCATGCACAGTCACTTGACCAGTGCATGATAGCCACATGATCAGTGCATGCTCATTCAAGTGATCAGTGTATGATCATCCACTTGATCAGTGAATGATAGCCAAGTGATCAGTGCATGATAGCCACGTGATCAGTGCATGATCAGTCACGTGATCAGTGCGTGATCAGTCACGTGATCAGTGCATGGGCAGTCCCGTGATTAGTGAATGATAGCCACTTGTTCAGTGCATGTTCTGTTACATGATCAGTGTATGATCTGCCGCAGGATCAGTGCATGATTGCCATGTGATCAGTGCATGATCAGTCACGTGATCAGTGCATGTGCAGTCACATCATCAGTGCATGATAGGTTCGTGATCAGTGCATGTTCAGTCACGTGACCAGTGCATGATCAGCCACAGGATCAGGGCATGATAGTCAAGTGTTCAGTGCATGATCATTTACATGGTCAGTTCATGCGCAGTCTAGTGATAAGTGCATGATAGCCAAGTGATATGTGCATGAGCAGCCACGTGATCACTGCATGATAGCCACGTGATCTGCGCATGATCAGTCAAGTGATCAGTGTATGATAGCCACGTAATCAGTGCATGATGAGTCATATGATCAGCGCATGATCAGTAATGTGATCAGTGTATGATCATCCATGGGATCTGTGCTGCGGAATCATGTGATCAGTGCATGATAGCCACGTGATCAGTGCATCATCACTAATGTGATCAGTGCAGGTGCAGTCATGTGATCATTGCATGATAGCCACGTGATAAGTGCATGATCTGTTAGGTTATCAGTGCATGCACAGTCACATGATCAGTGCATGATAGCCACGTAATCAGTGCATGATAGCCACGTGATCAGTGCATGATCAGTCACGTGATCAGTGCATGATCAATCACATGATCAGTGCATGATAGCCACGTGATCAGTGCATGATAGCCACCTGATCAGTGCATGATAAGTCACGTGATCAGTGCATGATCTGTCATGTGATGAGTGCATGCCCAGTAAAGTGATCAGTGTATGATAGCTACGTGATCAGTGCATGATCAGTCACGTGATCAGTGCATGATCAGCCACGTGATTAGTGCATGATCAGCCACGAGATCAGTGCATGATCATCCACGTTATGAGTGCATGCACAGTCACGTGATCAGTGTATGATCAGCCACGTGAACAGTGCGTGCTCACTCACATGATCAGGGCCTGCTGAGCTGCGTGATTCCTGTCTGCTCATCTGCTTGACAATTGCCAGCTGAGCTGCATGATTCCTCCCTGTCATCTGCTTGACAATTGCCAGCTGTGCTTCGTAATTCCTGCCTGCTCAGCTGCTTGATTATTGCCAGCTGAGCAGCATGATTCGTCATAGCTGAGCTCCATGATTATTGCCTGCTGATTGTGTGATTCGTGCCTACTCAGCTCTTTAATTTGTTGCGTCCAGAGCCACATGATCAGTGTATGATAGCAAACATGATCAGCGCATGATCAGTCACATGTTCAGCACCATTCAGTCACGTGATCACTGTATGATAAACATGTAATCAGTGCGTGAACAGCCACGTGATCAGTGCATGACCACTCACGTGATCAATGGCATGATAGCCACGCGATCAGTGAATTATAGCAACATTATCAGTGCATGATCAGTCACGTGGTCAGTGTATGATCAACCAGGTGATCAGTGCATGATACCCAAGTGATAAGTGCATGATCAGTCACGTGATCAGTGCTTGATCAGCCACGTGATCAGTGCATTATAGCCACTTGATCAGTGCATGATCAGCCACGGGACCAGTGCATCCCCAGTCACGTGATCAGTGCATTATATCTACCAGATCAGTGCATGTTCAAGCACGTGATCAGTGCATAATAGCCACGTGATCAGTGCATGATAAGTTACGTGATCAGTGTAGGATCAGCCGCTTGATCACTGCATGATAGCCAGGTGATCTGTGCATGACCAGTCAAGTGATCATTGTATGATCCGCCACGTGATCAGTGCATGATAGCCACGTGATCTGTGCATGGTCAGTCAAGTAATCATTGTATGATCAGCCACGTGATCAGTGCATGATAGGCACGTGATCAGTGCAAGATCAGCCACGTGATCACTGCATGATAGCCACGTGATATGTGCATGATCAGTCAAGTGTTCATTGTATGATCAGCCACGTGATCAGTGCATGATAGCCACGTGATATGTGCATGATCAGTCAAGTGTTCATTGTATGATCAGCCACGTGATCACTGCATGATAGCCACGTGATATGTGCATGATCAGTCAAGTGTTCATTGTATGATCAGCCACGTGATCAGTGCATTATAGGCACGTGATCATGGCCTGATAGCCACGTAATCAGTGCATGATCAGTTTCGTGATCGGTGCATGTTACCCAAGTGATAAGTGCATGATTACTCACGTGATCAGTGCATGATCAGCCAGGTGATCAGTGCATGATAGCCTCCTGATCAGTGCATGATAGCCTCCTGATCAGTGCATGATCTGTCACGTGATCAGTGTATAACATTCACGTGACCAGTACATGCGCAGTCACGTGATAAGTGCATTATAGCTACGTGATCAGTGCATGTTCAGTCACGTGATCAGTGCATGACCAGCCACGTGATCAGTGCATGATAGCCACGTGATCAGTGCATGATAGCCTCGTGATCAGTGCATGATCAGTCACGTGATCAGTGTATGATGAGCCAAGTGATCAGTGCATGATAGCAACGTGATCAGTGCATGAGAGTCACGTGATCAGTGCATGATCAATCACGTGATCAGTGCATAATCAGTCACGTGATCAGTGCTTGAGAGCCACCTGATCAGTGCATGAGAGTCACGTGATAAGTGCATGATCAATCACATGATCAGTGCATGATCAGCCACGTGATCAGTATACGATCAGCTATGTTATCACTGCATGATAGCCCCGTGATAAGTGCATGATCAGTCACGTGATCAGAGTACGATCAGCCACGTGATCAGTGCATAATCAGTCACGTGATCAGTGCTTGAGAGCCACCTGATCAGTGCAGCATCAGTCACGGTATCAGTGCCTCATCAGCCACGTGATTAGTGCATGATCAGCCACGAGATCAGTGCATGATCATCCACGTGAACAGTGCATGATTAGTCTTATCCAAATGGGACTGGGAAATCGGGGTCCTACGGAATGTGGAACCACCCACGAGGCCACGTCTGGAATGTCTTCGTGAGACCGGCCTCATCCTGAGGTGCGACCGGAAGGTCGGGAACCCCTTCCAGACAAAGCAGGGGAGTCGACCCTCCTGTCCAGATCAGGAGGGGAGAAAGGGCTCAGAGGAGGGGGTGCCAGAAAACCTCAGTGTTCCTCTCGAGGGAGACCGGGATTTCGGGGAACTTTGTGGGTCGCATCAAGGGTGCCAAGTGCCCTTTCGACCTCCAGTTCCTAACGTGGGACTTCTCCTGAGGCGCTGTAGCGGGAAAGGGCTTCATCTTGCGATGACGGGGGAGCCACGTGGTTTTTCTCGAGTTACGGCGGGATTCTCGAGTTACGACGGGGAATTCAGGCTGCCTCTTGTGTTGGCCCAGGCAAGTCCAATGTTCCATTCGAGTTGCGAAGGAAAGCTGGGGATTGCTCTCGAGTGACTGCAGGGCCAATAGACCTCATCTAGGCTTGTGTCCAGAAGCCAATGTTCCTCTCCAGGGGCGACAGGGATCTCGGGGTTGCATTCCAGACGCACCCGGGGAGACAGGCATTCATCTCGAGTGGAAGCAAAGAAGCCCGCTCTGCTCTCGAATCGCGACGGGTATCTCTTGGAGCTCACTGGGTGGACTCAAGGGAGTCAAGCCTCCTGAGGCGTTTGGAGAGAGGTCGCGAGATTGGTCTCTAGGCCATGCAGGAGACGAAGGCCCTCATCTCTCGATGACGGGGGAATCTCGGGGTTGTTCTCGAGCGGCGGCCCCAGTGTGCGGTTTCTCACGAGGTACGACGGCGAGGTCAGTGAGCCTCTCGTGGGGCGCCAGGGAAGTCGGGTCTCCATGCGAGTGGCGAGGGGAGCGCGTCACTGCTCCCGAGCCATGGGAGGGGAATCTGGCCTCGAGACGCGTTGAAGAAGGTCTCTCGAGGTCTTTCTCGGGTTGAGGCAGGAAACCCTGGGTTCCCTCGACTTGTGCAGGTGACCTCAGGGGGCTTCTCATGGTGGCTCTGAGAAGCCAGGGAACCTGGAGGTGGGAGGGGCCTCTCGGGACCCCACTGGGTTTGGTGCATTGGAAGAGGGCCTCATCTCCAGTTGAGGCAGGAACCGCAGGGTACCTCTGATTTCAGACTCCGATCGCAGGGTCCCTGCAGACTGGGGACAGGAGAGTCAGGCCTCGTCTTGGGTGGAGGCATGGAACTCCGCTTGCCTCTCGAGATGTCCCCGGGGAGAGAGGCCGCTTGTCGAGCTGTATTTGGAACCTGGGTTTTTTTCCGAACGATGCACGGAAAAACTGCCCCTTCGTGTTGACTTCATTCACAGGGTGGAGTTCGGAGTGGTGTCCGGGCATCGGGTTCTTATCAAGAGGGGACCGGGAAATCGGGGTCCTACGGAATGTGGAAGCACCCACGAGGCCACGTCTGGAATGTCTTCGTGAGACCGGCCTCATCCTGAGGTGCGACCGGAAGGTCGGGAACCCCTTCCAGACAAAGCAGGGGAGTCGACCCTCCTGTCCAGATCAGGAGGGGAGAAAGGGCTCAGGGGAGGGGCTGCCGGAAAACCTCAGTGTTCCTCTCGAGGGAGACCGGGATTTCGGGGAACTTTGTGGGTCGCATCAAGGGTGCCAAGTGCCCTTTCGACCTCCAGTTCCTAACGTGGGACTTCTCCTGAGGCGCTGTAGCGGGAAAGGGCTTCATCTTGCGATGACGGGGGAGCCACGTGGTGTTTCTCGAGTTACGGCGGGATTCTCGAGTTACGCCGGGGAATTCAGGCTGCCTCTTGTGTTGGCCCAGGCAAGTCCAATCTTCCATTCGAGTTGCGAAGGAAAGCTGGGGATTGCTCTCGAGTGACTGCAGGGCCAATAGACCTCATCTAGGCTTGTGTCCAGAAGCCAATGTTCCTCTCCAGGGGCGACAGGGATCTCGGGGTTGCATTCCAGACGCACCCGGGGAGACAGGCATTCATCTCGAGTGGAAGCAAAGAAGCCCGCTCTGCTCTCGAATCGCGACGGGTATCTCTTGGAGCTCACTGGGTGGACTCAAGGGAGTCAAGCCTCCTGAGGCGTTTGGAGAGAGGTCGCGAGATTGGTCTCTAGGCCATGCAGGAGACGAAGGCCCTCATCTCTCGATGACGGGGGAATCTCGGGGTTGTTCTCGAGCGGCGGCCCCAGTGTGCGGTTTCTCACGAGGTACGACGGCGAGGTCAGTGAGCCTCTCGTGGGGCGCCAGGGAAGTCGGGTCTCCATGCGAGTGGCGAGGGGAGCGCGTCACTGCTCCCGAGCCATGGGAGGGGAATCTGGCCTCGAGACGCGTTGAAGAAGGTCTCTCGAGGTCTTTCCCGGGTTGAGGCAGGAAACCCTGGGTTCCCTCGACTTGTGCAGGTGACCTCAGGGGGCTTCTCATGGTGGCTCTGAGAAGCCAGGGAACCTGGAGGTGGGAGGGGCCTCTCGGGACCCCACTGGGTTTGGTGCATTGGAAGAGGGCCTCATCTCCAGTTGAGGCAGGAACCGCAGGGTACCTCTGATTTCAGACTCCGATCGCAGGGTCCCTGCAGACTGGGGACAGGAGAGTCAGGCCTCGTCTTGGGTGGAGGCATGGAACTCCGCTTGCCTCTCGAGATGTCCCCGGGGAGAGAGGCCGCTTGTCGAGCTGTATTTGGAACCTGGGTATTTTTCCGAACGATGCACGGAAAAACTGCCCCTTCGTGTTGACTTCATTCACAGGGTGGAGTTCGGAGTGGTGTCCGGGCATCGGGTTCTTATCAAGAGGGGACCGGGAAATCGGGGTCCTACGGAATGTGGAAGCACCCACGAGGCCACGTCTGGAATGTCTTCGTGAGACCGGCCTCATCCTGAGGTGCGACCGGAAGGTCGGGAACCCCTTCCAGACAAAGCAGGGGAGTCGACCCTCCTGTCCAGATCAGGAGGGGAGAAAGGGCTCAGGGGAGGGGCTGCCGGAAAACCTCAGTGTTCCTCTCGAGGGAGACCGGGATTTCGGGGAACTTTGTGGGTCGCATCAAGGGTGCCAAGTGCCCTTTTGACCTCCAGTTCCTAACGTGGGACTTCTCCTGAGGCGCTGTAGCGGGAAAGGGCTTCATCTTGCGATGACGGGGGAGCCACGTGGTTTTTCTCGAGTTACGGCGGGATTCTCAAGTTACGACGGGGAATTCAGGCTGCCTCTTGTGTTGGCCCAGGCAAGTCCAATCTTCCATTCGAGTTGCGAAGGAAAGCTGGGGATTGCTCTCGAGTGACTGCAGGGCCAATAGACCTCATCTAGGCTTGTGTCCAGAAGCCAATGTTCCTCTCCAGGGGCCACAGGGATCTCGGGGTTGCATTCCAGACGCACCCGGGGAGACAGGCATTCATCTCGAGTGGAAGCAAAGAAGCCCGCTCTGCTCTCGAATCGCGACGGGTATCTCTTGGAGCTCACTGGGTGGACTCAAGGGAGTCAAGCCTCCTGAGGCGTTTGGAGAGAGGTCGCGAGACTGGTCTCTAGGCCATGCAGGAGACGAAGGCCCTCATCTCTCGATGACGGGGGAATCTCGGGGTTGTTCTCGAGTGGCGGCCCCAGTGTGCGGTTTCTCACGAGGTACGACGGCGAGGTCAGTGAGCCTCTCGTGGGGCGCCAGGGAAGTCGGGTCTCCATGCGAGTGGCGAGGGGAGCGCGTCACTGCTCCCGAGCCATGGGAGGGGAATCTGGCCTCGAGACGCGTTGAAGAAGGTCTCTCGAGGTCTTTCTCGGGTTGAGGCAGGAAACCCTGGGTTCCCTCGACTTGTGCAGGTGACCTCAGGGGGCTTCTCATGGTGGCTCTGAGAAGCCAGGGAACCTGGAGGTGGGAGGGGCCTCTCGGGACCCCACTGGGTTTGGTGCATTGGAAGAGGGCCTCATCTCCAGTTGAGGCAGGAACCGCAGGGTACCTCTGATTTCAGACTCCGATCGCAGGGTCCCTGCAGACTGGGGACAGGAGAGTCAGGCCTCGTCTTGGGTGGAGGCATGGAACTCCGCTTGCCTCTCGAGATGTCCCCGGGGAGAGAGGCCGCTTGTCGAGCTGTTTTTGGAACCTGGGGTTTTTTCCGAACGATGCACGGAAAAACTGCCCCTTCGTGTTGACTTCATTCACAGGGTGGAGTTCGGAGAGGTGTCCGGGCATCGGGTTCTTATCAAGAGGGGACCGGGAAATCGGGGTCCTACGGAATGTGGAACCACCCACGAGGCCACGTCTGGAATGTCTTCGTGAGACCGGCCTCATCCTGAGGTGCGACCGGAAGGTCGGGAACCCCTTCCAGACAAAGCAGGGGAGTCGACCCTCCTGTCCAGATCAGGAGGGGAGAAAGGGCTCAGAGGAGGGGTGCCGGAAAACCTCAGTGTTCCTCTCGAGGGAGACCGGGATTTCGGGGAACTTTGTGGGTCGCATCAAGGGTGCCAAGTGCCCTTTCGACCTCCAGTTCCTAACGTGGGACTTCTCCTGAGGCGCTGTAGCGGGAAAGGGCTTCATCTTTCGATGACGGGGGAGCCACGTGGTTTTTCTCGAGTTACGGCGGGATTCTCGAGTTATGACGGGGAATTCAGGCTGCCTCTTGTGTTGGCCCAGGCAAGTCCAATCTTCCATTCGAGTTGCGAAGGAAAGCTGGGGATTGCTCTCGAGTGACTGCAGGGCCAATAGACCTCATCTAGGCTTGTGTCCAGAAGCCAATGTTCCTCTCCAGGGGCCACAGGGATCTCGGGGTTGCATTCCAGACGCACCCGGGGAGACAGGCATTCATCTCGAGTGGAAGCAAAGAAGCCCGCTCTGCTCTCGAATCGCGACGGGTATCTCTTGGAGCTCACTGGGTGGACTCAAGGGAGTCAAGCCTCCTGAGGCGTTTGGAGAGAGGTCGCGAGATTGGTCTCTAGGCCATGCAGGAGACGAAGGCCCTCATCTCTCGATGACGGGGGAATCTTGGGGTTGTTCTCGAGCGGCGGCCCCAGTGTGCGGTTTCTCACGAGGTACGACGGCGAGGTCAGTGAGCCTCTCGTGGGGCGCCAGGGAAGTCGGGTCTCCATGCGAGTGGCGAGGGGAGCGCGTCACTGCTCCCGAGCCATGGGAGGGGAATCTGGCCTCGAGACGCGTTGAAGAAGGTCTCTCGAGGTCTTTCCCGGGTTGAGGCAGGAAACCCTGGGTTCCCTCGACTTGTGCAGGTGACCTCAGGGGGCTTCTCATGGTGGCTCTGAGAAGCCAGGGAACCTGGAGGTGGGAGGGGCCTCTCGGGACCCCACTGGGTTTGGTGCATTGGAAGAGGGCCTCATCTCCAGTTGAGGCAGGAACCGCAGGGTACCTCTGATTTCAGACTCCGATCGCAGGGTCCCTGCAGACTGGGGACAGGAGAGTCAGGCCTCGTCTTGGGTGGAGGCATGGAACTCCGCTTGCCTCTCGAGATGTCCCCGGGGAGAGAGGCCGCTTGTCGAGCTGTATTTGGAACCTGGGTTTTTTTCCGAACGATGCACGGAAAAACTGCCCCTTCGTTTTGACTTCATTCACAGGGTGGAGTTCGGAGAGGTGTCCGGGCATCGGGTTCTTATCCAGAGGGGACCGGGAAATCGGGGTCCTACGGAATGTGGAACCACCCACGAGGCCACGTCTGGAATGTCTTCGTGAGACCGGCCTCATCCTGAGGTGCGACCGGAAGTTCGGGAACCCCTTCCAGACAAAGCAGGGGAGTCGACCCTCCTGTCCAGATCAGGAGGGGAGAAAGGGCTCAGAGGAGGGGGTGCCGGAAAACCTCAGTGTTCCTCTCGAGGGAGACCGGGATTTCGGGGAACTTTGTGGGTCGCATCAAGGGTGCCAAGTGCCCTTTCGACCTCCAGTTCCTAACGTGGGACTTCTCCTGAGGCGCTGTAGCGGGAAAGGGCTTCATCTTGCGATGACGGGGGAGCCACGTGGTTTTTCTCGAGTTACGGCGGGATTCTCGAGTTACGACGGGGAATTCAGCCTGCCTCTTGTGTTGGCCCAGGCAAGTCCAATCTTCCATTCGAGTTGCGAAGGAAAGCTGGGGATTGCTCTCGAGTGACTGCAGGGCCAATAGACCTCATCTAGGCTTGTGTCCAGAAGCCAATGTTCCTCTCCAGGGGCGACAGGGATCTCGGGGTTGCATTCCAGACGCACCCGGGGAGACAGGCATTCATCTCGAGTGGAAGCAAAGAAGCCCGCTCTGCTCTCGAATCGCGACGGGTATCTCTTGGAGCTCACTGGGTGGACTCAAGGGAGTCAAGCCTCCTGAGGCGTTTGGAGAGAGGTCGCGAGATTGGTCTCTAGGCCATGCAGGAGACGAAGGCCCTCATCTCTCGATGACGGGGGAATCTCGGGGTTGTTCTCGAGCGGCGGCCCCAGTGTGCGGTTTCTCACGAGGTACGACGGCGAGGTCAGTGAGCCTCTCGTGGGGCGCCAGGGAAGTCGGGTCTCCATGCGAGTGGCGAGGGGAGCGCGTCACTGCTCCCGAGCCATGGGAGGGGAATCTGGCCTCGAGACGCGTTGAAGAAGGTCTCTCGAGGTCTTTCCCGGGTTGAGGCAGGAAACCCTGGGTTCCCTCGACTTGTGCAGGTGACCTCAGGGGGCTTCTCATGGTGGCTCTGAGAAGCCAGGGAACCTGGAGGTGGGAGGGGCCTCTCGGGACCCCACTGGGTTTGGTGCATTGGAAGAGGGCCTCATCTCCAGTTGAGGCAGGAACCGCAGGGTCCCTCTGATTTCAGACTCCGATCGCAGGGTCCCTGCAGACTGGGGACAGGAGAGTCAGGCCTCGTCTTGGGTGGAGGCATGGAACTCCGCTTGCCTCTCGAGATGTCCCCGGGGAGAGAGGCCGCTTGTCGAGCTGTATTTGGAACCTGGGTTTTTTTCCGAACGATGCACGGAAAAACTGCCCCTTCGTGTTGACTTCATTCACAGGGTGGAGTTCGGAGTGGTGTCCGGGCATCGGGTTCTTATCAAGAGGGGACCGGGAAATCGGGGTCCTACGGAATGTGGAACCACCCACGAGGCCACGTCTGGAATGTCTTCGTGAGACCGGCCTCATCCTGAGGTGCGACCGGAAGGTCGGGAACCCCTTCCAGACAAAGCAGGGGAGTCGACCCTCCTGTCCAGATCAGGAGGGGAGAAAGGGCTCAGAGGAGGGGCTGCCGGAAAACCTCAGTGTTCCTCTCGAGGGAGACCGGGATTTCAGGGAACTTTGTGGGTCGCATCAAGGGTGCCAAGTGCCCTTTCGACCTCCAGTTCCTAACGTGGGACTTCTCCTGAGGCGCTGTAGCGGGAAAGGGCTTCATCTTGCGATGACGGGGGAGCCACGTGGTTTTTCTCGAGTTACGGCGGGATTCTCGAGTTACGACGGGGAATTCAGGCTGCCTCTTGTGTTGGCCCAGGCAAGTCCAATCTTCCATTCGAGTTGCGAAGGAAAGCTGGGGATTGCTCTCGAGTGACTGCAGGGCCAATAGACCTCATCTAGGCTTGTGTCCAGAAGCCAATGTTCCTCTCCAGGGGCGACAGGGATCTCGGGGTTGCATTCCAGACGCACCCGGGGAGACAGGCATTCATCTCGAGTGGAAGCAAAGAAGCCCGCTCTGCTCTCGAATCGCGACGGGTATCTCTTGGAGCTCACTGGGTGGACTCAAGGGAGTCAAGCCTCCTGAGGCGTTTGGAGAGAGGTCGCGAGATTGGTCTCTAGGCCATGCAGGAGACGAAGGCCCTCATCTCTCGATGACGGGGGAATCTCGGGGTTGTTCTCGAGCGGCGGCCCCAGTGTGCGGTTTCTCACGAGGTACGACGGCGAGGTCAGTGAGCCTCTCGTGGGGCGCCAGGGAAGTCGGGTCTCCATGCGAGTGGCGAGGGGAGCGCGTCACTGCTCCCGAGCCATGGGAGGGGAATCTGGCCTCGAGACGCTTTGAAGAAGGTCTCTCGAGGTCTTTCTCGGGTTGAGGCAGGAAACCCTGGGTTCCCTCGACTTGTGCAGGTGACCTCAGGGGGCTTCTCATGGTGGCTCTGAGAAGCCAGGGAAACTGGAGGTGGGAGGGGCCTCTCGGGACCCCACTGGGTTTGGTGCATTGGAAGAGGGCCTCATCTCCAGTTGAGGCAGGAACCGCAGGGTACCTCTGATTTCAGACTCCGATCGCAGGGTGCCTGCAGACTGGGGACAGGAGAGTCAGGCCTCGTCTTGGGTGGAGGCATGGAACTCCGCTTGCCTCTCGAGATGTCCCCGGGGAGAGAGGCCGCTTGTCGAGCTGTATTTGGAACCTGGGGTTTTTTCCGAACGATGCACGGAAAAACTGCCCCTTCGTGTTGACTTCATTCACAGGGTGGAGTTCGGAGAGGTGTCCGGGCATCGGGTTCTTATCAAGAGGGGACCGGGAAATCGGGGTCCTACGGAATGTGGAACCACCCACGAGGCCACGTCTGGAATGTCTTCGTGAGACCGGCCTCATCCTGAGGTGCGACCGGAAGGTCGGGAACCCCTTCCAGACAAAGCAGGGGAGTCGACCCTCCTGTCCAGATCAGGAGGGGAGAAAGGGCACAGAGGAGGGGGTGCCGGAAAACCTCAGTGTTCCTCTCGAGGGAGACCGGGATTTCGGGGAACTTTGTGGGTCGCATCAAGGGTGCCAAGTGCCCTTTCGACCTCCAGTTCCTAACGAGGGACTTCTCCTGAGGCGCTGTAGCGGGAAAGGGCTTCATCTTGCGATGACGGGGGAGCCACGTGGTTTTTCTCGAGTTACGGCGGGATTCTCGAGTTACGACGGGGAATTCAGGCTGCCTCTTGTGTTGGCCCAGGCAAGTCCAATCTTCCATTCGAGTTGCGAAGGAAAGCTGGGGATTGCTCTCGAGTGACTGCAGGGCCAATAGACCTCATCTAGGCTTGTGTCCAGAAGCCAATGTTCCTCTCCAGGGGCGACAGGGATCTCGGGGTTGCATTCCAGACGCACCCGGGGAGACAGGCATTCATCTCGAGTGGAAGCAAAGAAGCCCGCTCTGCTCTCGAATCGCGACGGGTATCTCTTGGAGCTCACTGGGTGGACTCAAGGGAGTCAAGCCTCCTGAGGCGTTTGGAGAGAGGTCGCGAGACTGGTCTCTAGGCCATGCAGGAGACGAAGGCCCTCATCTCTCGATGACGGGGGAATCTCGGGGTTGTTCTCGAGCGGCGGCCCCAGTGTGCGGTTTCTCACGAGGTACGACGGCGAGGTCAGTGAGCCTCTCGTGGGGCGCCAGGGAAGTCGGGTCTCCATGCGAGTGGCGAGGGGAGCGCGTCACTGCTCCCGAGCCATGGGAGGGGAATCTGGCCTCGAGACGCGTTGAAGAAGGTCTCTCGAGGTCTTTCTCGGGTTGAGGCAGGAAACCCTGGGTTCCCTCGACTTGTGCAGGTGACCTCAGGGGGCTTCTCATGGTGGCTCTGAGAAGCCAGGGAACCTGGAGGTGGGAGGGGCCTCTCGGGACCCCACTGGGTTTGGTGCATTGGAAGAGGGCCTCATCTCCAGTTGAGGCAGGAACCGCAGGGTACCTCTGATTTCAGACTCCGATCGCAGGGTCCCTGCAGACTGGGGACAGGAGAGTCAGGCCTCGTCTTGGGTGGAGGCATGGAACTCCGCTTGCCTCTCGAGATGTCCCCGGGGAGAGAGGCCGCTTGTCGAGCTGTTTTTGGAACCTGGGGTTTTTCCGAACGATGCACGGAAAAACTGCCCCTTCGTGTTGACTTCATTCACAGGGTGGAGTTCGGAGAGGTGTCCGGGCATCGGGTTCTTATCAAGAGGGGACCGGGAAATCGGGGTCCTACGGAATGTGGAACCACCCACGAGGCCACGTCTGGAATGTCTTCATGAGACCGGCCTCATCCTGAGGTGCGACCGGAAGGTCGGGAACCCCTTCCAGACAAAGCAGGGGAGTCGACCCTCCTGTCCAGATCAGGAGGGGAGAAAGGGCTCAGAGGAGGGGTGCCGGAAAACCTCAGTGTTCCTCTCGAGGGAGACCGGGATTTCGGGGAACTTTGTGGGTCGCATCAAGGGTGCCAAGTGCCCTTTCGACCTCCAGTTCCTAACGTGGGACTTCTCCTGAGGCGCTGTAGCGGGAAAGGGCTTCATCTTTCGATGACGGGGGAGCCACGTGGTTTTTCTCGAGTTACGGCGGGATTCTCGAGTTACGACGGGGAATTCAGGCTGCCTCTTGTGTTGGCCCAGGCAAGTCCAATCTTCCATTCGAGTTGCGAAGGAAAGCTGGGGATTGCTCTCGAGTGACTGCAGGGCCAATAGACCTCATCTAGGCTTGTGTCCAGAAGCCAATGTTCCTCTCCAGGGGCCACAGGGATCTCGGGGTTGCATTCCAGACGCACCCGGGGAGACAGGCATTCATCTCGAGTGGAAGCAAAGAAGCCCGCTCTGCTCTCGAATCGCGACGGGTATCTCTTGGAGCTCACTGGGTGGACTCAAGGGAGTCAAGCCTCCTGAGGCGTTTGGAGAGAGGTCGCGAGATTGGTCTCTAGGCCATGCAGGAGACGAAGGCCCTCATCTCTCGATGACGGGGGAATCTCGGGGTTGTTCTCGAGCGGCGGCCCCAGTGTGCGGTTTCTCACGAGGTACGACGGCGAGGTCAGTGAGCCTCTCGTGGGGCGCCAGGGAAGTCGGGTCTCCATGCGAGTGGCGAGGGGAGCGCGTCACTGCTCCCGAGCCATGGGAGGGGAATCTGGCCTCGAGACGCGTTGAAGAAGGTCTCTCGAGGTCTTTCCCGGGTTGAGGCAGGAAACCCTGGGTTCCCTCGACTTGTGCAGGTGACCTCAGGGGGCTTCTCATGGTGGCTCTGAGAAGCCAGGGAACCTGGAGGTGGGAGGGGCCTCTCGGGACCCCACTGGGTTTGGTGCATTGGAAGAGGGCCTCATCTCCAGTTGAGGCAGGAACCGCAGGGTACCTCTGATTTCAGACTCCGATCGCAGGGTCCCTGCAGACTGGGGACAGGAGAGTCAGGCCTCGTCTTGGGTGGAGGCATGGAACTCCGCTTGCCTCTCGAGATGTCCCCGGGGAGAGAGGCCGCTTGTCGAGCTGTATTTGGAACCTGGGTTTTTTTCCGAACGATGCACGGAAAAACTGCCCCTTCGTGTTGACTTCATTCACAGGGTGGAGTTCGGAGTGGTGTCCGGGCATCGGGTTCTTATCAAGAGGGGACCGGGAAATCGGGGTCCTACGGAATGTGGAACCACCCACGAGGCCACGTCTGGAATGTCTTCGTGAGACCGGCCTCATCCTGAGGTGCGACCGGAAGGTCGGGAACCCCTTCCAGACAAAGCAGGTGAGTCGACCCTCCTGTCCAGATCAGGAGGGGAGAAAGGGCTCAGAGGAGGGGCTGCCGGAAAACCTCAGTGTTCCTCTCGAGGGAGACCGGGATTTCGGGGAACTTTGTGGGTCGCATCAAGGGTGCCAAGTGCCCTTTCGACCTCCAGTTCCTAACGTGGGACTTCTCCTGAGGCGCTGTAGCGGGAAAGGGCTTCATCTTGCAATGACGGGGGAGCCACGTGGTTTTTCTCGAGTTACGGCGGGATTCTCGAGTTACGACGGGGAATTCAGGCTGCCTCTTGTGTTGGCCCAGGCAAGTCCAATCTTCCATTCGAGTTGCGAAGGAAAGCTGGGGATTGCTCTCGAGTGACTGCAGGGCCAATAGACCTCATCTAGGCTTGTGTCCAGAAGCCAATGTTCCTCTCCAGGGGCGACAGGGATCTCGGGGTTGCATTCCAGACGCACCCGGGGAGACAGGCATTCATCTCGAGTGGAAGCAAAGAAGCCCGCTCTGCTCTCGAATCGCGACGGGTATCTCTTGGAGCTCACTGGGTGGACTCAAGGGAGTCAAGCCTCCTGAGGCGTTTGGAGAGAGGTCGCGAGATTGGTCTCTAGGCCATGCAGGAGACGAAGGCCCTCATCTCTCGATGACGGGGGAATCTCGGGGTTGTTCTCGAGCGGCGGCCCCAGTGTGCGGTTTCTCACGAGGTACGACGGCGAGGTCAGTGAGCCTCTCGTGGGGCGCCAGGGAAGTCGGGTCTCCATGCGAGTGGCGAGGGGAGCGCGTCACTGCTCCCGAGCCATGGGAGGGGAATCTGGCCTCGAGACGCGTTGAAGAAGGTCTCTCGAGGTCTTTCCCGGGTTGAGGCAGGAAACCCTGGGTTCCCTCGACTTGTGCAGGTGACCTCAGGGGGCTTCTCACGGTGGCTCTGAGAAGCCAGGGAACCTGGAGGTGGGAGGGGCCTCTCGGGACTCCACTGGGTTTGGTGCATTGGAAGAGGGCCTCATCTCCAGTTGAGGCAGGAACCGCAGGGTACCTCTGATTTCAGACTCCGATCGCAGGGTCCCTGCAGACTGGGGACAGGAGAGTCAGGCCTCGTCTTGGGTGGAGGCATGGAACTCCGCTTGCCTCTCGAGATGTCCCCGGGGAGAGAGGCCGCTTTTCGAGCTGTATTTGGAACCTGGGGTTTTTTCCGAACGATGCACGGGAAAACTGCCCCTTCGTGTTGACTTCATTCACAGGGTGGAGTTCGGAGAGGTGTCCGGGCATCGGGTTCTTATCAAGAGGGGACCGGGAAATCGGGATCCTACGGAATGTGGAACCACCCACGAGGCCACGTCTGGAATGATTTCGTGAGACCGGCCTCATCCTGAGGTGCGACCGGAAGGTCGGGAACCCCTTCCAGACAAAGCAGGGGAGTCGACCCTCCTGTCCAGATCAGGAGGGGAGAAAGGGCACAGAGGAGGGGGTGCCGGAAAACCTCAGTGTTCCTCTCGAGGGAGACCGGGATTTCGGGGAACTTTGTGGGTCGCATCAAGGGTGCCAAGTGCCCTTTCGACCTCCAGTTCCTAACGTGGGACTTCTCCTGAGGCGCTGTAGCGGGAAAGGGCTTCATCTTGCGATGACGGGGGAGCCACGTGGTTTTTCTCGAGTTACGGCGGGATTCTCGAGTTACGACGGGGAATTCAGGCTGCCTCTTGTGTTGGCCCAGGCAAGTCCAATCTTCCATTCGAGTTGCGAAGGAAAGCTGGGGATTGCTCTCGAGTGACTGCAGGGCCAATAGACCTCATCTAGGCTTGTGTCCAGAAGCCAATGTTCCTCTCCAGGGGCCACAGGGATCTCGGGGTTGCATTCCAGACGCACCCGGGGAGACAGGCATTCATCTCGAGTGGAAGCAAAGAAGCCCGCTCTGCTCTCGAATCGCGACGGGTATCTCTTGGAGCTCACTGGGTGGACTCAAGGGAGTCAAGCCTCCTGAGGCGTTTGGAGAGAGGTCGCGAGACTGGTCTCTAGGCCATGCAGGAGACGAAGGCCCTCATCTCTCGATGACGGGGGAATCTCGGGGTTGTTCTCGAGCGGCGGCCCCAGTGTGCGGTTTCTCACGAGGTACGACGGCGAGGTCAGTGAGCCTCTCGTGGGGCGCCAGGGAAGTCGGGTCTCCATGCGAGTGGCGAGGGGAGCGCGTCACTGCTCCCGAGCCATGGGAGGGGAATCTGGCCTCGAGACGCGTTGAAGAAGGTCTCTCGAGGTCTTTCCCGGGTTGAGGCAGGAAACCCTGGGTTCCCTCGACTTGTGCAGGTGACCTCAGGGGGCTTCTCATGGTGGCTCTGAGAAGCCAGGGAACCTGGAGGTGGGAGGGGCCTCTCGGGACCCCACTGGGTTTGGTGCATTGGAAGAGGGCCTCATCTCCAGTTGAGGCAGGAACCGCAGGGTACCTCTGATTTCAGACTCCGATCGCAGGGTCCCTGCAGACTGGGGACAGGAGAGTCAGGCCTCGTCTTGGGTGGAGGCATGGAACTCCGCTTGCCTCTCGAGATGTCCCCGGGGAGAGAGGCCGCTTGTCGAGCTGTTTTTGGAACCTGGGGTTTTTCCGAACGATGCACGGAAAAACTGCCCCTTCGTGTTGACTTCATTCACAGGGTGGAGTTCGGAGAGGTGTCCGGGCATCGGGTTCTTATCAAGAGGGGACCGGGAAATCGGGGTCCTACGGAATGTGGAACCACCCACGAGGCCACGTCTGGAATGTCTTCGTGAGACCGGCCTCATCCTGAGGTGCGACCGGAAGGTCGGGAACCCCTTCCAGACAAAGCAGGGGAGTCGACCCTCCTGTCCAGATCAGGAGGGGAGAAAGGGCTCAGAGGAGGGGTGCCGGAAAACCTCAGTGTTCCTCTCGAGGGAGACCGGGATTTCGGGGAACTTTGTGGGTCGCATCAAGGGTGCCAAGTGCCCTTTCGACCTCCAGTTCCTAACGTGGGACTTCTCCTGAGGCGCTGTAGCGGGAAAGGGCTTCATCTTTCGATGACGGGGGAGCCACGTGGTTTTTCTCGAGTTACGGCGGGATTCTCGAGTTACGACGGGGAATTCAGGCTGCCTCTTGTGTTGGCCCAGGCAAGTCCAATCTTCCATTCGAGTTGCGAAGGAAAGCTGGGGATTGCTCTCGAGTGACTGCAGGGCCAATAGACCTCATCTAGGCTTGTGTCCAGAAGCCAATGTTCCTCTCCAGGGGCCACAGGGATCTCGGGGTTGCATTCCAGACGCACCCGGGGAGACAGGCATTCATCTCGAGTGGAAGCAAAGAAGCCCGCTCTGCTCTCGAATCGCGACGGGTATCTCTTGGAGCTCACTGGGTGGACTCAAGGGAGTCAAGCCTCCTGAGGCGTTTGGAGAGAGGTCGCGAGATTGGTCTCTAGGCCATGCAGGAGACGAAGGCCCTCATCTCTCGATGACGGGGGAATCTTGGGGTTGTTCTCGAGCGGCGGCCCCAGTGTGCGGTTTCTCACGAGGTACGACGGCGAGGTCAGTGAGCCTCTCGTGGGGCGCCAGGGAAGTCGGGTCTCCATGCGAGTGGCGAGGGGAGCGCGTCACTGCTCCCGAGCCATGGGAGGGGAATCTGGCCTCGAGACGCGTTGAAGAAGGTCTCTCGAGGTCTTTCTCGGGTTGAGGCAGGAAACCCTGGGTTCCCTCGACTTGTGCAGGTGACCTCAGGGGGCTTCTCATGGTGGCTCTGAGAAGCCAGGGAACCTGGAGGTGGGAGGGGCCTCTCGGGACCCCACTGGGTTTGGTGCATTGGAAGAGGGCCTCATCTCCAGTTGAGGCAGGAACCGCAGGGTACCTCTGATTTCAGACTCCGATCGCAGGGTCCCTGCAGACTGGGGACAGGAGAGTCAGGCCTCGTCTTGGGTGGAGGCATGGAACTCCGCTTGCCTCTCGAGATGTCCCCGGGGAGAGAGGCCGCTTGTCGAGCTGTATTTGGAACCTGGGGTTTCTTCCGAACGATGCACGGAAAAACTGCCCCTTCGTGTTGACTTCATTCACAGGGTGGAGTTCGGAGAGGTGTCCGGGCACCGGGTTCTTATCAAGAGGGGACCGGGAAATCGGGGTCCTACGGAATGTGGAACCACCCACGAGGCCACGTCTGGAATGTCTTCGTGAGACCGGCCTCATCCTGAGGTGCGACCGGAAGGTCGGGAACCCCTTCCAGACAAAGCAGGGGAGTCGACCCTCCTGTCCAGATCAGGAGGGGAGAAAGGGCTCAGGGGAGGGGGTGCCGGAAAACCTCAGTGTTCCTCTCGAGGGAGACCGGGATTTCGGGGAACTTTGTGGGTCGCATCAAGGGTGCCAAGTGCCCTTTCGACCTCCAGTTCCTAACGTGGGACTTCTCCTGAGGCGCTGTAGCGGGAAAGGGCTTCATCTTGCGATGACGGGGGAGCCACGTGGTTTTTCTCGAGTTACGGCGGGATTCTCGAGTTACGACGGAGAATTCAGGCTGCCTCTTGTGTTGGCCCAGGCAAGTCCAATATTCCATTCGAGTTGCGAAGGAAAGCTGGGGATTGCTCTCGAGTGACTGCAGGGCCAATAGACCTCATCTAGGCTTGTGTCCAGAAGCCAATGTTCCTCTCCAGGGGCGACAGGGATCTCGGGGTTGCATTCCAGACGCACCCGGGGAGACAGGCATTCATCTCGAGTGGAAGCAAAGAAGCCCGCTCTGCTCTCGAATCGCGACGGGTATCTCTTGGAGCTCACTGGGTGGACTCAAGGGAGTCAAGCCTCCTGAGGCGTTTGGAGAGAGGTCGCGAGATTGGTCTCTAGGCCATGCAGGAGACGAAGGCCCTCATCTCTCGATGACGGGGGAATCTCGGGGTTGTTCTCGAGCGGCGGCCCCAGTGTGCGGTTTCTCACGAGGTACGACGGCGAGGTCAGTGAGCCTCTCGTGGGGCGCCAGGGAAGTCGGGTCTCCATGCGAGTGGCGAGGGGAGCGCGTCACTGCTCCCGAGCCATGGGAGGGGAATCTGGCCTCGAGACGCGTTGAAGAAGGTCTCTCGAGGTCTTTCTCGGGTTGAGGCAGGAAACCCTGGGTTCCCTCGACTTGTGCAGGTGACCTCAGGGGGCTTCTCATGGTGGCTCTGAGAAGCCAGGGAACCTGGAGGTGGGAGGGGCCTCTCGGGACCCCACTGGGTTTGGTGCATTGGAAGAGGGCCTCATCTCCAGTTGAGGCAGGAACCGCAGGGTACCTCTGATTTCAGACTCCGATCGCAGGGTCCCTGCAGACTGGGGACAGGAGAGTCAGGCCTCGTCTTGGGTGGAGGCATGGAACTCCGCTTGCCTCTCGAGATGTCCCCGGGGAGAGAGGCCGCTTTTCGAGCTGTATTTGGAACCTGGGGTTTTTTCCGAACGATGCACGGAAAAACTGCCCCTTCGTGTTGACTTCATTCACAGGGTGGAGTTCGGAGAGGTGTCCGGGCATCGGGGTCTTATCAAGAGGGGACCGGGAAATCGGGGTCCTACGGAATGTGGAACCACCCACGAGGCCACGTCTGGAATGTCTTCGTGAGACCGGCCTCATCCTGAGGTGCGACCGGAAGGTCGGGAACCCCTTCCAGACAAAGCAGGGGAGTCGACCCTCCTGTCCAGATCAGGAGGGGAGAAAGGGCACAGAGGAGGGGGTGCCGGAAAACCTCAGTGTTCCTCTCGAGGGAGACCGGGATTTCGGGGAACTTTGTGGGTCGCATCAAGGGTGCCAAGTGCCCTTTCGACCTCCAGTTCCTAACGAGGGACTTCTCCTGAGGCGCTGTAGCGGGAAAGGGCTTCATCTTGCGAGGACGGGGGAGCCACGTGGTTTTTCTCGAGTTACGGCGGGATTCTCGAGTTACGACGGGGAATTCAGGCTGCCTCTTGTGTTGGCCCAGGCAAGTCCAATCTTCCATTCGAGTTGCGAAGGAAAGCTGGGGATTGCTCTCGAGTGACTGCAGGGCCAATAGACCTCATCTAGGCTTGTGTCCAGAAGCCAATGTTCCTCTCCAGGGGCGACAGGGATCTCGGGGTTGCATTCCAGACGCACCCGGGGAGACAGGCATTCATCTCGAGTGGAAGCAAAGAACCCCGCTCTGCTCTCGAATCCCGACGGGTATCTCTTGGAGCTCACTGGGTGGACTCAAGGGAGTCAAGCCTCCTGAGGCGTTTGGAGAGAGGTCGCGAGATTGGTCTCTAGGCCATGCAGGAGACGAAGGCCCTCATCTCTCGATGACGGGGGAATCTCGGGGTTGTTCTCGAGCGGCGGCCCCAGTGTGCGGTTTCTCACGAGGTACGACGGCGAGGTCAGTGAGCCTCTCGTGGGGCGCCAGGGAAGTCGGGTCTCCATGCGAGTGGCGAGGGGAGCGCGTCACTGCTCCCGAGCCATGGGAGGGGAATCTGGCCTCGAGACGCGTTGAAGAAGGTCTCTCGAGGTCTTTCTCGGGTTGAGGCAGGAAACCCTGGGTTCCCTCGACTTGTGCAGGTGACCTCAGGGGGCTTCTCATGGTGGCTCTGAGAAGCCAGGGAACCTGGAGGTGGGAGGGGCCTCTCGGGACCCCACTGGGTTTGGTGCATTGGAAGAGGGCCTCATCTCCAGTTGAGGCAGGAACCGCAGGGTACCTCTGATTTCAGACTCCGATCGCAGGGTCCCTGCAGACTGGGGACAGGAGAGTCAGGCCTCGTCTTGGGTGGAGGCATGGAACTCCGCTTGCCTCTCGAGATGTCCCCGGGGAGAGAGGCCGCTTGTCGAGCTGTATTTGGAACCTGGGGTTTTTTCCGAACGATGCACGGAAAAACTGCCCCTTCGTGTTGACTTCATTCACAGGGTGGAGTTCGGAGAGGTGTCCGGGCACCGGGTTCTTATCAAGAGGGGACCGGGAAATCGGGGTCCTACGGAATGTGGAACCACCCACGAGGCCACGTCTGGAATGTCTTCGTGAGACCGGCCTCATCCTGAGGTGCGACCGGAAGGTCGGGAACCCCTTCCAGACAAAGCAGGGGAGTCGACCCTCCTGTCCAGATCAGGAGGGGAGAAAGGGCTCAGGGGAGGGGGTGCCGGAAAACCTCAGTGTTCCTCTCGAGGGAGACCGGGATTTCGGGGAACTTTGTGGGTCGCATCAAGGGTGCCAAGTGCCCTTTCGACCTCCAGTTCCTAACGTGGGACTTCTCCTGAGGCGCTGTAGCGGGAAAGGGCTTCATCTTGCGATGACGGGGGAGCCACGTGGTTTTTCTCGAGTTACGGCGGGATTCTCGAGTTACGACGGAGAATTCAGGCTGCCTCTTGTGTTGTCCCAGGCAAGTCCAATATTCCATTCGAGTTGCGAAGGAAAGCTGGGGATTGCTCTCGAGTGACTGCAGGGCCAATAGACCTCATCTAGGCTTGTGTCCAGAAGCCAATGTTCCTCTCCAGGGGCGACAGGGATCTCGGGGTTGCATTCCAGACGCACCCGGGGAGACAGGCATTCATCTCGAGTGGAAGCAAAGAAGCCCGCTCTGCTCTCGAATCGCGACGGGTATCTCTTGGAGCTCACTGGGTGGACTCAAGGGAGTCAAGCCTCCTGAGGCGTTTGGAGAGAGGTCGCGAGATTGGTCTCTAGGCCATGCAGGAGACGAAGGCCCTCATCTCTCGATGACGGGGGAATCTCGGGGTTGTTCTCGAGCGGCGGCCCCAGTGTGCGGTTTCTCACGAGGTACGACGGCGAGGTCAGTGAGCCTCTCGTGGGGCGCCAGGGAAGTCGGGTCTCCATGCGAGTGGCGAGGGGAGCGCGTCACTGCTCCCGAGCCATGGGAGGGGAATCTGGCCTCGAGACGCGTTGAAGAAGGTCTCTCGAGGTCTTTCTCGGGTTGAGGCAGGAAACCCTGGCTTCCCTCGACTTGTGCAGGTGACCTCAGGGGGCTTCTCATGGTGGCTCTGAGAAGCCAGGGAACCTGGAGGTGGGAGGGGCCTCTCGGGACCCCACTGGGTTTGGTGCATTGGAAGAGGGCCTCATCTCCAGTTGAGGCAGGAACCGCAGGGTACCTCTGATTTCAGACTCCGATCGCAGGGTCCCTGCAGACTGGGGACAGGAGAGTCAGGCCTCGTCTTGGGTGGAGGCATGGAACTCCGCTTGCCTCTCGAGATGTCCCCGGGGAGAGAGGCCGCTTGTCGAGCTGTATTTGGAACCTGGGTTTTCTTCCGAACGATGCACGGAAAAACTGCCCCTTCGTGTTGACTTCATTCACAGGGTGGAGTTCGGAGAGGTGTCCGGGCACCGGGTTCTTATCAAGAGGGGACCGGGAAATCGGGGTCCTACGGAATGTGGAACCACCCACGAGGCCACGTCTGGAATGTCTTCGTGAAACCGGCCTCATCCTGAGGTGCGACCGGAAGGTCGGGAACCCCTTCCAGACAAAGCAGGGGAGTCGACCCTCCTGTCCAGATCAGGAGGGGAGAAAGGGCTCAGAGGAGGGGGTGCCGGAAAACCTCAGTGTTCCTCTCGAGGGAGACCGGGATTTCGGGGAACTTTGTGGGTCGCATCAAGGGTGCCAAGTGCCCTTTCGACCTCCAGTTCCTAACGAGGGACTTCTCCTGAGGCGCTGTAGCGGGAAAGGGCTTCATCTTGCGATGACGGGGGAGCCACGTGGTTTTTCTCGAGTTACGGCGGGATTCTCGAGTTACGACGGGGAATTCAGGCTGCCTCTTGTGTTGGCCCAGGCAAGTCCAATCTTCCATTCGAGTTGCGAAGGAAAGCTGGGGATTGCTCTCGAGTGACTGCAGGGCCAATAGACCTCATCTAGGCTTGTGTCCAGAAGCCAATGTTCCTCTCCAGGGGCCACAGGGATCTCGGGGTTGCATTCCAGACGCACCCGGGGAGACAGGCATTCATCTCGAGTGGAAGCAAAGAAGCCCGCTCTGCTCTCGAATCGCGACGGGTATCTCTTGGAGCTCACTGGGTGGACTCAAGGGAGTCAAGCCTCCTGAGGCGTTTGGAGAGAGGTCGCGAGATTGGTCTCTAGGCCATGCAGGAGACGAAGGCCCTCATCTCTCGATGACGGGGGAATCTCGGGGTTGTTCTCGAGCGGCGGCCCCAGTGTGCGGTTTCTCACGAGGTACGACGGCGAGGTCAGTGAGCCTCTCGTGGGGCGCCAGGGAAGTCGGGTCTCCATGCGAGTGGCGAGGGGAGCGCGTCACTGCTCCCGAGCCATGGGAGGGGAATCTGGCCTCGAGACGCGTTGAAGAAGGTCTCTCGAGGTCTTTCTCGGGTTGAGGCAGGAAACCCTGGGTTCCCTCGACTTGTGCAGGTGACCTCAGGGGGCTTCTCATGGTGGCTCTGAGAAGCCAGGGAACCTGGAGGTGGGAGGGGCCTCTCGGGACCCCACTGGGTTTGGTGCATTGGAAGAGGGCCTCATCTCCAGTTGAGGCAGGAACCGCAGGGTACCTCTGATTTCAGACTCCGATCGCAGGGTCCCTGCAGACTGGGGACAGGAGAGTCAGGCCTCGTCTTGGGTGGAGGCATGGAACTCCGCTTGCCTCTCGAGATGTCCCCGGGGAGAGAGGCCGCTTGTCGAGCTGTATTTGGAACCTGGGGTTTTTCCGAACGATGCACGGAAAAACTGCCCCTTCGTGTTGACTTCATTCACAGGGTGGAGTTCGGAGAGGTGTCCGGGCATCGGGTTCTTATCAAGAGGGGACCGGGAAATCGGGGTCCTACGGAATGTGGAACCACCCACGAGGCCACGTCTGGAATGTCTTCGTGAGACCGGCCTCATCCTGAGGTGCGACCGGAAGGTCGGGAACCCCTTCCAGACAAAGCAGGGGAGTCGACCCTCCTGTCCAGATCAGGAGGGGAGAAAGGGCTCAGAGGAGGGGGTGCCGGAAAACCTCAGTGTTCCTCTCGAGGGAGACCGGGATTTCGGGGAACTTTGTGGGTCGCATCAAGGGTGCCAAGTGCCCTTTCGACCTCCAGTTCCTAACGTGGGACTTCTCCTGAGGCGCTGTAGCGGGAAAGGGCTTCATCTTGCGATGACGGGGGAGCCACGTGGTTTTTCTCGAGTTACGGCGGGATTCTCGAGTTACGACGGGGAATTCAGGCTGCCTCTTGTGTTGGCCCAGGCAAGTCCAATCTTCCATTCGAGTTGCGAAGGAAAGCTGGGGATTGCTCTCGAGTGACTGCAGGGCCAATAGACCTCATCTAGGCTTGTGTCCAGAAGCCAATGTTCCTCTCCAGGGGCCACAGGGATCTCGGGGTTGCATTCCAGACGCACCCGGGGAGACAGGCATTCATCTCGAGTGGAAGCAAAGAAGCCCGCTCTGCTCTCGAATCGCGACGGGTATCTCTTGGAGCTCACTGGGTGGACTCAAGGGAGTCAAGCCTCCTGAGGCGTTTGGAGAGAGGTCGCGAGATTGGTCTCTAGGCCATGCAGGAGACGAAGGCCCTCATCTCTCGATGACGGGGGAATCTTGGGGTTGTTCTCGAGCGGCGGCCCCAGTGTGCGGTTTCTCACGAGGTACGACGGCGAGGTCAGTGAGCCTCTCGTGGGGCGCCAGGGAAGTCGGGTCTCCATGCGAGTGGCGAGGGGAGCGCGTCACTGCTCCCGAGCCATGGGAGGGGAATCTGGCCTCGAGACGCGTTGAAGAAGGTCTCTCGAGGTCTTTCTCGGGTTGAGGCAGGAAACCCTGGGTTCCCTCGACTTGTGCAGGTGACCTCAGGGGGCTTCTCATGGTGGCTCTGAGAAGCCAGGGAACCTGGAGGTGGGAGGGGCCTCTCGGGACCCCACTGGGTTTGGTGCATTGGAAGAGGGCCTCATCTCCAGTTGAGGCAGGAACCGCAGGGTACCTCTGATTTCAGACTCCGATCGCAGGGTCCCTGCAGACTGGGGACAGGAGAGTCAGGCCTCGTCTTGGGTGGAGGCATGGAACTCCGCTTGCCTCTCGAGATGTCCCCGGGGAGAGAGGCCGCTTGTCGAGCTGTATTTGGAACCTGGGGTTTTTTCCGAACGATGCACGGAAAAACTGCCCCTTCGTGTTGACTTCATTCACAGGGTGGAGTTCGGAGAGGTGTCCGGGCACCGGGTTCTTATCAAGAGGGGACCGGGAAATCGGGGTCCTACGGAATGTGGAACCACCCACGAGGCCACGTCTGGAATGTCTTCGTGAGACCGGCCTCATCCTGAGGTGCGACCGGAAGGTCGGGAACCCCTTCCAGACAAAGCAGGGGAGTCGACCCTCCTGTCCAGATCAGGAGGGGAGAAAGGGCTCAGAGGAGGGGGTGCCGGAAAACCTCAGTGTTCCTCTCGAGGGAGACCGGGATTTCGGGGAACTTTGTGGGTCGCATCAAGGGTGCCAAGTGCCCTTTCGACCTCCAGTTCCTAACGTGGGACTTCTCCTGAGGCGCTGTAGCGGGAAAGGGCTTCATCTTGCGATGACGGGGGAGCCACGTGGTTTTTCTCGAGTTACGGCGGGATTCTCGAGTTACGACGGGGAATTCAGGCTGCCTCTTGTGTTGGCCCAGGCAAGTCCAATATTCCATTCGAGTTGCGAAGGAAAGCTGGGGATTGCTCTCGAGTGACTGCAGGGCCAATAGACCTCATCTAGGCTTGTGTCCAGAAGCCAATGTTCCTCTCCAGGGGCGACAGGGATCTCGGGGTTGCATTCCAGACGCACCCGGGGAGACAGGCATTCATCTCGAGTGGAAGCAAAGAAGCCCGCTCTGCTCTCGAATCGCGACGGGTATCTCTTGGAGCTCACTGGGTGGACTCAAGGGAGTCAAGCCTCCTGAGGCGTTTGGAGAGAGGTCGCGAGATTGGTCTCTAGGCCATGCAGGAGACGAAGGCCCTCATCTCTCGATGACGGGGGAATCTCGGGGTTGTTCTCGAGCGGCGGCCCCAGTGTGCGGTTTCTCACGAGGTACGACGGCGAGGTCAGTGAGCCTCTCGTGGGGCGCCAGGGAAGTCGGGTCTCCATGCGAGTGGCGAGGGGAGCGCGTCACTGCTCCCGAGCCATGGGAGGGGAATCTGGCCTCGAGACGCGTTGAAGAAGGTCTCTCGAGGTCTTTCTCGGGTTGAGGCAGGAAACCCTGGGTTCCCTCGACTTGTGCAGGTGACCTCAGGGGGCTTCTCATGGTGGCTCTGAGAAGCCAGGGAACCTGGAGGTGGGAGGGGCCTCTCGGGACCCCACTGGGTTTGGTGCATTGGAAGAGGGCCTCATCTCCAGTTGAGGCAGGAACCGCAGGGTACCTCTGATTTCAGACTCCGATCGCAGGGTCCCTGCAGACTGGGGACAGGAGAGTCAGGCCTCGTCTTGGGTGGAGGCATGGAACTCCGCTTGCCTCTCGAGATGTCCCCGGGGAGAGAGGCCGCTTGTCGAGCTGTTTTTGGAACCTGGGGTTTTTCCGAACAATGCACGGAAAAACTGCCCCTTCGTGTTGACTTCATTCACAGGGTGGAGTTCGGAGAGGTGTCCGGGCATCGGGTTCTTATCAAGAGGGGACCGGGAAATCGGGGTCCTACGGAATGTGGAACCACCCACGAGGCCACGTCTGGAATGTCTTCGTGAGACCGGCCTCATCCTGAGGTGCGACCGGAAGGTCGGGAACCCCTTCCAGACAAAGCAGGGGAGTCGACCCTCCTGTCCAGATCAGGAGGGGAGAAAGGGCTCAGAGGAGGGGGTGCCGGAAAACCTCAGTGTTCCTCTCGAGGGAGACCGGGATTTCGGGGAACTTTGTGGGTCGCATCAAGGGTGCCAAGTGCCCTTTCGACCTCCAATTCCTAACGTGGGACTTCTCCTGAGGCGCTGTAGCGGGAAAGGGCTTCATCTTGCGATGACGGGGGAGCCACGTGGTTTTTCTCGAGTTACGGCGGGATTCTCGAGTTACGACGGGGAATTCAGGCTGCCTCTTGTGTTGGCCCAGGCAAGTCCAATGTTCCATTCGAGTTGCGAAGGAAAGCTGGGGATTGCTCTCGAGTGACTGCAGGGCCAATAGACCTCATCTAGGCTTGTGTCCAGAAGCCAATGTTCCTCTCCAGGGGCGACAGGGATCTCGGGGTTGCATTCCAGACGCACCCGGGGAGACAGGCATTCATCTCGAGTGGAAGCAAAGAAGCCCGCTCTGCTCTCGAATCGCGACGGGTATCTCTTGGAGCTCACTGGGTGGACTCAAGGGAGTCAAGCCTCCTGAGGCGTTTGGAGAGAGGTCGCGAGATTGGTCTCTAGGCCATGCAGGAGACGAAGGCCCTCATCTCTCGATGACGGGGGAATCTTGGGGTTGTTCTCGAGCGGCGGCCCCAGTGTGCGGTTTCTCACGAGGTACGACGGCGAGGTCAGTGAGCCTCTCGTGGGGCGCCAGGGAAGTCGGGTCTCCATGCGAGTGGCGAGGGGAGCGCGTCACTGCTCCCGAGCCATGGGAGGGGAATCTGGCCTCGAGACGCGTTGAAGAAGGTCTCTCGAGGTCTTTCTCGGGTTGAGGCAGGAAACCCTGGGTTCCCTCGACTTGTGCAGGTGACCTCAGGGGGCTTCTCATGGTGGCTCTGAGAAGCCAGGGAACCTGGAGGTGGGAGGGGCCTCTCGGGACCCCACTGGGTTTGGTGCATTGGAAGAGGGCCTCATCTCCAGTTGAGGCAGGAACCGCAGGGTACCTCTGATTTCAGACTCCGATCGCAGGGTCCCTGCAGACTGGGGACAGGAGAGTCAGGCCTCGTCTTGGGTGGAGGCATGGAACTCCGCGTGCCTCTCGAGATGTCCCCGGGGAGAGAGGCCGCTTGTCGAGCTGTATTTGGAACCTGGGGTTTTTTCCGAACGATGCACGGAAAAACTGCCCCTTCGTGTTGACTTCATTCACAGGGTGGAGTTCGGAGAGGTGTCCGGGCATCGGGTTCTTATCAAGAGGGGACCGGGAAATCGGGGTCCTACGGAATGTGGAACCACCCACGAGGCCACGTCTGGAATGTCTTCGTGAGACCGGCCTCATCCTGAGGTGCGACCGGAAGGTCGGGAACCCCTTCCAGACAAAGCAGGGGAGTCGACCCTCCTGTCCAGATCAGGAGGGGAGAAAGGGCTCAGAGGAGGGGGTGCCGGAAAACCTCAGTGTTCCTCTCGAGGGAGACCGGGATTTCGGGGAACTTTGTGGGTCGCATCAAGGGTGCCAAGTGCCCTTTCGACCTCCAGTTCCTAACGTGGGACTTCTCCTGAGGCGCTGTAGCGGGAAAGGGCTTCATCTTGCGATGACGGGGGAGCCACGTGGTTTTTCTCGAGTTACGGCGGGATTCTCGAGTTACGACGGAGAATTCAGGATGCCTCTTGTGTTGGCCCAGGCAAGTCCAATATTCCATTCGAGTTGCGAAGGAAAGCTGGGGATTGCTCTCGAGTGACTGCAGGGCCAATAGACCTCATCTAGGCTTGTGTCCAGAAGCCAATGTTCCTCTCCAGGGGCCACAGGGATCTCGGGGTTGCATTCCAGACGCACCCGGGGAGACAGGCATTCATCTCGAGTGGAAGCAAAGAAGCCCGCTCTGCTCTCGAATCGCGACGGGTATCTCTTGGAGCTCACTGGGTGGACTCAAGGGAGTCAAGCCTCCTGAGGCGTTTGGAGAGAGGTCGCGAGATTGGTCTCTAGGCCATGCAGGAGACGAAGGCCCTCATCTCTCGATGACGGGGGAATCTCGGGGTTGTTCTCGAGCGGCGGCCCCAGTGTGCGGTTTCTCACGAGGTACGACGGCGAGGTCAGTGAGCCTCTCGTGGGGCGCCAGGGAAGTCGGGTCTCCATGCGAGTGGCGAGGGGAGCGCGTCACTGCTCCCGAGCCATGGGAGGGGAATCTGGCCTCGAGACGCGTTGAAGAAGGTCTCTCGAGGTCTTTCCGGGTTGAGGCAGGAAACCCTGGTTTCCCTCGACTTGTGCAGGTGACCTCAGGGGGCTTCTCATGGTGGCTCTGAGAAGCCAGGGAACCTGGAGGTGGGAGGGGCCTATCGGGACTCCACTGGGTTTGGTGCATTGGAAGAGGGCCTCATCTCCAGTTGAGGCAGGAACCGCAGGGTACCTCTGATTTCAGACTCCGATCGCAGGGTCCCTGCAGACTGGGGACAGGAGAGTCAGGCCTCGTCTTGGGTGGAGGCATGGAACTCCGCTTGCCTCTCGAGATGTCCCAGGGGAGAGAGGCCGCTTGTCGAGCTGTATTTGGAACCTGGGGTTTTTCCGAACGATGCACGGAAAAACTGCCCCTTCGTGTTGACTTCATTCACAGGGTGGAGTTCGGAGAGGTGTCCGGGCATCGGGTTCTTATCAAGAGGGGACCGGGAAATCGGGGTCCTACGGAATGTGGAACCACCCACGAGGCCACGTCTGGAATGTCTTCGTGAGACCGGCCTCATCCTGAGGTGCGACCGGAAGGTCGGGAACCCCTTCCAGACAAAGCAGGGGAGTCGACCCTCCTGTCCAGATCAGGAGGGGAGAAAGGGCTCAGAGGAGGGGGTGCCAGAAAACCTCAGTGTTCCTCTCGAGGGAGACCGGGATTTCGGGGAACTTTGTGGGTCGCATCAAGGGTGCCAAGTGCCCTTTTGACCTCCAATTCCTAACGTGGGACTTCTCCTGAGGCGCTGTAGCGGGAAAGGGCTTCATCTTGCGATGACGGGGGAGCCACGTGGTTTTTCTCGAGTTACGGCGGGATTCTCGAGTTACGACGGGGAATTCAGGCTGCCTTTTGTGTTGGCCCAGGCAAGTCCAATCTTCCATTCGAGTTGCGAAGGAAAGCTGGGGATTGCTCTCGAGTGACTGCAGGGCCAATAGACCTCATCTAGGCTTGTGTCCAGAAGCCAATGTTCCTCTCCAGGGGCGACAGGGATCTCGGGGTTGCATTCCAGACGCACCCGGGGAGACATGCATTCATCTCGAGTGGAAGCAAAGAAGCCCGCTCTGCTCTCGAATCGCGACGGGTATCTCTTGGAGCTCACTGGGTGGACTCAAGGGAGTCAAGCCTCCTGAGGCGTTTGGAGAGAGGTCGCGAGATTGGTCTCTAGGCCATGCAGGAGACGAAGGCCCTCATCTCTCGATGACGGGGGAATCTCGGGGTTGTTCTCGAGCGGCGGCCCCAGTGTGCGGTTTCTCACGAGGTACGACGGCGAGGTCAGTGAGCCTCTCGTGGGGCGCCAGGGAAGTCGGGTCTCCATGCGAGTGGCGAGGGGAGCGCGTCACTGCTCCCGAGCCATGGGAGGGGAATCTGGCCTCGAGACGCGTTGAAGAAGGTCTCTCGAGGTCTTTCTCGGGTTGAGGCAGGAAACCCTGGGTTCCCTCGACTTGTGCAGGTGACCTCAGGGGGCTTCTCATGGTGGCTCTGAGAAGCCAGGGAACCTGGAGGTGGGAGGGGCCTCTCGGGACCCCACTGGGTTTGGTGCATTGGAAGAGGGCCTCATCTCCAGTTGAGGCAGGAACCGCAGGGTACCTCTGATTTCAGACTCCGATCGCAGGGTCCCTGCAGACTGGGGACAGGAGAGTCAGGCCTCGTCTTGGGTGGAGGCATGGAACTCCGCTTGCCTCTCGAGATGTCCCCGGGGAGAGAGGCCGCTTTTCGAGCTGTATTTGGAACCTGGGGTTTTTCCGAACGATGCACGGAAAAACTGCCCCTTCGTGTTGACTTCATTCACAGGGTGGAGTTCGGAGAGGTGTCCGGGCATCGGGTTCTTATCAAGAGGGGACCGGGAAATCGGGGTCCTACAGAATGTGGAACCACCCACGAGGCCACGTCTGGAATGTCTTCGTGAAACCGGCCTCATCCTGAGGTGCGACCGGAAGGTCGGGAACCCCTTCCAGACAAAGCAGGGGAGTCGACCCTCCTGTCCAGATCAGGAGGGGAGAAAGGGCTCAGAGGAGGGGGTGCCGGAAAACCTCAGTGTTCCTCTCGAGGGAGACCGGGATTTCGGGGAACTTTGTGGGTCGCATCAAGGGTGCCAAGTGCCCTTTCGACCTCCAGTTCCTAACGAGGGACTTCTCCTGAGGCGCTGTAGCGGGAAAGGGCTTCATCTTGCGATGACGGGGGAGCCACGTGGTTTTTCTCGAGTTACGGCGGGATTCTCGAGTTACGACGGGGAATTCAGGCTGCCTCTTGTGTTGGCCCAGGCAAGTCCAATGTTCCATTCGAGTTGCGAAGGAAAGCTGGGGATTGCTCTCGAGTGACTGCAGGGCCAATAGACCTCATCTAGGCTTGTGTCCAGAAGCCAATGTTCCTCTCCAGGGGCGACAGGGATCTCGGGGTTGCATTCCAGACGCACCCGGGGAGACAGGCATTCATCTCGAGTGGAAGCAAAGAAGCCCGCTCTGCTCTCGAATCCCGACGGGTATCTCTTGGAGCTCACTGGGTGGACTCAAGGGAGTCAAGCCTCCTGAGGCGTTTGGAGAGAGGTCGCGAGATTGGTCTCTAGGCCATGCAGGAGACGAAGGCCCTCATCTCTCGATGACGGGGGAATCTCGGGGTTGTTCTCGAGCGGCGGCCCCAGTGTGCGGTTTCTCACGAGGTACGACGGCGAGGTCAGTGAGCCTCTCGTGGGGCGCCAGGGAAGTCGGGTCTCCATGCGAGTGGCGAGGGGAGCGCGTCACTGCTCCCGAGCCATGGGAGGGGAATCTGGCCTCGAGACGCGTTGAAGAAGGTCTCTCGAGGTCTTTCCCGGGTTGAGGCAGGAAACCCTGGGTTCCCTCGACTTGTGCAGGTGACCTCAGGGGGCTTCTCATGGTGGCTCTGAGAAGCCAGGGAACCTGGAGGTGGGAGGGGCCTCTCGGGACCCCACTGGGTTTGGTGCATTGGAAGAGGGCCTCATCTCCAGTTGAGGCAGGAACCGCAGGGTACCTCTGATTTCAGACTCCGATCGCAGGGTCCCTGCAGACTGGGGACAGGAGAGTCAGGCCTCGTCTTGGGTGGAGGCATGGAACTCCGCTTGCCTCTCGAGATGTCCCTGGGGAGAGAGGCCGCTTGTCGAGCTGTATTTGGAACCTGGGGTTTTTCCGAACGATGCACGGAAAAACTGCCCCTTCGTGTTGACTTCATTCACAGGGTGGAGTTCGGAGAGGTGTCCGGGCATCGGGTTCTTATCAAGAGGGGACCGGGAAATCGGGGTCCTACGGAATGTGGAACCACCCACGAGGCCACGTCTGGAATGTCTTCGTGAGACCGGCCTCATCCTGAGGTGCGACCGGAAGGTCGGGAACCCCTTCCAGACAAAGCAGGGGAGTCGACCCTCCTGTCCAGATCAGGAGGGGAGAAAGGGCTCAGAGGAGGGGGTGCCGGAAAACCTCAGTGTTCCTCTCGAGGGAGACCGGGATTTCGGGGAACTTTGTGGGTCGCATCAAGGGTGCCAAGTGCCCTTTTGACCTCCAATTCCTAACGTGGGACTTCTCCTGAGGCGCTGTAGCGGGAAAGGGCTTCATCTTGCGATGACGGGGGAGCCACGTGGTTTTTCTCGAGTTACGGCGGGATTCTCGAGTTACGACGGGGAATTCAGGCTGCCTTTTGTGTTGGCCCAGGCAAGTCCAATGTTCCATTCGAGTTGCGAAGGAAAGGTGGGGATTGCTCTCGAGTGACTGCAGGGCCAATAGACCTCATCTAGGCTTGTGTCCAGAAGCCAATGTTCCTCTCCAGGGGCCACAGGGATCTCGGGGTTGCATTCCAGACGCACCCGGGGAGACAGGCATTCATCTCGAGTGGAAGCAAAGAAGCCCGCTCTGCTCTCGAATCGCGACGGGTATCTCTTGGAGCTCACTGGGTGGACTCAAGGGAGTCAAGCCTCCTGAGGCGTTTGGAGAGAGGTCGCGAGATTGGTCTCTAGGCCATGCAGGAGACGAAGGCCCTCATCTCTCGATGACGGGGGAATCTCGGGGTTGTTCTCGAGCGGCGGCCCCAGTGTGCGGTTTCTCACGAGGTACGACGGCGAGGTCAGTGAGCCTCTCGTGGGGCGCCAGGGAAGTCGGGTCTCCATGCGAGTGGCGAGGGGAGCGCGTCATTGCTCCCGAGCCATGGGAGGGGAATCTGGCCTCGAGACGCGTTGAAGAAGGTCTCTCGAGGTCTTTCTCGGGTTGAGGCAGGAAACCCTGGGTTCCCTCGACTTGTGCAGGTGACCTCAGGGGGCTTCTCATGGTGGCTCTGAGAAGCCAGGGAACCTGGAGGTGGGAGGGGCCTCTCGGGACCCCACTGGGTTTGGTGCATTGGAAGAGGGCCTCATCTCCAGTTGAGGCAGGAACCGCAGGGTACCTCTGATTTCAGACTCCGATCGCAGGGTCCCTGCAGACTGGGGACAGGAGAGTCAGGCCTCGTCTTGGGTGGAGGCATGGAACTCCGCTTGCCTCTCGAGATGTCCCCGGGGAGAGAGGCCGCTTTTCGAGCTGTATTTGGAACCTGGGGTTTTTTCCGAACGATGCACGGAAAAACTGCCCCTTCGTGTTGACTTCATTCACAGGGTGGAGTTCGGAGAGGTGTCCGGGCATCGGGTTCTTATCAAGAGGGGACCGGGAAATCGGGGTCCTACGGAATGTGTAACCACCCACGAGGCCACGTCTGGAATGTCTTCGTGAAACCGGCCTCATCCTGAGGTGCGACCGGAAGGTCGGGAACCCCTTCCAGACAAAGCAGGGGAGTCGACCCTCCTGTCCAGATCAGGAGGGGAGAAAGGGCTCAGAGGAGGGGGTGCCGGAAAACCTCAGTGTTCCTCTCGAGGGAGACCGGGATTTCGGGGAACTTTGTGGGTCGCATCAAGGGTGCCAAGTGCCCTTTCGACCTCCAGTTCCTAACGTGGGACTTCTCCTGAGGCGCTGTAGCGGGAAAGGGCTTCATCTTGCGATGACGGGGGAGCCACGTGGTTTTTCTCGAGTTACGGCGGGATTCTCGAGTTACGACGGGGAATTCAGGCTGCCTCTTGTGTTGGCCCAGGCAAGTCCAATGTTCCATTCGAGTTGCGAAGGAAAGCTGGGGATTGCTCTCGAGTGACTGCAGGGCCAATAGACCTCATCTAGGCTTGTGTCCAGAAGCCAATGTTCCTCTCCAGGGGCGACAGGGATCTCGGGGTTGCATTCCAGACGCACCCGGGGAGACAGGCATTCATCTCGAGTGGAAGCAAAGAAGCCCGCTCTGCTCTCGAATCCCGACGGGTATCTCTTGGAGCTCACTGGGTGGACTCAAGGGAGTCAAGCCTCCTGAGGCGTTTGGAGAGAGGTCGCGAGATTGGTCTCTAGGCCATGCAGGAGACGAAGGCCCTCATCTCTCGATGACGGGGGAATCTCGGGGTTGTTCTCGAGCGGCGGCCCCAGTGTGCGGTTTCTCACGAGGTACGACGGCGAGGTCAGTGAGCCTCTCGTGGGGCGCCAGGGAAGTCGGGTCTCCATGCGAGTGGCGAGGGGAGCGCGTCACTGCTCCCGAGCCATGTTAGGGGAATCTGGCCTCGAGACGCGTTGAAGAAGGTCTCTCGAGGTCTTTCCGGGTTGAGGCAGGAAACCCTGGGTTCCCTCGACTTGTGCAGGTGACCTCACGGGGCTTCTCATGGTGGCTCTGAGAAGCCAGGGAACCTGGAGGTGGGAGGGGCCTCTCGGGACCCCACTGGGTTTGGTGCATTGGAAGAGGGCCTCATCTCCAGTTGAGGCAGGAACCGCAGGGTACCTCTGATTTCAGACTCCGATCGCAGGGTCCCTGCAGACTGGGGACAGGAGAGTCAGGCCTCGTCTTGGGTGGAGGCATGGAACTCCGCTTGCCTCTCGAGATGTCCCTGGGGAGAGAGGCCGCTTGTCGAGCTGTATTTGGAACCTGGGTTTTTTTCCGAACGATGCACGGAAAAACTGCCCCTTCGTGTTGACTTCATTCACAGGGTGGAGTTCGGAGAGGTGTCCGGGCATCGGGTTCTTATCAAGAGGGGACCGGGAAATCGGGGTCCTACGGAATGTGGAACCACCCACGAGGCCACGTCTGGAATGTCTTCGTGAGACCGGCCTCATCTTGAGGTGCGACCGGAAGGTCGGGAACCCCTTCCAGACAAAGCAGGGGAGTCGACCCTCCTGTCCAGATCAGGAGGGGAGAAAGGGCTCAGAGGAGGGGGTGCCGGAAAACCTCAGTGTTCCTCTCGAGGGAGACCGGGATTTCGGGGAACTTTGTGGGTCGCATCAAGGGTGCCAAGTGCCCTTTTGACCTCCAGTTCCTAACGTGGGACTTCTCCTGAGGCGCTGTAGCGGGAAAGGGCTTCATCTTGCGATGACGGGGGAGCCACGTGGTTTTTCTCGAGTTACGGCGGGATTCTCGAGTTACGACGGGGAATTCAGGCTGCCTTTTGTGTTGGCCCAGGAAGTCCAATGTTCCATTCGAGTTGCGAAGGAAAGCTGGGGATTGCTCTCGAGTGACTGCAGGGCCAATAGACCTCATCTAGGCTTGTGTCCAGAAGCCAATGTTCCTCTCCAGGGGCCACAGGGATCTCGGGGTTGCATTCCAGACGCACCCGGGGAGACAGGCATTCATCTCGAGTGGAAGCAAAGAAGCCCGCTCTGCTCTCGAATCGCGACGGGTATCTCTTGGAGCTCACTGGGTGGACTCAAGGGAGTCAAGCCTCCTGAGGCGTTTGGAGAGAGGTCGCGAGATTGGTCTCTAGGCCATGCAGGAGACGAAGGCCCTCATCTCTCGATGACGGGGGAATCTCGGGGTTGTTCTCGAGCGGCGGCCCCAGTGTGCGGTTTCTCACGAGGTACGACGGCGAGGTCAATGAGCCTCTCGTGGGGCGCCAGGGAAGTCGGGTCTCCATGCGAGTGGCGAGGGGAGCGCGTCACTGCTCCCGAGCCATGGGAGGGGAATCTGGCCTCGAGACGCGTTGAAGAAGGTCTCTCGAGGTCTTTCTCGGGTTGAGGCAGGAAACCCTGGGTTCCCTCGACTTGTGCAGGTGACCTCAGGGGGCTTCTCATGGTGGCTCTGAGAAGCCAGGGAACCTGGAGGTGGGAGGGGCCTCTCGGGACCCCACTGGGTTTGGTGCATTGGAAGAGGGCCTCATCTCCAGTTGAGGCAGGAACCGCAGGGTACCTCTGATTTCAGACTCCGATCGCAGGGTCCCTGCAGACTGGGGACAGGAGAGTCAGGCCTCGTCTTGGGTGGAGGCATGGAACTCCGCTTGCCTCTCGAGATGTCCCCAGGGAGAGAGGCCAATTTTCGAGCTGTATTTGGAACCTGGGGTTTTTTCCGAACGATGCACGGAAAAACTGCCCCTTCGTGTTGACTTCATTCACAGGGTGGAGTTCGGAGAGGTGTCCGGGCATCGAGTTCTTATCAAGAGGGGACCGGGAAATCGGGGTCCTACGGAATGTGGAACCACCCACGAGGCCACGTCTGGAATGTCTTCGTGAAACCGGCCTCATCCTGAGGTGCGACCGGAAGGTCGGGAACCCCTTCCAGACAAAGCAGGGGAGTCGACCCTCCTGTCCAGATCAGGAGGGGAGAAAGGGCTCAGAGGAGGGGTGCCGGAAAACCTCAGTGTTCCTCTCGAGGGAGACCGGGATTTCGGGGAACTTTGTGGGTCGCATCAAGGGTGCCAAGTGCCCTTTCGACCTCCAGTTCCTAACGAGGGACTTCTCCTGAGGCGCTGTAGCGGGAAAGGGCTTCATCTTGCGATGACGGGGGAGCCACGTGGTTTTTCTCGAGTTACGGCGGGATTCTCGAGTTACGACGGGGAATTCAGGCTGCCTCTTGTGTTGGCCCAGGCAAGTCCAATGTTCCATTCGAGTTGCGAAGGAAAGCTGGGGATTGCTCTCGAGTGACTGCAGGGCCAATAGACCTCATCTAGGCTTGTGTCCAGAAGCCAATGTTCCTCTCCAGGGGCCACAGGGATCTCGGGGTTGCATTCCAGACGCACCCGGGGAGACAGGCATTCATCTCGAGTGGAAGCAAAGAAGCCCGCTCTGCTCTCGAATCGCGACGGGTATCTCTTGGAGCTCACTGGGTGGACTCAAGGGAGTCAAGCCTCCTGAGGCGTTTGGAGAGAGGTCGCGAGATTGGTCTCTAGGCCATGCAGGAGACGAAGGCCCTCATCTCTCGATGACGGGGGAATCTCGGGGTTGTTCTCGAGCGGCGGCCCCAGTGTGCGGTTTCTCACGAGGTACGACGGCGAGGTCAGTGAGCCTCTCGTGGGGCGCCAGGGAAGTCGGGTCTCCATGCGAGTGGCGAGGGGAGCGCGTCATTGCTCCCGAGCCATGGGAGGGGAATCTGGCCTCGAGACGCGTTGAAGAAGGTCTCTCGAGGTCTTTCTCGGGTTGAGGCAGGAAACCCTGGGTTCCCTCGACTTGTGCAGGTGACCTCAGGGGGCTTCTCATGGTGGCTCTGAGAAGCCAGGGAACCTGGAGGTGGGAGGGGCCTCTCGGGACCCCACTGGGTTTGGTGCATTGGAAGAGGGCCTCATCTCCAGCTGAGGCAGGAACCGCAGGGTACCTCTGATTTCAGACTCCGATCGCAGGGTCCCTGCAGACTGGGGACAGGAGAGTCAGGCCTCGTCTTGGGTGGAGGCATGGAACTCCGCTTGCCTCTCGAGATGTCCCCGGGGAGAGAGGCCGCTTTTCGAGCTGTATTTGGAACCTGGGGTTTTTCCGAACAATGCACGGAAAAAATGCCCCTTCGTGTTGACTTCATTCACAGGGTGGAGTTCGGAGAGGTGTCCGGGCATCGGGTTCTTATCAAGAGGGGACCGGGAAATCGGGGTCCTACAGAATGTGGAACCACCCACGAGGCCACGTCTGGAATGTCTTCGTGAAACCGGCCTCAACCTGAGGTGCGACCGGAAGGTCGGGAACCCCTTCCAGACAAAGCAGGGGAGTCGACCCTCCTGTCCAGATCAGGAGGGGAGAAAGGGCTCAGAGGAGGGGGTGCCGGAAAACCTCAGTGTTCCTCTCGAGGGAGACCGGGATTTCGGGGAACTTTGTGGGTCGCATCAAGGGTGCCAAGTGCCCTTTCGACCTCCAGTTCCTAACGTGGGACTTCTCCTGAGGCGCTGTAGCGGGAAAGGGCTTCATCTTGCGATGACGGGGGAGCCACGTGGTTTTTCTCGAGTTACGGCGGGATTCTCGAGTTACGACGGGGAATTCAGGCTGCCTCTTGTGTTGGCCCAGGCAAGTCCAATGTTCCATTCGAGTTGCGAAGGAAAGCTGGGGATTGCTCTCGAGTGACTGCAGGGCCAATAGACCTCATCTAGGCTTGTGTCCAGAAGCCAATGTTCCTCTCCAGGGGCGACAGGGATCTCGGGGTTGCATTCCAGACGCACCCGGGGAGACAGGCATTCATCTCGAGTGGAAGCAAAGAAGCCCGCTCTGCTCTCGAATCCCGACGGGTATCTCTTGGAGCTCACTGGGTGGACTCAAGGGAGTCAAGCCTCCTGAGGCGTTTGGAGAGAGGTCGCGAGATTGGTCTCTAGGCCATGCAGGAGACGAAGGCCCTCATCTCTCGATGACGGGGGAATCTCGGGGTTGTTCTCGAGCGGCGACCCCAGTGTGCGGTTTCTCACGAGGTACGACGGCGAGGTCAGTGAGCCTCTCGTGGGGCGCCAGGGAAGTCGGGTCTCCATGCGAGTGGCGAGGGGAGCGCGTCACTGCTCCCGAGCCATGGGAGGGGAATCTGGCCTCGAGACGCGTTGAAGAAGGTCTCTCGAGGTCTTTCCCGGGTTGAGGCAGGAAACCCTGGGTTCCCTCGACTTGTGCAGGTGACCTCACGGGGCTTCTCATGGTGGCTCTGAGAAGCCAGGGAACCTGGAGGTGGGAGGGGCCTCTCGGGACCCCACTGGGTTTGGTGCATTGGAAGAGGGCCTCATCTCCAGTTGAGGCAGGAACCGCAGGGTACCTCTGATTTCAGACTCCGATCGCAGGGTCCCTGCAGACTGGGGACAGGAGAGTCAGGCCTCGTCTTGGGTGGAGGCATGGAACTCCGCTTGCCTCTCGAGATGTCCCTGGGGAGAGAGGCCGCTTGTCGAGCTGTATTTGGAACCTGGGTTTTTTTCCGAACGATGCACGGAAAAACTGCCCCTTCGTGTTGACTTCATTCACAGGGTGGAGTTCGGAGAGGTGTCCGGGCATCGGGTTCTTATCAAGAGGGGACCGGGAAATCGGGGTCCTACGGAATGTGGAACCACCCACGAGGCCACGTCTGGAATGTCTTCGTGAGACCGGCCTCATCCTGAGGTGCGACCGGAAGGTCGGGAACCCCTTCCAGACAAAGCAGGGGAGTCGACCCTCCTGTCCAGATCAGGAGGGGAGAAAGGGCTCAGAGGAGGGGGTGCCAGAAAACCTCAGTGTTCCTCTCGAGGGAGACCGGGATTTCGGGGAACTTTGTGGGTCGCATCAAGGGTGCCAAGTGCCCTTTTGACCTCCAGTTCCTAACGTGGGACTTCTCCTGAGGAGCTGTAGCGGGAAAGGGCTTCATCTTGCGATGACGGGGGAGCCACGTGGTTTTTCTCGAGTTACGGCGGGATTCTCGAGTTACGACGGGGAATTCAGGCTGCCTTTTGTGTTGGCCCAGGAAGTCCAATGTTCCATTCGAGTTGCGAAGGAAAGCTGGGGATTGCTCTCGAGTGACTGCAGGGCCAATAGACCTCATCTAGGCTTGTGTCCAGAAGCCAATGTTCCTCTCCAGGGGCCACAGGGATCTCGGGGTTGCATTCCAGACGCACCCGGGGAGACAGGCATTCATCTCGAGTGGAAGCAAAGAAGCCCGCTCTGCTCTCGAATCGCGACGGGTATCTCTTGGAGCTCACTGGGTGGACTCAAGGGAGTCAAGCCTCCTGAGGCGTTTGGAGAGAGGTCGCGAGATTGGTCTCTAGGCCATGCAGGAGACGAAGGCCCTCATCTCTCGATGACGGGGGAATCTCGGGGTTGTTCTCGAGCGGCGGCCCCAGTGTGCGGTTTCTCACGAGGTACGACGGCGAGGTCAGTGAGCCTCTCGTGGGGCGCCAGGGAAGTCGGGTCTCCATGCGAGTGGCGAGGGGAGCGCGTCATTGCTCCCGAGCCATGGGAGGGGAATCTGGCCTCGAGACGCGTTGAAGAAGGTCTCTCGAGGTCTTTCTCGGGTTGAGGCAGGAAACCCTGGGTTCCCTCGACTTGTGCAGGTGACCTCAGGGGGCTTCTCATGGTGGCTCTGAGAAGCCAGGGAACCTGGAGGTGGGAGGGGCCTCTCGGGACCCCACTGGGTTTGGTGCATTGGAAGAGGGCCTCATCTCCAGTTGAGGCAGGAACCGCAGGGTACCTCTGATTTCAGACTCCGATCGCAGGGTCCCTGCAGACTGGGGACAGGAGAGTCAGGCCTCGTCTTGGGTGGAGGCATGGAACTCCGCTTGCCTCTCGAGATGTCCCCGGGGAGAGAGGCCGCTTTTCGAGCTGTATTTGGAACCTGGGGTTTTTTCCGAATGATGCACGGAAAAACTGCCCCTTCGTGTTGACTTCATTCACAGGGTGGAGTTCGGAGAGGTGTCCGGGCATCGGGTTCTTATCAAGAGGGGACCGGGAAATCGGGGTCCTACAGAATGTGGAACCACCCACGAGGCCACGTCTGGAATGTCTTCGTGAATCCGGCCTCATCCTGAGGTGCGACCGGAAGGTCGGGAACCCCTTCCAGACAAAGCAGGGGAGTCGACCCTCCTGTCCAGATCAGGAGGGGAGAAAGGGCTCAGAGGAGGGGGTGCCGGAAAACCTCAGTGTTCCTCTCGAGGGAGACCGGGATTTCGGGGAACTTTGTGGGTCGCATCAAGGGTGCCAAGTGCCCTTTCGACCTCCAGTTCCTAACGAGGGACTTCTCCTGAGGCGCTGTAGCGGGAAAGGGCTTCATCTTGCGATGACGGGGGAGCCACGTGGTTTTTCTCGAGTTACGGCGGGATTCTCGAGTTACGACGGGGAATTCAGGTTGCCTCTTGTGTTGGCCCAGGCAAGTCCAATGTTCCATTCGAGTTGCGAAGGAAAGCTGGGGATTGCTCTCGAGTGACTGCAGGGCCAATAGACCTCATCTAGGCTTGTGTCCAGAAGCCAATGTTCCTCTCCAGGGGCCACAGGGATCTCGGGGTTGCATTCCAGACGCACCCGGGGAGACAGGCATTCATCTCGAGTGGAAGCAAAGAAGCCCGCTCTGCTCTCGAATCGCGACGGGTATCTCTTGGAGCTCACTGGGTGGACTCAAGGGAGTCAAGCCTCCTGAGGCGTTTGGAGAGAGGTCGCGAGATTGGTCTCTAGGCCATGCAGGAGACGAAGGCCCTCATCTCTCGATGACGGGGGAATCTCGGGGTTGTTCTCGAGCGGCGGCCCCAGTGTGCGGTTTCTCACGAGGTACGACGGCGAGGTCAGTGAGCCTCTCGTGGGGCGCCAGGGAAGTCGGGTCTCCATGCGAGTGGCGAGGGGAGCGCGTCATTGCTCCCGAGCCATGGGAGGGGAATCTGGCCTCGAGACGCGTTGAAGAAGGTCTCTCGAGGGCTTTCTCGGGTTGAGGCAGGAAACCCTGGGTTCCCTCGACTTGTGCAGGTGACCTCAGGGGGCTTCTCATGGTGGCTCTGAGAAGCCAGGGAACCTGGAGGTGGGAGGGGCCTCTCGGGACCCCACTGGGTTTGGTGCATTGGAAGAGGGCCTCATCTCCAGTTGAGGCAGGAACCGCAGGGTACCTCTGATTTCAGACTCCGATCGCAGGGTCCCTGCAGACTGGGGACAGGAGAGTCAGGCCTCGTCTTGGGTGGAGGCATGGAACTCCGCTTGCCTCTCGAGATGTCCCCGGGGAGAGAGGCCGCTTGTCGAGCTGTATTTGGAACCTGGGGTTTTTTCCGAACGATGCACGGAAAAACTGCCCCTTCGTGTTGACTTCATTCACAGGGTGGAGTTTGGAGAGGTGTCCGGGCATCGGGTTCTTATCAAGAGGGGACCGGGAAATCGGGGTCCTACAGAATGTGGAACCACCCACGAGGCCACGTCTGGAATGTCTTCGTGAAACCGGCCTCATCCTGAGGTGCGACCGGAAGGTCGGGAACCCCTTCCAGACAAAGCAGGGGAGTCGACCCTCCTGTCCAGATCAGGAGGGGAGAAAGGGCTCAGAGGAGGGGGTGCCGGAAAACCTCAGTGTTCCTCTCGAGGGAGACCGGGATTTCGGGGAACTTTGTGGGTCGCATCAAGGGTGCCAAGTGCCCTTTCGACCTCCAGTTCCTAACGAGGGACTTCTCCTGAGGCGCTGTAGCGGGAAAGGGCTTCATCTTGCGATGACGGGGGAGCCACGTGGTTTTTCTCGAGTTACGGCGGGATTCTCGAGTTACGACGGGGAATTCAGGCTGCCTCTTGTGTTGGCCCAGGCAAGTCCAATGTTCCATTCGAGTTGCGAAGGAAAGCTGGGGATTGCTCTCGAGTGACTGCAGGGCCAATAGACCTCATCTAGGCTTGTGTCCAGAAGCCAATGTTCCTCTCCAGGGGCGACAGGGATCTCGGGGTTGCATTCCAGACGCACCCGGGGAGACAGGCATTCATCTCGAGTGGAAGCAAAGAAGCCCGCTCTGCTCTCGAATCCCGACGGGTATCTCTTGGAGCTCACTGGGTGGACTCAAGGGAGTCAAGCCTCCTGAGGCGTTTGGAGAGAGGTCGCGAGATTGGTCTCTAGGCCATGCAGGAGACGAAGGCCCTCATCTCTCGATGACGGGGGAATCTCGGGGTTGTTCTCGAGCGGCCACCCCAGTGTGCGGTTTCTCACGAGGTACGACGGCGAGGTCAGTGAGCCTCTCGTGGGGCGCCAGGGAAGTCGGGTCTCCATGCGAGTGGCGAGGGGAGCGCGTCATTGCTCCCGAGCCATGGGAGGGGAATCTGGCCTCGAGACGCGTTGAAGAAGGTCTCTCGAGGTCTTTCCCGGGTTGAGGCAGGAAACCCTGGGTTCCCTCGACTTGTGCAGGTGACCTCACGGGGCTTCTCATGGTGGCTCTGAGAAGCCAGGGAACCTGGAGGTGGGAGGGGCCTCTCGGGACCCCACTGGGTTTGGTGCATTGGAAGAGGGCCTCATCTCCAGTTGAGGCAGGAACCGCAGGGTACCTCTGATTTCAGACTCCGATCGCAGGGTCCCTGCAGACTGGGGACAGGAGAGTCAGGCCTCGTCTTGGGTGGAGGCATGGAACTCCGCTTGCCTCTCGAGATGTCCCTGGGGAGAGAGGCCGCTTGTCGAGCTGTATTTGGAACCTGGGTTTTTTTCCGAACGATGCACGGAAAAACTGCCCCTTCGTGTTGACTTCATTCACAGGGTGGAGTTCGGAGAGGTGTCCGGGCATCGGGTTCTTATCAAGAGGGGACCGGGAAATCGGGGTCCTACGGAATGTGGAACCACCCACGAGGCCACGTCTGGAATGTCTTCGTGAGACCGGCCTCATCCTGAGGTGCGACCGGAAGGTCGGGAACCCCTTCCAGACAAAGCAGGGGAGTCGACCCTCCTGTCCAGATCAGGAGGGGAGAAAGGGCTCAGAGGAGGGGGTGCCGGAAAACCTCAGAGTTCCTCTCGAGGGAGACCGGGATTTCGGGGAACTTTGTGGGTCGCATCCAGGGTGCCAAGTGCCCTTTTGACCTCCAATTCCTCACGTGGGACTTCTCCTGAGGCGCTGTAGCGGGAAAGGGCTTCATCTTGCGATGACGGGGGAGCCACGTGGTTTTTCTCGAGTTACGGCGGGGTTCTCGAGTTACGACGGGGAATTCAGGCTGCCTTTTGTGTTGGCCCAGGCAAGTCCAATCTTCCATTCGAGTTGCGAAGGAAAGCTGGGGATTGCTCTCGAGTGACTGCAGGGCCAATAGACCTCATCTAGGCTTGTGTCAAGAAGCCAATGTTCCTCTCCAGGGGCCACAGGGATCTCGGGGTTGCATTCCAGACGCACCCGGGGAGACAGGCATTCATCTCGAGTGGAAGCAAAGAAGCCCGCTCTGCTCTCGAATCGCGACGGGTATCTCTTGGAGCTCACTGGGTGGACTCAAGGGAGTCAAGCCTCCTGAGGCGTTTGGAGAGAGGTCGCGAGATTGGTCTCTAGGCCATGCAGGAGACGAAGGCCCTCATCTCTCGATGACGGGGGAATCTCGGGGTTGTTCTCGAGCGGCGGCCCCAGTGTGCGGTTTCTCACGAGGTACGACGGCGAGGTCAGTGAGCCTCTCGTGGGGCGCCAGGGAAGTCGGGTCTCCATGCGAGTGGCGAGGGGAGCGCGTCATTGCTCCCGAGCCATGGGAGGGGAATCTGGCCTCGAGACGCGTTGAAGAAGGTCTCTCGAGGTCTTTCTCGGGTTGAGGCAGGAAACCCTGGGTTCCCTCGACTTGTGCAGGTGACCTCAGGGGGCTTCTCATGGTGGCTCTGAGAAGCCAGGGAACCTGGAGGTGGGAGGGGCCTCTCGGGACCCCACTGGGTTTGGTGCATTGGAAGAGGGCCTCATCTCCAGTTGAGGCAGGAACCGCAGGGTACCTCTGATTTCAGACTCCGATCGCAGGGTCCCTGCAGACTGGGGACAGGAGAGTCAGGCCTCGTCTTGGGTGGAGGCATGGAACTCCGCTTGCCTCTCGAGATGTCCCCGGGGAGAGAGGCCGCTTTTCGAGCTGTATTTGGAACCTGGGGTTTTTTCCGAACGATGCACGGAAAAACTGCCCCTTCGTGTTGACTTCATTCACAGGGTGGAGTTCGGAGAGGTGTCCGGGCATCGGGTTCTTATCAAGAGGGGACCGGGAAATCGGGGTCCTACAGAATGTGGAACCACCCACGAGGCCACGTCTGGAATGTCTTCGTGAGACCGGCCTCAGCCTGAGGTGCGACCGGAAGGTCGGGAACCCCTTCCAGACAAAGCAGGGGAGTCGACCCTCCTGTCCAGATCAGGAGGGGAGAAAGGGCTCAGAGGAGGGGGTGCCGGAAAACCTCAGTGTTCCTCTCGAGGGAGACCGGGATTTCGGGGAACTTTGTGGGTCGCATCAAGGGTGCCAAGTGCCCTTTCGACCTCCAGTTCCTAACGAGGGACTTCTCCTGAGGCGCTGTAGCGGGAAAGGGCTTCATCTTGCGATGACGGGGGAGCCACGTGGTTTTTCTCGAGTTACGGCGGGATTCTCGAGTTACGACGGGGAATTCAGGCTGCCTCTTGTGTTGGCCCAGGCAAGTCCAATGTTCCATTCGAGTTGCGAAGGAAAGCTGGGGATTGCTCTCGAGTGACTGCAGGGCCAATAGACCTCATCTAGGCTTGTGTCCAGAAGCCAATGTTCCTCTCCAGGGGCGACAGGGATCTCGGGGTTGCATTCCAGACGCACCCGGGGAGACAGGCATTCATCTCGAGTGGAAGCAAAGAAGCCCGCTCTGCTCTCGAATCCCGACGGGTATCTCTTGGAGCTCACTGGGTGGACTCAAGGGAGTCAAGCCTCCTGAGGCGTTTGGAGAGAGGTCGCGAGATTGGTCTCTAGGCCATGCAGGAGACGAAGGCCCTCATCTCTCGATGACGGGGGAATCTCGGGGTTGTTCTCGAGCGGCGACCCCAGTGTGCGGTTTCTCACGAGGTACGACGGCGAGGTCAGTGAGCCTCTCGTGGGGCGCCAGGAAGTCGGGTCTCCATGCGAGTGGCGAGGGGAGCGCGTCATTGCTCCCGAGCCATGGGAGGGGAATCTGGCCTGGAGACGTGTTGAAGAAGGTCTCTCGAGGTCTTTCTCGGGTTGAGGCAGGAAACCCTGGGTTCCCTCGACTTGTGCAGGTGACCTCACGGGGCTTCTCATGGTGGCTCTGAGAAGCCAGGGAACCTGGAGGTGGGAGGGGCCTCTCGGGACCCCACTGGGTTTGGTGCATTGGAAGAGGGCCTCATCTCCAGTTGAGGCAGGAACCGCAGGGTACCTCTGATTTCAGACTCCGATCGCAGGGTCCCTGCAGACTGGGGACAGGAGAGTCAGGCCTCGTCTTGGGTGGAGGCATGGAACTCCGCTTGCCACTCGAGATGTCCCTGGGGAGAGAGGCCGCTTGTCGAGCTGTATTTGGAACCTGGGTTTTTTTCCGAACGATGCACGGAAAAACTGCCCCTTCGTGTTGACTTCATTCACAGGGTGGAGTTCGGAGAGGTGTCCGGGCATCGGGTTCTATCAAGAGGGGACCGGGAAATCGGGGTCCTACGGAATGTGGAACCACCCACGAGGCCACGTCTGTAATGTCTTCGTGAGACCGGCCTCATCCTGAGGTGCGACCGGAAGGTCGGGAACCCCTTCCAGACAAAGCAGGGGAGTCGACCCTCCTGTCCAGATCAGGAGGGAGAAAGGGCTCAGAGGAGGGGGTGCCAGAAAACCTCAGTGTTCCTCTCGAGGGAGACCGGGATTTCGGGGAACTTTGTGGGTCGCATCAAGGGTGCCAAGTGCCCTTTTGACCTCCAGTTCCTAACGTGGGACTTCTCCTGAGGCGCTGTAGCGGGAAAGGGCTTCATCTTGCGATGACGGGGGAGCCACGTGGTTTTTCTCGAGTTACGGCGGGATTCTCGAGTTACGACGGGGAATTCAGGCTGCCTTTTGTGTTGGCCCAGGAAGTCCAATGTTCCATTCGAGTTGCGAAGGAAAGGTGGGGATTGCTCTCGAGTGACTGCAGGGCCAATAGACCTCATCTAGGCTTGTGTCCAGAAGCCAATGTTCCTCTCCAGGGGCCACAGGGATCTCGGGGTTGCATTCCAGACGCACCCGGGGAGACAGGCATTCATCTCGAGTGGAAGCAAAGAAGCCCGCTCTGCTCTCGAATCGCGACGGGTATCTCTTGGAGCTCGCTGGGTGGACTCAAGGGAGTCAAGCCTCCTGAGGCGTTTGGAGAGAGGTCGCGAGATTGGTCTCTAGGCCATGCAGGAGACGAAGGCCCTCATCTCTCGATGACGGGGGAATCTCGGGGTTGTTCTCGAGCGGCGGCCCCAGTGTGCGGTTTCTCACGAGGTACGACGGCGAGGTCAGTGAGCCTCTCGTGGGGCGCCAGGGAAGTCGGGTCTCCATGCGAGTGGCGAGGGGAGCGCGTCACTGCTCCCGAGCCATGGGAGGGGAATCTGGCCTCGAGACGCGTTGAAGAAGGTCTCTCGAGGTCTTTCTCGGGTTGAGGCAGGAAACCCTGGGTTCCCTCGACTTGTGCAGGTGACCTCAGGGGGCTTCTCATGGTGGCTCTGAGAAGCCAGGGAACCTGGAGGTGGGAGGGGCCTCTCGGGACCCCACTGGGTTTGGTGCATTGGAAGAGGGCCTCATCTCCAGTAGAGGCAGGAACCGCAGGGTACCTCTGATTTCAGACTCCGATCGCAGGGTCCCTGCAGACTGGGGACAGGAGAGTCAGGCCTCGTCTTGGGTGGAGGCATGGAACTCCGCTTGCCTCTCGAGATGTCCCCGGGGAGAGAGGCCAATTTTCGAGCTGTATTTGGAACCTGGGGTTTTTTCCGAACGATGCACGGAAAAACTGCCCCTTCGTGTTGACTTCATTCACAGGGTGGAGTTCGGAGAGGTGTCCGGGCATCGGGTTCTTATCAAGGGGGAACGGGAAATCGGGGTCCTACAGAATGTGGAACCACCCACGAGGCCACGTCTTGAATGTCTTCGTGAGACCGGCCTCATCCTGAGGTGCGACCGGAAGGTCGGGAACCCCTTCCAGACAAAGCAGGGGAGTCGACCCTCCTGTCCAGATCAGGAGGGAGAAAGGGCTCAGAGGAGGGGTGCCGGAAAACCTCAGTGTTCCTCTCGAGGGAGACCGGGATTTCGGGGAACTTTGTGGGTCGCATCAAGGGTGCCAAGTGCCCTTTCGACCTCCAGTTCCTAACGAGGGACTTCTCCTGAGGCGCTGTAGCGGGAAAGGGCTTCATCTTGCGATGACGGGGGAGCCACGTGGTTTTTCTCGAGTTACGGCGGGATTCTCGAGTTACGACGGGGAATTCAGGCTGCCTCTTGTGTTGGCCCAGGCAAGTCCAATGTTCCATTCGAGTTGCGAAGGAAAGCTGGGGATTGCTCTCGAGTGACTGCAGGGCCAATAGACCTCATCTAGGCTTGTGTCCAGAAGCCAATGTTCCTCTCCAGGGGCGACAGGGATCTCGGGGTTGCATTCCAGACGCACCCGGGGAGACAGGCATTCATCTTGAGTGGAAGCAAAGAAGCCCGCTCTGCTCTCGAATCCCGACGGGTATCTCTTGGAGCTCACTGGGTGGACTCAAGGGAGTCAAGCCTCCTGAGGCGTTTGGAGAGAGGTCGCGAGATTGGTCTCTAGGCCATGCAGGAGACGAAGGCCCTCATCTCTCGATGACGGGGGAATCTCGGGGTTGTTCTCGAGCGGCCACCCCAGTGTGCGGTTTCTCACGAGGTACGACGGCGAGGTCAGTGAGCCTCTCGTGGGGCGCCAGGGAAGTCGGGTCTCCATGCGAGTGGCGAGGGGAGCGCGTCATTGCTCCCGAGCCATGGGAGGGGAATCTGGCCTCGAGACGCGTTGAAGAAGGTCTCTCGAGGTCTTTCCCGGGTTGAGGCAGGAAACCCTGGGTTCCCTCGACTTGTGCAGGTGACCTCACGGGGCTTCTCATGGTGGCTCTGAGAAGCCAGGGAACCTGGAGGTGGGAGGGGCCTCTCGGGACCCCACTGGGTTTGGTGCATTGGAAGAGGGCCTCATCTCCAGTTGAGGCAGGAACCGCAGGGTACCTCTGATTTCAGACTCCGATCGCAGGGTCCCTGCAGACTGGGGACAGGAGAGTCAGGCCTCGTCTTGGGTGGAGGCATGGAACTCCGCTTGCCTCTCGAGATGTCCCTGGGGAGAGAGGCCGCTTGTCGAGCTGTATTTGGAACCTGGGTTTTTTCCGAACGATGCACGGAAAAACTGCCCCTTCGTGTTGACTTCATTCACAGGGTGGAGTTCGGAGAGGTGTCCGGGCATCGGGTTCTTATCAGAGGGGACCGGGAAATCGGGGTCCTACGGAATGTGGAACCACCCACGAGGCCACGTCTGGAATGTCTTCGTGAGACCGGCCTCATCCTGAGGTGCGACCGGAAGGTCGGGAACCCCTTCCAGACAAAGCAGGGGAGTCGACCCTCCTGTCCAGATCAGGAGGGGAGAAAGGGCTCAGAGGAGGGGGTGCCAGAAAACCTCAGTGTTCCTCTCGAGGGAGACCGGGATTTCGGGGAACTTTGTGGGTCGCATCAAGGGTGCCAAGTGCCCTTTTGACCTCCAATTCCTAACGTGGGACTTCTCCTGAGGCGCTGTAGCGGGAAAGGGCTTCATCTTGCGATGACGGGGGAGCCACGTGGTTTTTCTCGAGTTACGGCGGGATTCTCGAGTTACGACGGGGAATTCAGGCTGCCTTTTGTGTTGGCCCAGGCAAGTCCAATCTTCCATTCGAGTTGCGAAGGAAAGCTGGGGATTGCTCTCGAGTGACTGCAGGGCCAATAGACCTCATCTAGGCTTGTGTCCACAAGCCAATGTTCCTCTCCAGGGGCCACAGGGATCTCGGGGTTGCATTCCAGACGCACCCGGGGAGACAGGCATTCATCTCGAGTGGAAGCAAAGAAGCCCGCTCTGCTCTCGAATCGCGACGGGTATCTCTTGGAGCTCACTGGGTGGACTCAAGGGAGTCAAGCCTCCTGAGGCGTTTGGAGAGAGGTCGCGAGATTGGTCTCTAGGCCATGCAGGAGACGAAGGCCCTCATCTCTCGATGACGGGGGAATCTCGGGGTTGTTCTCGAGCGGCGGCCCCAGTGTGCGGTTTCTCACGAGGTACGACGGCGAGGTCAGTGAGCCTCTCGTGGGGCGCCAGGGAAGTCGGGTCTCCATGCGAGTGGCGAGGGGAGCGCGTCATTGCTCCCGAGCCATGGGAGGGGAATCTGGCCTCGAGACGCGTTGAAGAAGGTCTCTCGAGGTCTTTCTCGGGTTGAGGCAGGAAACCCTGGCTTCCCTCGACTTGTGCAGGTGACCTCAGGGGGCTTCTCATGGTGGCTCTGAGAAGCCAGGGAACCTGGAGGTGGGAGGGGCCTCTCGGGACCCCACTGGGTTTGGTGCATTGGAAGAGGGCCTCATCTCCAGTTGAGGCAGGAACCGCAGGGTACCTCTGATTTCAGACTCCGATCGCAGGGTCCCTGCAGACTGGGGACAGGAGAGTCAGGCCTCGTCTTGGGTGGAGGCATGGAACTCCGCTTGCCTCTCGAGATGTCCCCGGGGAGAGAGGCCGCTTGTCGAGCTGCATTTGGAACCTGGGGTTTTTTCCGAACGATGCACGGAAAAACTGCCCCTTCGTGTTGACTTCATTCACAGGGTGGAGTTCGGAGAGGTGTCCGGGCATCGGGTTCTTATCAAGAGGGGACCGGGAAATCGGGGTCTAACAGAATGTGGAACCACCCACGAGCCCTCGTCTGGAATGTCTTCGTGAGACCGGCCTCATCCTGAGGTGCGACCGGAAGGTCGGGAACCCCTTCCAGACAAAGCAGGGAGTCGACCCTCCTGTCCAGATCAGGAGGGGAGAAAGGGCTCAGAGGAGGGGGTGCCGGAAAACCTCAGTGTTCCTCTCGAGGGAGACCGGGATTTCGGGGAACTTTGTGGGTCGCATCAAGGGTGACAAGTGCCCTTTCGACCTCCAGTTCCTAACGAGGGACTTCTCCTGAGGCGCTGTAGCGGGAAAGGGCTTCATCTTGCGATGACGGGGGAGCCACGTGGTTTTTCTCGAGTTACGGCGGGATTCTCGAGTTACGACGGGGAATTCAGGCTGCCTCTTGTGTTGGCCCAGGCAAGTCCAATGTTCCATTCGAGTTGCGAAGGAAAGCTGGGGATTGCTCTCGAGTGACTGCAGGGCCAATAGACCTCATCTAGGCTTGTGTCCAGAAGCCAATGTTCCTCTCCAGGGGCGACAGGGATCTCGGGGTTGCATTCCAGACGCACCCGGGGAGACAGGCATTCATCTCGAGTGGAAGCAAAGAAGCCCGCTCTGCTCTCGAATCCCGACGGGTATCTCTTGGAGCTCACTGGGTGGACTCAAGGGAGTCAAGCCTCCTGAGGCGTTTGGAGAGAGGTCGCGAGATTGGTCTCTAGGCCATGCAGGAGACGAAGGCCCTCATCTCTCGATGACGGGGGAATCTCGGGGTTGTTCTCGAGCGGCGACCCCAGTGTGCGGTTTCTCACGAGGTACGACGGCGAGGTCCGTGAGCCTCTCGTGGGGCGCCAGGGAAGTCGGGTCTCCATGCGAGTGGCGAGGGGAGCGCGTCACTGCTCCCGAGCCATGGGAGGGGAATCTGGCCTCGAGACGCGTTGAAGAAGGTCTCTCGAGGTCTTTCCCGGGTTGAGGCAGGAAACCCTGGGTTCCCCCGACTTGTGCAGGTGACCTCACGGGGCTTCTCATGGTGGCTCTGAGAAGCCAGGGAACCTGGAGGTGGGAGGGGCCTCTCGGGACCCCACTGGGTTTGGTGCATTGGAAGAGGGCCTCATCTCCAGTTGAGGCAGGAACCGCAGGGTACCTCTGATTTCAGACTCCGATCGCAGGGTCCCTGCAGACTGGGGACAGGAGAGTCAGGCCTCGTCTTGGGTGGAGGCATGGAACTCCGCTTGCCTCTCGAGATGTCCCTGGGGAGAGAGGCCGCTTGTCGAGCTGTATTTGGAACCTGGGGTTTTTTCCGAACCATGCACGGAAAAACTGCCCCTTCGTGTTGACTTCATTCACAGGGTGGAGTTCGGAGAGGTGTCCGGGCATCGGGTTCTTATCAAGAGGGGACCGGGAAATCGGGGTCCTACGGAATGTGGAACCACCCACGAGGCCACGTCTGGAATGTCTTCGTGAGACCGGCCTCATCCTGAGGTGCGACCGGAAGGTCGGGAACCCCTTCCAGACAAAGCAGGGGAGTCGACCCTCCTGTCCAGATCAGGAGGGGAGAAAGGGCTCAGAGGAGGGGGTGCCAGAAAACCTCAGTGTTCCTCTCGAGGGAGACCGGGATTTCGGGGAACTTTGTGGGTCGCATCAAGGGTGCCAAGTGCCCTTTTGACCTCCAATTCCTAACGTGGGACTTCTCCTGAGGCGCTGTAGCGGGAAAGGGCTTCATCTTGCGAGGACGGGGGAGCCACGTGGTTTTTCTCGAGTTACGGCGGGATTCTCGAGTTACGACGGGGAATTCAGGCTGCCTTTGTGTTGGCCCAGGCAAGTCCAATCTTCCATTCGAGTTGCGAAGGAAAGCTGGGGATTGCTCTCGAGTGACTGCAGGGCCAATAGACCTCATCTAGGCTTGTGTCCAGAAGCCAATGTTCCTCTCCAGGGGCCACAGGGATCTCGGGGTTGCATTCCAGACGCACCCGGGGAGACAGGCATTCATCTCGAGTGGAAGCAAAGAAGCCCGCTCTGCTCTCGAATCGCGACGGGCATCTCTTGGAGCTCACTGGGTGGACTCAAGGGAGTCAAGCCTCCTGAGGCGTTTGGAGAGAGGTCGCGAGATTGGTCTCTAGGCCATGCAGGAGACGAAGGCCCTCATCTCTCGATGACGGGGGAATCTCGGGGTTGTTCTCGAGCGGCGGCCCCAGTGTGTGGTTTCTCACGAGGTACGACGGCGAGGTCAGTGAGCCTCTCGTGGGGCGCCAGGGAAGTCGGGTCTCCATGCGAGTGGCGAGGGGAGCGCGTCATTGCTCCCGAGCCATGGGAGGGGAATCTGGCCTCGAGACGCGTTGAAGAAGGTCTCTCGAGGTCTTTCTCGGGTTGAGGCAGGAAACCCTGGCTTCCCTCGACTTGTGCAGGTGACCTCAGGGGGCTTCTCATGGTGGCTCTGAGAAGCCAGGGAACCTGGAGGTGGGAGGGGCCTCTCGGGACCCCACTGGGTTTGGTGCATTGGAAGAGGGCCTCATCTCCAGTTGAGGCAGGAACCGCAGGGTACCTCTGATTTCAGACTCCGATCGCAGGGTCCCTGCAGACTGGGGACAGGAGAGTCAGGCCTCGTCTTGGGTGGAGGCATGGAACTCCGCTTGCCTCTCGAGATGTCCCCGGGGAGAGAGGCCGCTTGTCGAGCTGTATTTGGAACCTGGGGTTTTTTCCGAACGATGCACGGAAAAACTGCCCCTTCGTGTTGACTTCATTCACAGGGTGGAGTTCGGAGAGGTGTCCGGGCATCGGGTTCTTATCAAGAGGGGACCGGGAAATCGGGGTCCGACAAAATGTGGAACCACCCACGAGGCCACGTCTGGAATGTCTTCGTGAGACCGGCCTCATCCTGAGGTGCGACCGGAAGGTCGGGAACCCCTTCCAGACAAAGCAGGGGAGTCGACCCTCCTGTCCAGATCAGGAGGGGAGAAAGGGCTCAGAGGAGGGGGTGCCGGAAAACCTCAGTGTTCCTCTCGAGGGAGACCGGGATTTCGGGGAACTTTGTGGGTCGCATCAAGGGTGCCAAGTGCCCTTTCGACCTCCAGTTCCTAACGAGGGACTTCTCCTGAGGCGCTGTAGCGGGAAAGGGCTTCATCTTGCGATGACGGGGGAGCCACGTGGTTTTTCTCGAGTTACGGCGGGATTCTCGAGTTACGACGGGGAATTCAGGCTGCCTCTTGTGTTGGCCCAGGCAAGTCCAATGTTCCATTCGAGTTGCGAAGGAAAGCTGGGGATTGCTCTCGAGTGACTGCAGGGCCAATAGACCTCATCTAGGCTTGTGTCCAGAAGCCAATGTTCCTCTCCAGGGGCGACAGGGATCTCGGGGTTGCATTCCAGACGCACCCGGGGAGACAGGCATTCATCTCGAGTGGAAGCAAAGAAGCCCGCTCTGCTCTCGAATCCCGACGGGTATCTCTTGGAGCTCACTGGGTGGACTCAAGGGAGTCAAGCCTCCTGAGGCGTTTGGAGAGAGGTCGCGAGATTGGTCTCTAGGCCATGCAGGAGACGAAGGCCCTCATCTCTCGATGACGGGGGAATCTCGGGGTTGTTCTCGAGCGGCGACCCCAGTGTGCGGTTTCTCACAAGGTACGACGGCGAGGTCAGTGAGCCTCTCGTGGGGCGCCAGGGAAGTCGGGTCTCCATGCGAGTGGCGAGGGGAGCGCGTCATTGCTCCCGAGCCATGGGAGGGGAATCTGGCCTCGAGACGCGTTGAAGAAGGTCTCTCGAGGTCTTTCCCGGGTTGAGGCAGGAAACCCTGGGTTCCCTCGACTTGTGCAGGTGACCTCACGGGGCTTCTCATGGTGGCTCTGAGAAGCCAGGGAACCTGGAGGTGGGAGGGGCCTCTCGGGACCCCACTGGGTTTGGTGCATTGGAAGAGGGCCTCATCTCCAGTTGAGGCAGGAACCGCAGGGTACCTCTGATTTCAGACTCCGATCGCAGGGTCCCTGCAGACTGGGGACAGGAGAGTCAGGCCTCGTCTTGGGTGGAGGCATGGAACTCCGCTTGCCTCTCGAGATGTCCCTGGGGAGAGAGGCCGCTTGTCGAGCTGTATTTGGAACCTGGGTTTTTTTCCGAACGATGCACGGAAAAACTGCCCCTTCGTGTTGACTTCATTCACAGGGTGGAGTTCGGAGAGGTGTCCGGGCATCGGGTTCTTATCAAGAGGGGACCGGGAAATCGGGGTCCTACGGAATGTGGAACCACCCACGAGGCCACGTCTGGAATGTCTTCGTGAGACCGGCCTCATCCTGAGGTGCGACCGGAAGGTCGGGAACCCCTTCCAGACAAAGCAGGGGAGTCGACCCTCCTGTCCAGATCAGGAGGGGAGAAAGGGCTCAGAGGAGGGGGTGCCAGAAAACCTCAGTGTTCCTCTCGAGGGAGACCGGGATTTCGGGGAACTTTGTGGGTCGCATCAAGGGTGCCAAGTGCCCTTTTGACCTCCAATTCCTAACGTGGGACTTCTCCTGAGGCGCTGTAGCGGGAAAGGGCTTCATCTTGCGATGACGGGGGAGCCACGTGGTTTTTCTCGAGTTACGGCGGGATTCTCGAGTTACGACGGGGAATTCAGGCTGCCTTTTGTGTTGGCCCAGGAAGTCCAATGTTCCATTCGAGTTGCGAAGGAAAGCTGGGGATTGCTCTCGAGTGACTGCAGGGCCAATAGACCTCATCTAGGCTTGTGTCCAGAAGCCAATGTTCCTCTCCAGGGGCCACAGGGATCTCGGGGTTGCATTCCAGACGCACCCGGGCAGACAGGCATTCATCTCGAGTGGAAGCAAAGAAGCCCGCTCTGCTCTCGAATCGCGACGGGTATCTCTTGGAGCTCACTGGGTGGACTCAAGGGAGTCAAGCCTCCTGAGGCGTTTGGAGAGAGGTCGCGAGATTGGTCTCTAGGCCATGCAGGAGACGAAGGCCCTCATCTCTCGATGACGGGGGAATCTCGGGGTTGTTCTCGAGCGGCGGCCCCAGTGTGCGGTTTCTCACGAGGTACGACGGCGAGGTCAGTGAGCCTCTCGTGGGGCGCCAGGGAAGTCGGGTCTCCATGCGAGTGGCGAGGGGAGCGCGTCATTGCTCCCGAGCCATGGGAGGGGAATCTGGCCTCGAGACGCGTTGAAGAAGGTCTCTCGAGGTCTTTCTCGGGTTGAGGCAGGAAACCCTGGGTTCCCTCGACTTGTGCAGGTGACCTCAGGGGGCTTCTCATGGTGGCTCTGAGAAGCCAGGGAACCTGGAGGTGGGAGGGGCCTCTCGGGACCCCACTGGGTTTGGTGCTTTGGAAGAGGGCCTCATCTCCAGTTGAGGCAGGAACCGCAGGGTACCTCTGATTTCAGACTCCGATTGCAGGGTCCCTGCAGACTGGGGACAGGAGAGTCAGGCCTCGTCTTGGGTGGAGGCATGGAACTCCGCTTGCCTCTCGAGATGTCCCCGGGGAGAGAGGCCGCTTTTCGAGCTGTATTTGGAACCTGGGGTTTCTTCCGAACGATGCACGGGAACACTGCCCCTTCGTGTTGACTTCATTCACAGGGTGGAGTTCGGAGAGGTGTCCGGGCATCAGGTTCTTATCAAGAGGGGACCGGGAAATCGGGGTCCTACAGAATGTGGAACCACCCACGAGGCCACGTCTGGAATGTCTTCGTGAAACCGGCCTCATCCTGAGGTGCGACCGGAAGGTCGGGAACCCCTTCCAGACAAAGCAGGGGAGTCGACCCTCCTGTCCAGATCAGGAGGGGAGAAAGGGCTCAGAGGAGGGGGTGCCGGAAAACCTCAGTGTTCCTCTCGAGGGAGACCGGGATTTCGGGGAACTCTGTGGGTCGCATCAAGGGTGCCAAGTGCCCTTTCGACCTCCAGTTCCTAACGTGGGACTTCTCCTGAGGCGCTGTTGCGGGAAAGGGCTTCATCTTGCGATGACGGGGGAGCCACGGGGTTTTTCTCGAGTTACGGCGGGATTCTCGAGTTACGACGGGGAATTCAGGCTGCCTCTTGTGTTGGCCCAGGCAAGTCCAATGTTCCATTCGAGTTGCGAAGGAAAGCTGGGGATTGCTCTCGAGTGACTGCAGGGCCAATAGACCTCATCTAGGCTTGTGTCCAGAAGCCAATGTTCCTCTCCAGGGGCGACAGGGATCTCGGGGTTGCATTCCAGACGCACCCGGGGAGACAGGCATTCATCTCGAGTGGAAGCAAAGAAGCCCGCTCTGCTCTCGAATCCCGACGGGTATCTCTTGGAGCTCACTGGGTGGACTCAAGGGAGTCAAGCCTCCTGAGGCGTTTGGAGAGAGGTCGCGAGATTGGTCTCTAGGCCATGCAGGAGACGAAGGTCCTCATCTCTCGATGACGGGGGAATCTCGGGGTTGTTCTCGAGCGGCGACCCCAGTGTGCGGTTTCTCACAAGGTACGACGGCGAGGTCAGTGAGCCTCTCGTGGGGCGCCAGGGAAGTCGGGTCTCCATGCGAGTGGCGAGGGGAGCGCGTCACTGCTCCCGAGCCATGGTAGGGGAATCTGGCCTCGAGACGCGTTGAAGAAGGTCTCTCGAGGTCTTTCCCGGGTTGAGGCAGGAAACCCTGGGTTCCCTCGACTTGTGCAGGTGACCTCACGGGGCTTCTCATGGTGGCTCTGAGAAGCCAGGGAACCTGGAGGTGGGAGGGGCCTCTCGGGACCCCACTGGGTTTGGTGCATTGGAAGAGGGCCTCATCTCCAGTTGAGGCAGGAACCGCAGGGTACCTCTGATTTCAGACTCCGATCGCAGGGTCCCTGCAGACTGGGGACAGGAGAGTCAGGCCTCGTCTTGGGTGGAGGCATGGAACTCCGCTTGCCTCTCGAGATGTCCCCGGGGAGAGAGGCCGCTTGTCGAGCTGTATTTGGAACCTGGGTTTTTTTCCGAACGATGCACGGAAAAACTGCCCCTTCGTGTTGACTTCATTCACAGGGTGGAGTTCGGAGTGGTGTCCGGGCATCGGGTTCTTATCAAGAGGGGACCGGGAAATCGGGGTCCTACGGAATGTGGAAGCACCCACGAGGCCACGTCTGGAATGTCTTCGTGAGACCGGCCTCATCCTGAGGTGCGACCGGAAGGTCGGGAACCCCTTCCAGACAAAGCAGGGGAGTCGACCCTCCTGTCCAGATCAGGAGGGGAGAAAGGGCTCAGAGGAGGGGGTGCCAGAAAACCTCAGTGTTCCTCTCGAGGGAGACCGGGATTTCGGGGAACTTTGTGGGTCGCATCAAGGGTGCCAAGTGCCCTTTTGACCTCCAGTTCCTAACGTGGGACTTCTCCTGAGGCGCTGTAGCGGGAAAGGGCTTCATCTTGCGATGACGGGGGAGCCACGTGGTTTTTCTCGAGTTACGGCGGGATTCTCGAGTTACGACGGGGAATTCAGGCTGCCTTTTGTGTTGGCCCAGGAAGTCCAATGTTCCATTCGAGTTGCGAAGGAAAGCTGGGGATTGCTCTCGAGTGACTGCAGGGCCAATAGACCTCATCTAGGCTTGTGTCCAGAAGCCAATGTTCCTCTCCAGGGGCCACAGGGATCTCGGGGTTGCATTCCAGACGCACCCGGGCAGACAGGCATTCATCTCGAGTGGAAGCAAAGAAGCCCGCTCTGCTCTCGAATCGCGACGGGTATCTCTTGGAGCTCACTGGGTGGACTCAAGGGAGTCAAGCCTCCTGAGGCGTTTGGAGAGAGGTCGCGAGATTGGTCTCTAGGCCATGCAGGAGACGAAGGCCCTCATCTCTCGATGACGGGGTAATCTCGGGGTTGTTCTCGAGCGGCGGCCCCAGTGTGCGGTTTCTCACGAGGTACGACGGCGAGGTCAGTGAGCCTCTCGTGGGGCGCCAGGGAAGTCGGGTCTCCATGCGAGTGGCGAGGGGAGCGCGTCATTGCTCCCGAGCCATGGGAGGGGAATCTGGCCTCGAGACGCGTTGAAGAAGGTCTCTCGAGGTCTTTCTCGGGTTGAGGCAGGAAACCCTGGGTTCCCTCGACTTGTGCAGGTGACCTCAGGGGGCTTCTCATGGTGGCTCTGAGAAGCCAGGGAACCTGGAGGTGGGAGGGGCCTCTCGGGACCCCACTGGGTTTGGTGCATTGGAAGAGGGCCTCATCTCCAGTTGAGGCAGGAACCGCAGGGTACCTCTGATTTCAGACTCCGATCGCAGGGTCCCTGCAGACTGGGGACAGGAGAGTCAGGCCTCGTCTTGGGTGGAGGCATGGAACTCCGCTTGCCTCTCGAGATGTCCCCGGGGAGAGAGGCCGCTTTTCGAGCTGTATTTGGAACCTGGGGTTTTTCCGAACGATGCACGGAAAAACTGCCCCTTCGTGTTGACTTCATTCACAGGGTGGAGTTCGGAGAGGTGTCCGGGCATCGGGTTCTTATCAAGAGGGGACCGGGAAATCGGGGTCCTACAGAATGTGGAACCACCCACGAGGCCACGTCTGGAATGTCTTCGTGAAACCGGCCTCATCCTGAGGTGCGACCGGAAGGTCGGGAACCCCTTCCAGACAAAGCAGGGGAGTCGACCCTCCTGTCCAGATCAGGAGGGGAGAAAGGGCTCAGAGGAGGGGGTGCCGGAAAACCTCAGTGTTCCTCTCGAGGGAGACCGGGATTTCGGGGAACTCTGTGGGTCGCATCAAGGGTGACAAGTGCCCTTTCGACCTCCAGTTCCTAACGAGGGACTTCTCCTGAGGCGCTGTAGCGGGAAAGGGCTTCATCTTGCGATGACGGGGGAGCCACGTGGTTTTTCTCGAGTTACGGCGGGATTCTCGAGTTACGACGGGGAATTCAGGCTGCCTCTTGTGTTGGCCCAGGCAAGTCCAATGTTCCATTCGAGTTGCGAAGGAAAGCTGGGGATTGCTCTCGAGTGACTGCAGGGCCAATAGACCTCATCTAGGCTTGTGTCCAGAAGCCAATGTTCCTCTCCAGGGGCGACAGGGATCTCGGGGTTGCATTCCAGACGCACCCGGGGAGACAGGCATTCATCTCGAGTGGAAGCAAAGAAGCCCGCTCTGCTCTCGAATCCCGACGGGTATCTCTTGGAGCTCACTGGGTGGACTCAAGGGAGTCAAGCCTCCTGAGGCGTTTGGAGAGAGGTCGCGAGATTGGTCTCTAGGCCATGCAGGAGACGAAGGTCCTCATCTCTCGATGACGGGGGAATCTCGGGGTTGTTCTCGAGCGGCGACCCCAGTGTGCGGTTTCTCACAAGGTACGACGGCGAGGTCAGTGAGCCTCTCGTGGGGCGCCAGGGAAGTCGGGTCTCCATGCGAGTGGCGAGGGGAGCGCGTCACTGCTCCCGAGCCATGGGAGGGGAATCTGGCCTCGAGACGCGTTGAAGAAGGTCTCTCGAGGTCTTTCCCGGGTTGAGGCAGGAAACCCTGGGTTCCCTCGACTTGTGCAGGTGACCTCACGGGGCTTCTCATGGTGGCTCTGAGAAGCCAGGGAACCTGGAGGTGGGAGGGGCCTCTCGGGACCCCACTGGGTTTGGTGCATTGGAAGAGGGCCTCATCTCCAGTTGAGGCAGGAACCGCAGGGTACCTCTGATTTCAGACTCCGATCGCAGGGTCCCTGAAGACTGGGGACAGGAGAGTCAGGCCTCGTCTTGGGTGGAGGCATGGAACTCCGCTTGCCTCTCGAGATGTCCCCGGGGAGAGAGGCCGCTTGTCGAGCTGTATTTGGAACCTGGGTTTTTTCCGATCGATGCACGGAAAAACTGCCCCTTCGTGTTGACTTCATTCACAGGGTGGAGTTCGGAGTGGTGTCCGGGCATCGGGTTCTTATCAAGAGGGGACCGGGAAATCGGGGTCCTACGGAATGTGGAAGCACCCACGAGGCCACGTCTGGAATGTCTTCGTGAGACCGGCCTCATCCTGAGGTGCGACCGGAAGGTCGGGAACCCCTTCCAGACAAAGCAGGGGAGTCGACCCTCCTGTCCAGATCAGGAGGGGAGAAAGGGCTCAGAGGAGGGGCTGCCGGAAAACCTCAGTGTTCCTCTCGAGGGAGACCGGGATTTCGGGGAACTTTGTGGGTCGCATCAAGGGTGCCAAGTGCCCTTTTGACCTCCAGTTCCTAACGTGGGACTTCTCCTGAGGCGCTGTAGCGGGAAAGGGCTTCATCTTGCGATGACGGGGGAGCCACGTGGTTTTTCTCGAGTTACGGCGGGATTCACGAGTTACGACGGGGAATTCAGGCTGCCTTTTGTGTTGGCCCAGGAAGTCCAATGTTCCATTCGAGTTGCGAAGGAAAGCTGGGGATTGCTCTCGAGTGACTGCAGGGCCAATAGACCTCATCTAGGCTTGTGTCCAGAAGCCAATGTTCCTCTCCAGGGGCCACAGGGATCTCGGGGGTGCATTCCAGACGCACCCGGGGAGACAGGCATTCATCTCGAGTGGAAGCAAAGAAGCCCGCTCTGCTCTCGAATCGCGACGGGTATCTCTTGGAGCTCACTGGGTGGACTCAAGGGAGTCAAGCCTCCTGAGGCGTTTGGAGAGAGGTCGCGAGATTGGTCTCTAGGCCATGCAGGAGACGAAGGCCCTCATCTCTCGATGACGGGGGAATCTCGGGGTTGTTCTCGAGCGGCGGCCCCAGTGTGCGGTTTCTCACGAGGTACGACGGCGAGGTCAGTGAGCCTCTCGTGGGGCGCCAGGGAAGTCGGGTCTCCATGCGAGTGGCGAGGGGAGCGCGTCACTGCTCCCGAGCCATGGGAGGGGAATCTGGCCTCGAGACGCGTTGAAGAAGGTCTCTCGAGGTCTTTCTCGGGTTGAGGCAGGAAACCCTGGGTTCCCTCGACTTGTGCAGGTGACCTCAGGGGGCTTCTCATGGTGGCTCTGAGAAGCCAGGGAACCTGGAGGTGGGAGTGGCCTCTCGGGACCCCACTGGGTTTGGTGCATTGGAAGAGGGCCTCATCTCCAGTTGAGGCAGGAACCGCAGGGTACCTCTGATTTCAGACTCCGATCGCAGGGTCCCTGCAGACTGGGGACAGGAGAGTCAGGCCTCGTCTTGGGTGGAGGCATGGAACTCCGCTTGCCTCTCGAGATGTCCCCGGGGAGAGAGGCCAATTTTCGAGCTGTATTTGGAACCTGGGGTTTTTTCCGAACGATGCACGGAAAAACTGCCCCTTCGTGTTGACTTCATTCACAGGGTGGAGTTCGGAGAGGTGTCCGGTCATCGGGTTCTTATCAAGAGGGGACCGGGAAATCGGGGTCCTACAGAATGTGGAACCACCCACGAGGCCACGTCTGGAATGTCTTCGTGAGACCGGCCTCATCCTGAGGTGCGACCGGAAGGTCGGGAACCCCTTCCAGACAAAGCAGGGGAGTCGACCCTCCTGTCCAGATCAGGAGGGGAGAAAGGGCTCAGAGGAGGGGGTGCCGGAAAACCTCAGTGTTCCTCTCGAGGGAGACCGGGATTTCGGGGAACTTTGTGGGTCGCATCAAGGGTGCCAAGTGCCCTTTCGACCTCCAGTTCCTAACGAGGGACTTCTCCTGAGGCGCTGTAGCGGGAAAGGGCTTCATCTTGCGATGACGGGGGAGCCACGTGGTTTTTCTCGAGTTACGGCGGGATTCTCGAGTTACGACGGGGAATTCAGGCTGCCTCTTGTGTTGGCCCAGGCAAGTCCAATCTTCCATTCGAGTTGCGAAGGAAAGCTGGGGATTGCTCTCGAGTGACTGCAGGGCCAATAGACCTCATCTAGGCTTGTGTCCAGAAGCCAATGTTCCTCTCCAGGGGCGACAGGGATCTCGGGGTTGCATTCCAGACGCACCCGGGGAGACAGGCATTCATCTCGAGTGGAAGCAAAGAAGCCCGCTCTGCTCTCGAATCGCGACGGGCATCTCTTGGAGCTCACTGGGTGGACTCAAGGGAGTCAAGCCTCCTGAGGCGTTTGGAGAGAGGTCGCGAGATTGGTCTCTAGGCCATGCAGGAGACGAAGGCCCTCATCTCTCGATGACGGGGGAATCTCGGGGTTGTTCTCGAGCGGCGACCCCAGTGTGCGGTTTCTCACAAGGTACGACGGCGAGGTCAGTGAGCCTCTCGTGGGGCGCCAGGGAAGTCGGGTCTCCATGCGAGTGGCGAGGGGAGCGCGTCACTGCTCCCGAGCCATGGGAGGGGAATCTGGCCTCGAGACGCGTTGAAGAAGGTCTCTCGAGGTCTTTCTCGGGTTGAGGCAGGAAACCCTGGCTTCCCTCGACTTGTGCAGGTGACCTCAGGGGGCTTCTCATGGTGGCTCTGAGAAGCCAGGGAACCTGGAGGTGGGAGGGGCCTCTCGGGACCCCACTGGGTTTGGTGCATTGGAAGAGGGCCTCATCTCCAGTTGAGGCAGGAACCGCAGGGTACCTCTGATTTCAGACTCCGATCGCAGGGTCCCTGCAGACTGGGGACAGGAGAGTCAGGCCTCGTCTTGGGTGGAGGCATGGAACTCCGCTTGCCTCTCGAGATGTCCCCGGGGAGAGAGGCCGCTTGTCGAGCTGTATTTGGAACCTGGGTTTTTTTCCGAACGATGCACGGAAAAACTGCCCCTTCGTGTTGACTCATTCACAGGGTGGAGTTCGGAGTGGTGTCCGGGCATCGGGTTCTTATCAAGAGGGGACCGGGAAATCGGGGTCCTACGGAATGTGGAAGCACCCACGAGGCCACGTCTGGAATGTCTTCGTGAGACCGGCCTCATCCTGAGGTGCGACCGGAAGGTCGGGAACCCCTTCCAGACAAAGCAGGGGAGTCGACCCTCCTGTCCAGATCAGGAGGGGAGAAAGGGCTCAGAGGAGGGGCTGCCGGAAAACCTCAGTGTTCCTCTCGAGGGAGACCGGGATTTCGGGGAACTTTGTGGGTCGCATCAAGGGTGCCAAGTGCCCTTTCGACCTCCAGTTCCTAACGTGGGACTTCTCCTGAGGCGCTGTAGCGGGAAAGGGCTTCATCTTGCGATGACGGGGGAGCCACGTGGTTTTTCTCGAGTTACGGCGGGATTCACGAGTTACGACGGGGAATTCAGGCTGCCTTTGTGTTGGCCCAGGCAAGTCCAATGTTCCATTCGAGTTGCGAAGGAAAGCTGGGGATTGCTCTCGAGTGACTGCAGGGCCAATAGACCTCATCTAGGCTTGTGTCCAGAAGCCAATGTTCCTCTCCAGGGGAGACAGGGATCTCGGGGTTGCATTCCAGACGCACCCGGGGAGACAGGCATTCATCTCGAGTGGAAGCAAAGAAGCCCGCTCTGCACTCGAATCGCGACGGGTATCTCTTGGAGCTCACTGGGTGGACTCATGGGAGTCAAGCCTCCTGAGGCGTTTGGAGAGAGGTCGCGAGATTGGTCTCTAGGCCATGCAGGAGACGAAGGCCCTCATCTCTCGATGACGGGGGAATCTCGGGGTTGTTCTCGAGCGGCGGCCCCAGTGTGCGGTTTCTCACGAGGTACGACGGCGAGGTCAGTGAGCCTCTCGTGGGGCGTCAGGGAAGTCGGGTCTCCATGCGAGTGGCGAGGGGAGCGCGTCACTGCTCCCGAGCCATGGGAGGGGAATCTGGCCTCGAGACGCGTTGAAGAAGGTCTCTCGAGGTCTTTCTCGGGTTGAGGCAGGAAACCCTGGGTTCCCTCGACTTGTGCAGGTGACCTCAGGGGCTTCTCATGGTGGCTCTGAGAAGCCAGGGAACCTGGAGGTGGGAGTGGCCTCTCGGGACCCCACTGGGTTTGGTGCATTGGAAGAGGGCCTCATCTCCAGTTGAGGCAGGAACCGCAGGGTACCTCTGATTTCAGACTCCGATCGCAGGGTCCCTGCAGACTGGGGACAGGAGAGTCAGGCCTCGTCTTGGGTGGAGGCATGGAACTCCGCTTGCCTCTCGAGATGTCCCCGGGGAGAGAGGCCAATTTTCGAGCTGTATTTGGAACCTGGGGTTTTTTCCGAACGATGCACGGAAAAACTGCCCCTTCGTGTTGACTTCATTCACAGGGTGGAGTTCGGAGAGGTGTCCGGGCATCGGGTTCTTATCAAGAGGGGACCGGGAAATCGGGGTCCTACAGAATGTGGAACCACCCACGAGGCCACGTCTGGAATGTCTTCGTGAAACCGGCCTCATCCTGAGGTGCGACCGGAAGGTCGGGAACCCCTTCCAGACAAAGCAGGGGAGTCGACCCTCCTGTCCAGATCAGGAGGGGAGAAAGGGCTCAGAGGAGGGGGTGCCGGAAAACCTCAGTGTTCCTCTCGAGGGAGACCGGGATTTCGGGGAACTTTGTGGGTCGCATCAAGGGTGCCAAGTGCCCTTTCGACCTCCAGTTCCTAACGAGGGACTTCTCCTGAGGCGCTGTAGCGGGAAAGGGCTTCATCTTGCGATGACGGGGGAGCCACGTGGTTTTTCTCGAGTTACGGCGGGATTCTCGAGTTACGACGGGGAATTCAGGCTGCCTCTTGTGTTGGCCCAGGCAAGTCCAATCTTCCATTCGAGTTGCGAAGGAAAGCTGGGGATTGCTCTCGAGTGACTGCAGGGCCAATAGACCTCATCTAGGCTTGTGTCCAGAAGCCAATGTTCCTCTCCAGGGGCGACAGGGATCTCGGGGTTGCATTCCAGACGCACCCGGGGAGACAGGCATTCATCTCGAGTGGAAGCAAAGAAGCCCGCTCTGCTCTCGAATCCCGACGGGTATCTCTTGGAGCTCACTGGGTGGACTCAAGGGAGTCAAGCCTCCTGAGGCGTTTGGAGAGAGGTCGCGAGATTGGTCTCTAGCCATGCAGGAGACGAAGGCCCTCATCTCTCGATGACGGGGGAATCACGGGGTTGTTCTCGAGCGGCGACCCCAGAGTGCGGTTTCTCACGAGGTACGACAGCGAGGTCAGTGAGCCTCTCGTGGGGCGCCAGGGAAGTCGGGTCTCCATGCGAGTGGCGAGGGGAGCGCGTCATTGCTCCCGAGCCATGGGAGGGGAATCTGGCCTCGAGACGCGTTGAAGAAGGTCTCTCGAGGTCTTTCTCGGGTTGAGGCAGGAAACCCTGGGTTCCCTCGACTTGTGCAGGTGACCTCAGGGGGCTTCTCATGGTGGCTCTGAGAAGCCAGGGAACCTGGAGGTGGGAGGGGCCTCTCGGGACCCCACTGGGTTTGGTGCATTGGAAGAGGGCCTCATCTCCAGTTGAGGCAGGAACCGCAGGGTACCTCTGATTTCAGACTCCGATCGCTGGGTCCCTGCAGACTGGGGACAGGAGAGTCAGGCCTCGTCTTGGGTGGAGGCATGGAACTCCGCTTGCCTCTCGAGATGTCCCTGGGGAGAGAGGCCGCTTGTCGAGCTGTATTTGGAACCTGGGTTTTTTTCCGAACGATGCACGGAAAAACTGCCCCTTCGTGTTGACTTCATTCACAGGGTGGAGTTCGGAGAGGTGTCCGCGCATCGGGTTCTTATCAAGAGGGGACCGGGAAATCGGGGTCCTACGGAATGTGGAACCACCCACGAGGCCACGTCTGGAATGTCTTCGTGAGACCGGCCTCATCCTGAGGTGCGACCGGAAGGTCGGGAACCCCTTCCAGACGAAGCAGGGGAGTCGACCCTCCTGTCCAGATCAGGAGGGGAGAAAGGGGTCAGAGGAGGGGGTGCCGGAAAACCTCAGTGTTCCTCTCGAGGGAGACCGGGATTTCGGGGAACTTTGTGGGTCGCATCAAGGGTGCCAAGTGCCCTTTCGACCTCCAGTTCCTAACGTGGGACTTCTCCTGAGGCGCTGTAGCGGGAAAGGGCTTCATCTTGCGATGACGGGGGAGCCACGTGGTTTTTCTCGAGTTACGGCGGGATTCTCGAGTTACGACGGGGAATTCAGGCTGCCTCTTGTGTTGGCCCAGGCAAGTCCAATCTTCCATTCGAGTTGCGAAGGAAAGCTGGGGATTGCTCTCGAGTGACTGCAGGGCCAATAGACCTCATCTAGGCTTGTGTCCAGAAGCCAATGTTCCTCTCCAGGGGCGACAGGGATCTCGGGGTTGCATTCCAGACGCACCCGGGGAGACAGGCATTCATCTCGAGTGGAAGCAAAGAAGCCCGCTCTGCTCTCGAATCGCGACGGGTATCTCTTGGAGCTCACTGGGTGGACTCAAGGGAGTCAAGCCTCCTGAGGCGTTTGGAGAGAGGTCGCGAGATTGGTCTCTAGGCCATGCAGGAGACGAAGGCCCTCATCTCTCGATGACGGGGGAATCTCGGGGTTGTTCTCGAGCGGCGGCCACAGTGTGCGGTTTCTCACGAGGTACGACGGCGAGGTCAGTGAGCCTCCCGTGGGGCGCCAGGGAAGTCGGGTCTCCATGCGAGTGGCGAGGGGAGCGCGTCACTGCTCCCGAGCCATGGGAGGGGAATCTGGCCTCGAGACGCGTTGAAGAAGGTCTCTCGAGGTCTTTCTCGGGTTGAGGCAGGAAACCCTGGGTTCCCTCGACTTGTGCAGGTGACCTCAGGGGCCTCTCATGGTGGCTCTGAGAAGCCAGGGAACCTGGAGGTGGGAGTGGCCTCTCGGGACCCCACTGGGTTTGGTGCATTGGAAGAGGGCCTCATCTCCAGTTGAGGCAGGAACCGCAGGGTACCTCTGATTTCAGACTCCGATCGCAGGGTCCCTGCAGACTGGGGACAGGAGAGTCAGGCCTCGTCTTGGGTGGAGGCATGGAACTCCGCTTGCCTCTCGAGATGTCCCCGGGGAGAGAGGCCGCTTGTCGAGCTGTATTTGGAACCTGGGTTTTTTCCGATCGATGCACGGAAAAACTGCCCCTTCGTGTTGACTTCATTCACAGGGTGGAGTTCGGAGAGGTGTCCGGGCATCGGGTTCTTATCAAGAGGGGACCGGGAAATCGGGGTCCTACGGAATGTGGAACCACCCACGAGGCCACGTCTGGAATGTCTTCGTGAGACCGGCCTCATCCTGAGGTGCGACCGGAAGGTCGGGAACCCCTTCCAGACAAAGCAGGGGAGTCGACCCTCCTGTCCAGATCAGGAGGGGAGAAAGGGCTCAGGGGAGGGGGTGCCGGAAAACCTCAGTGTTCCTCTCGAGGGAGACCGGGATTTCGGGGAAATTTGTGGGTCGCATCAAGGGTGCCAAGTGCCCTTTCGACCTCCAATTCCTAACGAGGGACTTCTCCTGAGGCGCTGTAGCGGGAAAGGCTTCATCTTGCGATGACGGGGGAGGCACGTGGTTTTTCTCGAGTTACGGCGGGATTCTCGAGTTACGACGGGGAATTCAGGCTGCCTCTTGTGTTGGCCCAGGCAAGTCCAATCTTCCATTCGAGTTGCGAAGGAAAGCTGGGGATTGCTCTCGAGTGACTGCAGGGCCAATAGACCTCATCTAGGCTTGTGTCCAGAAGCCAATGTTCCTTTCCAGGGGCGACAGGGATCTCGGGGTTGCATTCCAGACGCACCCGGGGAGACAGGCATTCATCTCGAGTGGAAGCAAAGAAGCCCGCTCTGCTCTCGAATCGCGACGGGTATCTCTTGGAGCTCACTGGGTGGACTCAAGGGAGTCAAGCCTCCTGAGGCGTTTGGAGAGAGGTCGCTAGATTGGTCTCTAGGCCATGCAGGAGACGAAGGCCCTCATCTCTCGATGACGGGGGAATCTCGGGGTTGTTTTCGAGCGGCGGCCCCAGTGTGCGGTTTCTCACGAGGTACGACGGCGAGGTCAGTGAGCCTCTCGTGGGGCGCCAGGGAAGTCGGGTCTCCATGCGAGTGGCGAGGGGAGCGCGTCATTGCTCCCGAGCCATGGGAGGGGAATCTGGCCTCGAGACGCGTTGAAGAAGGTCTCTCGAGGTCTTTCTCGGGTTGAGGCAGGAAACCCTGGGTTCCCTCGACTTGTGCAGGTGACCTCAGGGGGCTTCTCATGGTGGCTCTGAGAAGCCAGGGAACCTGGAGGTGGGAGGGGCCTCTCGGGTCCCCACTGGGTTTGGTGCATTGGAAGAGGGCCTCATCTCCAGTTGAGGCAGGAACCGCAGGGTACCTCTGATTTCAGACTCCGATCGCAGGGTCCCTGCAGACTGGGGACAGGAGAGTCAGGCCTCGTCTTGGGTGGAGGCATGGAACTCCGCTTGCCTCTCGAGATGTCCCCGGGGAGAGAGGCCGCTTGTCGAGCTGTATTTGGAACCTGGGGTTTTTCCGAACGATGCACGGAAAAACTGCCCCTTCGTGTTGACTTCATTCACAGGGTGGAGTTCGGAGAGGTGTCCGGGCATCGGGTTCTTATCAAGAGGGGACCGGGAAATCGGGGTCCTACGGAATGTGGAACCACCCACGAGGCCACGTCTGGAATGTCTTCGTGAGACCGGCCTCATCCTGAGGTGCGACCGGAAGGTCGGGAACCCCTTCCAGACAAAGCAGGGGAGTCGACCCTCCTGTCCAGATCAGGAGGGGAGAAAGGGCTCAGAGGAGGGGCTGCCGGAAAACCTCAGTGTTCCTCTCGAGGGAGACCGGGATTTCGGGGAACTTTGTGGGTCGCATCAAGGGTGCCAAATGCCCTTTCGACCTCCAGTTCCTAACGTGGGACTTCTCCTGAGGCGCTGTAGCGGGAAAGGGCTTCATCTTGCGATGACGGGGGAGCCACGTGGTTTTTCTCGAGTTACGGCGGGATTCTCGAGTTACGACGGGGAATTCAGGCTGCCTCTTGTGTTGGCCCAGGCAAGTCCAATGTTCCATTCGAGTTGCGAAGGAAAGCTGGGGATTGCTCTCGAGTGACTGCAGGGCCAATAGACCTCATCTAGGCTTGTGTCCAGAAGCCAATGTTCCTCTCCAGGGGCGACAGGGATCTCGGGGTTGCATTCCAGACGCACCCGGGGAGACAGGCATTCATCTCGAGTGGAAGCAAAGAAGCCCGCTCTGCTCTCGAATCGCGACGGGTATCTCTTGGAGCTCACTGGGTGGACTCAAGGGAGTCAAGCCTCCTGAGGCGTTTGGAGAGAGGTCGCGAGATTGGTCTCTAGGCCATGCAGGAGACGAAGGCCCTCATCTCTCGATGACGGGGGAATCTCGGGGTTGTTCTCGAGCGGCGGCCCCAGTGTGCGGTTTCTCACGAGGTACGACGGCGAGGTCAGTGAGCCTCTCGTGGGGCGCCAGGGAAGTCGGGTCTCCATGCGAGTGGCGAGGGGAGCGCGTCACTGCTCCCGAGCCATGGGAGGGGAATCTGGCCTCGAGACGCGTTGAAGAAGGTCTCTCGAGGTCTTTCGGGTTGAGGCAGGAAACCCTGGGTTCCCTCGACTTGTGCAGGTGACGTCAGGGGGCTTCTCATGGTGGCTCTGAGAAGCCAGGGAACCTGGAGGTGGGAGGGGCCTCTCGGGACCCCACTGGGTTTGGTGCATTGGAAGAGGGCCTCATCTCCAGTTGAGGCAGGAACCGCAGGGTACCTCTGATTTCAGACTCCGATCGCAGGGTCCCTGCAGACTGGGGACAGGAGAGTCAGGCCTCGTCTTGGGTTGAGGCATGGAACTCCGCTTGCCTCTCGAGATGTCCCCGGGGAGAGAGGCCGCTTGTCGAGCTGTATTTGGAACCTGGGGTTTTTCCCGAACGATGCACGGAAAAACTGCCCCTTCGTGTTGACTTCATTCACAGGGTGGAGTTCGGAGTGGTGTCCGGGCATCGGGTTCTTATCAAGAGGGGACCGGGAAATCGGGGTCCTACGGAATGTGGAAGCACCCACGAGGCCACGACTGGAATGTCTTCGTGAGACCGGCCTCATCCTGAGGTGCGACCGGAAGGTCGGGAACCCCTTCCAGACAAAGCAGGGGAGTCGACCCTCCTGTCCAGATCAGGAGGGAGAAAGGGCTCAGAGGAGGGGCTGCCGGAAAACCTCAGTGTTCCTCTCGAGGGAGACCGGGATTTCGGGGAAATTTGTGGGTCGCATCAAGGGTGCCAAGTGCCCTTTCGACCTCCAGTTCCTAACGTGGGACTTCTCCTGAGGCGCTGTAGCGGGAAAGGGCTTCATCTTGCGATGACGGGGGAGCCACGTGGTTTTTCTCGAGTTACGGCGGGATTCTCGAGTTACGACGGGGAATTCAGGCTGCCTCTTGTGTTGGCCCAGGCAAGTCCAATCTTCCATTCGAGTTGCGAAGGAAAGCTGGGGATTGCTCTCGAGTGACTGCAGGGCCAATAGACCTCATCTAGGCTTGTGTCCAGAAGCCAATGTTCCTCTCCAGGGGCGACAGGGATCTCGGGGTTGCATTCCAGACGCACCCGGGGAGACAGGCACTCACCTCGACTGGAAGCAAAGAACCCCGCTCTGCTCTCGAATCGCGACGGGTATCTCTTGGAGCTCACTGGGTGGACTCAAGGGAGTCAAGCCTCCTGAGGCGTTTGGAGAGAGGTCGCGAGATTGGTCTCTAGGCCATGCAGGAGACGAAGGCCCTCATCTCTCGATGACGGGGGAATCTCGGGGTTGTTCTCGAGCGGCGGCCCCAGTGTGCGGTTTCTCACGAGGTACGACGGCGAGGTCAGTGAGCCTCTCGTGGGGCGCCAGGGAAGTCGGGTCTCCATGCGAGTGGCGAGGGGAGCGCGTCACTGCTCCCGAGCCATGGTAGGGGAATCTGGCCTCGAGACGCGTTGAAGAAGGTCTCTCGAGGTCTTTCCCGGGTTGAGGCAGGAAACCCTGGGTTCCCTCGACTTGTGCAGGTGACCTCACGGGGCTTCTCATGGTGGCTCTGAGAAGCCAGGGAACCTGGAGGTGGGAGGGGCCTCTCGGGACTCCACTGGGTTTGGTGCATTGGAAGAGGGCCTCATCTCCAGTTGAGGCAGGAACCGCAGGGTACCTCTGATTTCAGACTCCGATCGCAGGGTCCCTGCAGACTGGGGACAGGAGAGTCAGGCCTCGTCTTGGGTGGAGGCATGGAACTCCGCTTGCCTCTCGAGATGTCCCCGGGGAGAGAGGCCGCTTGTCGAGCTGTATTTGGAACCTGGGGTTTTTTCCGAACGATGCACGGAAAAACTGCCCCTTCGTGTTGACTTCATTCACAGGGTGGAGTTCGGAGAGGTGTCCGGGCATCGGGTTCTTATCAAGAGGGGACCGGGAAATCGGGGTCCTACGGAATGTGGAACCACCCACGAGGCCACGTCTGGAATGTCTTCGTGAGACCGGCCTCATCCTGAGGTGCGACCGGAAGGTCGGGAACACCTTCCAGACAAAGCAGGGGAGTCGACCCTCCTGTCCAGATCAGGAGGGGAGAAAGGGCTCAGGGGAGGGGCTGCCGGAAAACCTCAGTGTTCCTCTCGAGGGAGACCGGGATTTCGGGGAACTTCGTGGGTCGCATCAAGGGTGCCAAGTGCCCTTTCGACCTCCAGTTCCTAACGTGGGACTTCTCCTGAGGCGCTGTAGCGGGAAAGGGTTTCATCTTGCGATGACGGGGGAGCCACGTGGTTTTTCTCGAGTTACGGCGGGATTCTCGAGTTACGACGGGGAATTCAGGCTGCCTCTTGTGTTGGCCCAGGCAAGTCCAATCTTCCATTTGAGTTGCGAAGGAAAGCTGGGGATTGCTCTCGAGTGACTGCAGGGCCAATAGACCTCATCTAGGCTTGTGTCCAGAAGCCAATGTTCCTCTCCAGGGGCGACAGGGATCTCGGGGTTGCATTCCAGACGCACCCGGGGAGACAGGCATTCATCTCGAGTGGAAGCAAAGAAGCCCGCTCTGCTCTCGAATCGCGACGGGTATCTCTTGGAGCTCACTGGGTGGACTCAAGGGAGTCAAGCCTCCTGAGGCGTTTGGAGAGAGGTCGCGAGATTGGTCTCTAGGCCATGCAGGAGACGAAGGCCCTCATCTCTCGATGACGGGGGAATCTCGGGGTTGTTCTCGAGCGGCGGCCCCAGTGTGCGGTTTCTCACGAGGTACGACGGCGAGGTCAGTGAGCCTCTCGTGGGGCGCCAGGGAAGTCGGGTCTCCATGCGAGTGGCGAGGGGAGCGCGTCACTGCTCCCGAGCCATGGTAGGGGAATCTGGCCTCGAGACGCGTTGAAGAAGGTCTCTCGAGGTCTTTCTCGGGTTGAGGCAGGAAACCCTGGGTTCCCTCGACTTGTGCAGGTGACCTCAGGGGGCTTCTCATGGTGGCTCTGAGAAGCCAGGGAACCTGGAGGTGGGAGGGGCCTCTCGGGACCCCACTGGGTTTGGTGCATTGGAAGAGGGCCTCATCTCCAGTTGAGGCAGGAACCGCAGGGTACCTCTGATTTCAGACTCCGATCGCAGGGTCCCTGCAGACTGGGGACAGGAGAGTCGGGCCTCGTCTTGGGTGGAGGCATGGAACTCCGCTTGCCTCTCGAGATGTCCCCGGGGAGAGAGGCCGCTTGTCGAGCTGTATTTGGAACCCGGGGTTTTTCCGAACGATGCACGGAAAAACTGCCCCTTCGTGTTGACTTCATTCACAGGGTGGAGTTCGGAGAGGTGTCCGGGCATCGGGTTCTTATCAAGAGGGGACCGGGAAGTCGGGGTCCTACGGAATGTGGAACCACCCACGAGGCCACGTCTGGAATGTCTTCGTGAGACCGGCCTCATCCTGAGGTGCGACCGGAAGGTCGGGAACCCCTTCCAGACAAAGCAGGGGAGTCGACCCTCCTGTTCAGATCAGGAGGGGAGAAAGGGCTCAGAGGAGGGGGTGCCGGAAATCCTCAGTGTTCCTCTCGAGGGAGACCAGGATTTCGGGGAACTTTGTGGGTCGCATCAAGGGTGCCAAGCGCCCTTTCGACCTCCAGTTCCTAACGTGGGACTTCTCCTGAGGCGCTGTAGCGGGAAAGGGCTTCATCTTGCGATGACGGGGGAGCCACGTGGTTTTTCTCGAGTTACGGCGGGATTCTCGAGTTACGACGGGGAATTCAGGCTGCCTCTTGTGTTGGCCCAGGCAAGTCCAATCTTCCATTCGAGTTGCGAAGGAAAGCTGGGGATTGCTCTCGAGTGACTGCAGGGCCAATAGACCTCATCTAGGCTTGTGTCCAGAAGCCAATGTTCCTCTCCAGGGGCGACAGTGATCTCGGGGCTGCATTCTAGACGCACCCGGGGAGACAGGCATTCATCTCGAGTGGAAGCAAAGAAGCCCGCTCTGCTCTCGAATCGCGACGGGTATCTCTTGGAGCTCACTGGGTGGACTCAAGGGAGTCAAGCCTCCTGAGGCGTTTGGAGAGAGGTCGCGAGATTGGTCTCTAGGCCATGCAGGAGACGAAGGCCCTCATCTCTCGATGACGGGGCAATCTCGGGGTTGTTCTCGAGCGGCGGCCCCAGTGTGCGGTTTCTCACGAGGTACGACGGCGAGGTCAGTGAGCCTCTCGTGGGGCGCCAGGGAAGTCGGGTCTCCATGCGAGTGGCGAGGGGAGCGCGTCACTGCTCCCGAGCCATGGGAGGGGAATCTGGCCTCGAGACGCGTTGAAGAAGGTCTCTCGAGGTCTTTCTCGGGTTGAGGCAGGAAACCCTGGGTTCCCTCGACTTGTGCAGGTGACCTCAGGGGGCTTCTCATGGTGGCTCTGAGAAGCCAGGGAACCTGGAGGTGGGAGGGGCCTCTCGGGACCCCACTGGGTTTGGTGCATTGGAAGAGGGCCTCATCTCCAGTTGAGGCAGGAACCGCAGGGTACCTCTGATTTCAGACTCCGATCGCAGGGTCCCTGCAGACTGGGGACAGGAGAGTCAGGCCTCGTCTTGGGTGGAGGCATGGAACTCCGCTTGCCTCTCGAGATGTCCCCGGGGAGAGAGGCCGCTTGTCGAGCTGTATTTGGAACCTGGGGTTTTTTCCGAACGATGCACGGAAAAACTGCCCCTTCGTGTTGACTTCATTCACAGGGTGGAGTTCGGAGAGGTGTCCGGGCATCGGGTTCTTATCAAGAGGGGACCGGGAAATCGGGGTCCTACGGAATGTGGAAGCACCCACGAGGCCACGCCTGGAATGTCTTCGTGAGACCGGCCTCATCCTGAGGTGCGACCGGAAGGTCGGGAACCCCTTCCAGACAAAGCAGGGGAGTCGACCCTCCTGTCCAGATCAGGAGGGGAGAAAGGGCTCAGAGGAGGGGTGCCGGAAAACCTCAGTGTTCCTCTCGAGGGAGACCGGGATTTCGGGGAACTTTGTGGGTCGCATCAAGGGTGCCAAGTGCCCTTTCGACCTCCAGTTCCTAACGTGGGACTTCTCCTGAGGCGCTCTAGCGGGAAAGGGCTTCATCTTGCGATGACGGGGGAGCCACGTGGTTTTTCTCGAGTTACGGCGGGATTCTCGAGTTACGACGGGGAATTCAGGCTGCCTCTTGTGTTGGCCCAGGCAAGTCCAATCTTCCATTCGAGTTGCGAAGGAAAGCTGGGGATTGCTCTCGAGTGACTGCAGGGCCAATAGACCTCATCTAGGCTTGTGTCCAGAAGCCAATGTTCCTCTCCAGGGGCGACAGGGATCTCGGGGTTGCATTCCAGACGCACCCGGGGAGACAGGCATTCATCTCGAGTGGAAGCAAAGAAGCCCGCTCTGCTCTCGAATCGCGACGGGTATCTCTTGGAGCTCACTGGGTGGACTCAAGGGAGTCAAGCCTCCTGAGGCGTTTGGAGAGAGGTCGCGAGATTGGTCTCTAGGCCATGCAGGAGACGAAGGCCCTCATCTCTCGATGACGGGGGAATCTCGGGGTTGTTCTCGAGCGGCGGCCCCAGTGTGCGGTTTCTCACGAGGTACGACGGCGAGGTCAGTGAGCCTCTCGTGGGGCGCCAGGGAAGTCGGGTCTCCATGCGAGTGGCGAGGGGAGCGCGTCACTGCTCCCGAGCCATGGTAGGGGAATCTGGCCTCGAGACGCGTTGAAGAAGGTCTCTCGAGGTCTTTCTCGGGTTGAGGCAGGAAACCCTGGGTTCCCTCGACTTGTGCAGGTGACCTCAGGGGGCTTCTCATGGTGGCTCTGAGAAGCCAGGGAACCTGGAGGTGGGAGGGGCCTCTCGGGACCCCACTGGGTTTGGTGCATTGGAAGAGGGCCTCATCTCCAGTTGAGGCAGGAACCGCAGGGTACCTCTGATTTCAGACTCCGATCGCAGGGTCCCTGCAGACTGGGGACAGGAGAGTCAGGCCTCGTCTTGGGTGGAGGCATGGAACTCCGCGTGCCTCTCGAGATGTCCCCGGGGAGAGAGGCCGCTTGTCGAGCTGTATTTGGAACCTGGGGTTTTTTCCGAACGATGCACGGAAAAACTGCCCCTTCGTGTTGACTTCATTCACAGGGTGGAGTTCGGAGAGGTGTCCGGGCATCGGGTTCTTATCAAGAGGGGACCGGGAAATCGGGGTCCTACGGAATGTGGAACCACCCACGAGGCCACGTCTGGAATGTCTTCGTGAGACCGGCCTCATCCTGAGGTGCGACCGGAAGGTCGGGAACCCCTTCCAGACAAAGCAGGGGAGTCGACCCTCCTGTCCAGATCAGGAGGGGAGAAAGGGCTCAGAGGAGGGGGTGCCGGAAAACCTCAGTGTTCCTCTCGAGGGAGACCGGGATTTCGGGGAACTTTGTGGGTCGCATCAAGGGTGCCAAGTGCCCTTTCGACCTCCAATTCCTAACGTGGGACTTCTCCTGAGGCGCTGTAGCGGGAAAGGGCTTCATCTTGCGATGACGGGGGAGCCACGTGGTTTTTCTCGAGTTACGGCGGGATTCTCGAGTTACGACGGGGAATTCAGGCTGCCTCTTGTGTTGGCCCAGGCAAGTCCAATCTTCCATTCGAGTTGCGAAGGAAAGCTGGGGATTGCTCTCGAGTGACTGCAGGGCCAATAGACCTCATCTAGGCTTGTGTCCAGAAGCCAATGTTCCTCTCCAGGGGCGACAGGGATCTCGGGGTTGCATTCCAGACGCACCCGGGGAGACAGGCATTCATCTCGAGTGGAAGCAAAGAAGCCCGCTCTGCTCTCGAATCGCGACGGGTATCTCTTGGAGCTCACTGGGTGGACTCAAGGGAGTCAAGCCTCCTGAGGCGTTTGGAGAGAGGTCGCGAGATTGGTCTCTAGGCCATGCAGGAGACGAAGGCCCTCATCTCTCGATGACGGGGGAATCTCGGGGTTGTTCTCGAGCGGCGGCCCCAGTGTGCGGTTTCTCACGAGGTACGACGGCGAGGTCAGTGAGCCTCTCGTGGGGCGCCAGGGAAGTCGGGTCTCCATGCGAGTGGCGAGGGGAGCGCGTCACTGCTCCCGAGCCATGGTAGGGGAATCTGGCCTCGAGACGCGTTGAAGAAGGTCTCTCGAGGTCTTTCTCGGGTTGAGGCAGGAAACCCTGGGTTCCCTCGACTTGTGCAGGTGACCTCAGGGGGCTTCTCATGGTGGCTCTGAGAAGCCAGGGAACCTGGAGGTGGGAGGGGCCTCTCGGGACCCCACTGGGTTTGGTGCATTGGAAGAGGGCCTCATCTCCAGTTGAGGCAGGAACCGCAGGGTACCTCTGATTTCAGACTCCGATCGCAGGGTCCCTGCAGACTGGGGACAGGAGAGTCAGGCCTCGTCTTGGGTGGAGGCATGGAACTCCGCTTGCCTCTCGAGATGTCCCCGGGGAGAGAGGCCGCTTGTCGAGCTGTATTTGGAACCTGGGGTTTTTTCCGAACGATGCACGGAAAAACTGCCCCTTCGTGTTGACTTCATTCACAGGGTGGAGTTCGGAGAGGTGTCCGGGCATCGGGTTCTTATCAAGAGGGGACCGGGAAATCGGGGTCCTACGGAATGTGGAAGCACCCACGAGGCCACGTCTGGAATGTCTTCGTGAGACCGGCCTCATCCTGAGGTGCGACCGGAAGGTCGGGAACCCCTTCCAGACAAAGCAGGGGAGTCGACCCTCCTGTCCAGATCAGGAGGGGAGAAAGGGCTCAGAGGAGGGGTGCCGGAAAACCTCAGTGTTCCTCTCGAGGGAGACCGGGATTTCGGGGAACTTTGTGGGTCGCATCAAGGGTGCCAAGTGCCCTTTCGACCTCCAGTTCCTAACGTGGGACTTCTCCTGAGGCGCTGTAGCGGGAAAGGGCTTCATCTTGCGATGACGGGGGAGCCACGTGGTTTTTCTCGAGTTACGGCGGGATTCTCGAGTTACGACGGGGAATTCAGGCTGCCTCTTGTGTTGGCCCAGGCAAGTCCAATCTTCCATTCGAGTTGCGAAGGAAAGCTGGGGATTGCTCTCGAGTGACTGCAGGGCCAATAGACCTCATCTAGGCTTGTGTCCAGAAGCCAATGTTCCTCTCCAGGGGCGACAGGGATCTCGGGGTTGCATTCCAGACGCACCCGGGGAGACAGGCATTCATCTCGAGTGGAAGCAAAGAACCCCGCTCTGCTCTCGAATCGCGACGGGTATCTCTTGGAGCTCACTGGGTGGACTCAAGGGAGTCAAGCCTCCTGAGGCGTTTGGAGAGAGGTCGCGAGATTGGTCTCTAGGCCATGCAGGAGACGAAGGCCCTCATCTCTCGATGACGGGGGAATCTCGGGGTTGTTCTCGAGCGGCGGCCCCAGTGTGCGGTTTCTCACGAGGTACGACGGCGAGGTCAGTGAGCCTCTCGTGGGGCGCCAGGGAAGTCGGGTCTCCATGCGAGTGGCGAGGGGAGCGCGTCACTGCTCCCGAGCCATGGTAGGGGAATCTGGCCTCGAGACGCGTTGAAGAAGGTCTCTCGAGGTCTTTCTCGGGTTGAGGCAGGAAACCCTGGGTTCCCTCGACTTGTGCAGGTGACCTCAGGGGGCTTCTCATGGTGGCTCTGAGAAGCCAGGGAACCTGGAGGTGGGAGGGGCCTCTCGGGACCCCACTGGGTTTGGTGCATTGGAAGAGGGCCTCATCTCCAGTTGAGGCAGGAACCGCAGGGTACCTCTGATTTCAGACTCCGATCGCAGGGTCCCTGCAGACTGGGGACAGGAGAGTCAGGCCTCGTCTTGGGTGGAGGCATGGAACTCCGCGTGCCTCTCGAGATGTCCCCGGGGAGAGAGGCCGCTTGTCGAGCTGTATTTGGAACCTGGGGTTTTTTCCGAACGATGCACGGAAAAACTGCCCCTTCGTGTTGACTTCATTCACAGGGTGGAGTTCGGAGAGGTGTCCGGGCATCGGGTTCTTATCAAGAGGGGACCGGGAAATCGGGGTCCTACGGAATGTGGAACCACCCACGAGGCCACGTCTGGAATGTCTTCGTGAGACCGGCCTCATCCTGAGGTGCGACCGGAAGGTCGGGAACCCCTTCCAGACAAAGCAGGGGAGTCGACCCTCCTGTCCAGATCAGGAGGGGAGAAAGGGCTCAGAGGAGGGGGTGCCGGAAAACCTCAGTGTTCCTCTCGAGGGAGACCGGGATTTCGGGGAACTTTGTGGGTCGCATCAAGGGTGCCAAGTGCCCTTTCGACCTCCAGTTCCTAACGTGGGACTTCTCCTGAGGCGCTGTAGCGGGAAAGGGCTTCATCTTGCGATGACGGGGGAGCCACGTGGTTTTTCTCGAGTTACGGCGGGATTCTCGAGTTACGACGGGGAATTCAGGCTGCCTCTTGTGTTGGCCCAGGCAAGTCCAATCTTCCATTCGAGTTGCGAAGGAAAGCTGGGGATTGCTCTCGAGTGACTGCAGGGCCAATAGACCTCATCTAGGCTTGTGTCCAGAAGCCAATGTTCCTCTCCAGGGGCGACAGGGATCTCGGGGTTGCATTCCAGACGCACCCGGGGAGACAGGCATTCATCTCGAGTGGAAGCAAAGAAGCCCGCTCTGCTCTCGAATCGCGACGGGTATCTCTTGGAGCTCACTGGGTGGACTCAAGGGAGTCAAGCCTCCTGAGGCGTTTGGAGAGAGGTCGCGAGATTGGTCTCTAGGCCATGCAGGAGACGAAGGCCCTCATCTCTCGATGACGGGGGAATCTCGGGGTTGTTCTCGAGCGGCGGCCCCAGTGTGCGGTTTCTCACGAGGTACGACGGCGAGGTCAGTGAGCCTCTCGTGGGGCGCCAGGGAAGTCGGGTCTCCATGCGAGTGGCGAGGGGAGCGCGTCACTGCTCCCGAGCCATGGTAGGGGAATCTGGCCTCGAGACGCGTTGAAGAAGGTCTCTCGAGGTCTTTCTCGGGTTGAGGCAGGAAACCCTGGGTTCCCTCGACTTGTGCAGGTGACCTCAGGGGGCTTCTCATGGTGGCTCTGAGAAGCCAGGGAACCTGGAGGTGGGAGGGGCCTCTCGGGACCCCACTGGGTTTGGTGCATTGGAAGAGGGCCTCATCTCCAGTTGAGGCAGGAACCGCAGGGTACCTCTGATTTCAGACTCCGATCGCAGGGTCCCTGCAGACTGGGGACAGGAGAGTCAGGCCTCGTCTTGGGTGGAGGCATGGAACTCCGCTTGCCTCTCGAGATGTCCCCGGGGAGAGAGGCCGCTTGTCGAGCTGTATTTGGAACCTGGGGTTTTTCCGAACGATGCACGGAAAAACTGCCCCTTCGTGTTGACTTCATTCACAGGGTGGAGTTCGGAGAGGTGTCCGGGCATCGGGTTCTTATCAAGAGGGGACCGGGAAATCGGGGTCCTACGGAATGTGGAACCACCCACGAGGCCACGTCTGGAATGTCTTCGTGAGACCGGCCTCATCCTGAGGTGCGACCGGAAGGTCGGGAACCCCTTCCAGACAAAGCAGGGGAGTCGACCCTCCTGTCCAGATCAGGAGGGGAGAAAGGGCTCAGAGGAGGGGTGCCGGAAAACCTCAGTGTTCCTCTCGAGGGAGACCGGGATTTCGGGGAACTTTGTGGGTCGCATCAAGGGTGCCAAGTGCCCTTTCGACCTCCAATTCCTAACGTGGGACTTCTCCTGAGGCGCTGTAGCGGGAAAGGGCTTCATCTTGCGATGACGGGGGAGCCACGTGGTTTTTCTCGAGTTACGGCGGGATTCTCGAGTTACGACGGGGAATTCAGGCTGCCTCTTGTGTTGGCCCAGGCAAGTCCAATCTTCCATTCGAGTTGCGAAGGAAAGCTGGGGATTGCTCTCGAGTGACTGCAGGGCCAATAGACCTCATCTAGGCTTGTGTCCAGAAGCCAATGTTCCTCTCCAGGGGCGACAGGGATCTCGGGGTTGCATTCCAGACGCACCCGGGGAGACAGGCATTCATCTCGAGTGGAAGCAAAGAAGCCCGCTCTGCTCTCGAATCGCGACGGGTATCTCTTGGAGCTCACTGGGTGGACTCAAGGGAGTCAAGCCTCCTGAGGCGTTTGGAGAGAGGTCGCGAGATTGGTCTCTAGGCCATGCAGGAGACGAAGGCCCTCATCTCTCGATGACGGGGGAATCTCGGGGTTGTTCTCGAGCGGCGGCCCCAGTGTGCGGTTTCTCACGAGGTACGACGGCGAGGTCAGTGAGCCTCTCGTGGGGCGCCAGGGAAGTCGGGTCTCCATGCGAGTGGCGAGGGGAGCGCGTCACTGCTCCCGAGCCATGGTAGGGGAATCTGGCCTCGAGACGCGTTGAAGAAGGTCTCTCGAGGTCTTTCTCGGGTTGAGGCAGGAAACCCTGGGTTCCCTCGACTTGTGCAGGTGACCTCAGGGGGCTTCTCATGGTGGCTCTGAGAAGCCAGGGAACCTGGAGGTGGGAGGGGCCTCTCGGGACCCCACTGGGTTTGGTGCATTGGAAGAGGGCCTCATCTCCAGTTGAGGCAGGAACCGCAGGGTACCTCTGATTTCAGACTCCGATCGCAGGGTCCCTGCAGACTGGGGACAGGAGAGTCAGGCCTCGTCTTGGGTGGAGGCATGGAACTCCGCGTGCCTCTCGAGATGTCCCCGGGGAGAGAGGCCGCTTGTCGAGCTGTATTTGGAACCTGGGGTTTTTTCCGAACGATGCACGGAAAAACTGCCCCTTCGTGTTGACTTCATTCACAGGGTGGAGTTCGGAGAGGTGTCCGGGCATCGGGTTCTTATCAAGAGGGGACCGGGAAATCGGGGTCCTACGGAATGTGGAACCACCCACGAGGCCACGTCTGGAATGTCTTCGTGAGACCGGCCTCATCCTGAGGTGCGACCGGAAGGTCGGGAACCCCTTCCAGACAAAGCAGGGGAGTCGACCCTCCTGTCCAGATCAGGAGGGGAGAAAGGGCTCAGAGGAGGGGTGCCGGAAAACCTCAGTGTTCCTCTCGAGGGAGACCGGGATTTCGGGGAACTTTGTGGGTCGCATCAAGGGTGCCAAGTGCCCTTTCGACCTCCAGTTCCTAACGTGGGACTTCTCCTGAGGCGCTGTAGCGGGAAAGGGCTTCATCTTGCGATGACGGGGGAGCCACGTGGTTTTTCTCGAGTTACGGCGGGATTCTCGAGTTACGACGGGGAATTCAGGCTGCCTCTTGTGTTGGCCCAGGCAAGTCCAATCTTCCATTCGAGTTGCGAAGGAAAGCTGGGGATTGCTCTCGAGTGACTGCAGGGCCAATAGACCTCATCTAGGCTTGTGTCCAGAAGCCAATGTTCCTCTCCAGGGGCGACAGGGATCTCGGGGTTGCATTCCAGACGCACCCGGGGAGACAGGCATTCATCTCGAGTGGAAGCAAAGAAGCCCGCTCTGCTCTCGAATCGCGACGGGTATCTCTTGGAGCTCACTGGGTGGACTCAAGGGAGTCAAGCCTCCTGAGGCGTTTGGAGAGAGGTCGCGAGATTGGTCTCTAGGCCATGCAGGAGACGAAGGCCCTCATCTCTCGATGACGGGGGAATCTCGGGGTTGTTCTCGAGCGGCGGCCCCAGTGTGCGGTTTCTCACGAGGTACGACGGCGAGGTCAGTGAGCCTCCGTGGGGCGCCAGGGAAGTCGGGTCTCCATGCGAGTGGCGAGGGGAGCGCGTCACTGCTCCCGAGCCATGGTAGGGGAATCTGGCCTCGAGACGCGTTGAAGAAGGTCTCTCGAGGTCTTTCTCGGGTTGAGGCAGGAAACCCTGGGTTCCCTCGACTTGTGCAGGTGACCTCAGGGGGCTTCTCATGGTGGCTCTGAGAAGCCAGGGAACCTGGAGGTGGGAGGGGCCTCTCGGGACCCCACTGGGTTTGGTGCATTGGAAGAGGGCCTCATCTCCAGTTGAGGCAGGAACCGCAGGGTACCTCTGATTTCAGACTCCGATCGCAGGGTCCCTGCAGACTGGGGACAGGAGAGTCAGGCCTCGTCTTGGGTGGAGGCATGGAACTCCGCTTGCCTCTCGAGATGTCCCCGGGGAGAGAGGCCGCTTGTCGAGCTGTATTTGGAACCTGGGGTTTTTCCGAACGATGCACGGAAAAACTGCCCCTTCGTGTTGACTTCATTCACAGGGTGGAGTTCGGAGAGGTGTCCGGGCATCGGGTTCTTATCAAGAGGGGACCGGGAAATCGGGGTCCTACGGAATGTGGAACCACCCACGAGGCCACGTCTGGAATGTCTTCGTGAGACCGGCCTCATCCTGAGGTGCGACCGGAAGGTCGGGAACCCCTTCCAGACAAAGCAGGGGAGTCGACCCTCCTGTCCAGATCAGGAGGGGAGAAAGGGCTCAGAGGAGGGGTGCCGGAAAACCTCAGTGTTCCTCTCGAGGGAGACCGGGATTTCGGGGAACTTTGTGGGTCGCATCAAGGGTGCCAAGTGCCCTTTCGACCTCCAATTCCTAACGTGGGACTTCTCCTGAGGCGCTGTAGCGGGAAAGGGCTTCATCTTGCGATGACGGGGGAGCCACGTGGTTTTTCTCGAGTTACGGCGGGATTCTCGAGTTACGACGGGGAATTCAGGCTGCCTCTTGTGTTGGCCCAGGCAAGTCCAATCTTCCATTCGAGTTGCGAAGGAAAGCTGGGGATTGCTCTCGAGTGACTGCAGGGCCAATAGACCTCATCTAGGCTTGTGTCCAGAAGCCAATGTTCCTCTCCAGGGGCGACAGGGATCTCGGGGTTGCATTCCAGACGCACCCGGGGAGACAGGCATTCATCTCGAGTGGAAGCAAAGAACCCCGCTCTGCTCTCGAATCGCGACGGGTATCTCTTGGAGCTCACTGGGTGGACTCAAGGGAGTCAAGCCTCCTGAGGCGTTTGGAGAGAGGTCGCGAGATTGGTCTCTAGGCCATGCAGGAGACGAAGGCCCTCATCTCTCGATGACGGGGGAATCTCGGGGTTGTTCTCGAGCGGCGGCCCCAGTGTGCGGTTTCTCACGAGGTACGACGGCGAGGTCAGTGAGCCTCTCGTGGGGCGCCAGGGAAGTCGGGTCTCCATGCGAGTGGCGAGGGGAGCGCGTCACTGCTCCCGAGCCATGGTAGGGGAATCTGGCCTCGAGACGCGTTGAAGAAGGTCTCTCGAGGTCTTTCTCGGGTTGAGGCAGGAAACCCTGGGTTCCCTCGACTTGTGCAGGTGACCTCAGGGGGCTTCTCATGGTGGCTCTGAGAAGCCAGGGAACCTGGAGGTGGGAGGGGCCTCTCGGGACCCCACTGGGCTTGGTGCATTGGAAGAGGGCCTCATCTCCAGTTGAGGCAGGAACCGCAGGGTACCTCTGATTTCAGACTCCGATCGCAGGGTCCCTGCAGACTGGGGACAGGAGAGTCAGGCCTCGTCTTGGGTGGAGGCATGGAACTCCGCTTGCCTCTCGAGATGTCCCCGGGGAGAGAGGCCGCTTGTCGAGCTGTATTTGGAACCTGGGGTTTTTTCTGAACGATGCACGGAGAAACTGCCCCTTCGTGTTGACTTCATTCACAGGGGGGAGTTCGGAGAGGTGTCCGGGCATCCGGTTCTTATCAAGAGGGGACCGGGAAATCGGGGTCCTACGGAATGTGGAACCACCCACGAGGCCACGTCTGGAATGTCTTCGTGAGACCGGCCTCATCCTGAGGTGCGACCGGAAGTTCGGAAACCCCTTCCAGACAAAGCAGGGGAGTCGACCCTCCTGTCCAGATCAGGAGGGGAGAAAGGGCTCAGAGGAGGGGTGCCGGAAAACCTCAGTGTTCCTCTCGAGGGAGACCGGGATTTCGGGGAACTTTGTGGGTCGCATCAAGGGTGCCAAGTGCCCTTTCGACCTCCAGTTCCTAACGTGGGACTTCTCCTGAGGCGCTGTAGCGGGAAAGGGCTTCATCTTGCGATGACGGGGGAGCCACGTGGTTTTTCTCGAGTTACGGCGGGATTCTCGAGTTACGACGGGGAATTCAGGCTGCCTCTTGTGTTGGCCCAGGCAAGTCCAATCTTCCATTCGAGTTGCGAAGGAAAGCTGGGGATTGCTCTCGAGTGACTGCAGGGCCAATAGACCTCATCTAGGCTTGTATCCAGAAGCCAATGTTCCTCTCCAGGGGCGACAGGGATCTCGGGGTTGCATTCCAGACGCACCCGGGGAGACAGGCATTCATCTCGAGTGGAAGCAAAGAAGCCCGCTCTGCTCTCGAATCGCGACGGGTATCTCTTGGAGCTCACTGGGTGGACTCAAGGGAGTCAAGCCTCCTGAGGCGTTTGGAGAGAGGTTGCGAGATTGGTCTCTAGGCCATGCAGGAGACGAAGGCCCTCATCTCTCGATGACGGGGGAATCTCGGGGTTGTTCTCGAGCGGCGGCCCCAGTGTGCGGTTTCTCACGAGGTACGACGGCGAGGTCAGTGAGCCTCTCGTGGGGCGCCAGGGAAGTCGGGTCTCCATGCGAGTGGCGAGGGGAGCGCGTCACTGCTCCCGAGCCATGGTAGGGGAATCTGGCCTCGAGACGCGTTGAAGAAGGTCTCTCGAGGTCTTTCTCGGGTTGAGGCAGGAAACCCTGGGTTCCCTCGACTTGTGCAGGTGACCTCAGGGGGCTTCTCATGGTGGCTCTGAGAAGCCAGGGAACCTGGAGGTGGGAGGGGCCTCTCGGGACCCCACTGGGTTTGGTGCATTGGAAGAGGGCCTCATCTCCAGTTGAGGCAGGAACCGCAGGGTACCTCTGATTTCAGACTCCGATCGCAGGGTCCCTGCAGACTGGGGACAGGAGAGTCAGGCCTCGTCTTGGGTGGAGGCATGGAACTCCGCTTGCCTCTCGAGATGTCCCCGGGGAGAGAGGCCGCTTGTCGAGCTGTATTTGGAACCTGGGGTTTTTTCCGAACGATGCACGGAAAAACTGCCCCTTCGTGTTGACTTCATTCACAGGGTGGAGTTCGGAGAGGTGTCCGGGCATCGGGTTCTTATCAAGAGGGGACCGGGAAATCGGGGTCCTACGGAATGTGGAACCACCCACGAGGCCACGTCTGGAATGTCTTCGTGAGACCGGCCTCATCCTGAGGTGCGACCGGAAGGTCGGGAACCCCTTCCAGACAAAGCAGGGGAGTCGACCCTCCTGTCCAGATCAGGAGGGGAGAAAGGGCTCAGAGGAGGGGTGCCGGAAAACCTCAGTGTTCCTCTCGAGGGAGACCGGGATTTCGGGGAACTTTGTGGGTCGCATCAAGGGTGCCAAGTGCCCTTTCGACCTCCAATTCCTAACGTGGGACTTCTCCTGAGGCGCTGTAGCGGGAAAGGGCTTCATCTTGCGATGACGGGGGAGCCACGTGGTTTTTCTCGAGTTACGGCGGGATTCTCGAGTTACGACGGGGAATTCAGGCTGCCTCTTGTGTTGGCCCAGGCAAGTCCAATCTTCCATTCGAGTTGCGAAGGAAAGCTGGGGATTGCTCTCGAGTGACTGCAGGGCCAATAGACCTCATCTAGGCTTGTGTCCAGAAGCCAATGTTCCTCTCCAGGGGCGACAGGGATCTCGGGGTTGCATTCCAGACGCACCCGGGGAGACAGGCATTCATCTCGAGTGGAAGCAAAGAACCCCGCTCTGCTCTCGAATCGCGACGGGTATCTCTTGGAGCTCACTGGGTGGACTCAAGGGAGTCAAGCCTCCTGAGGCGTTTGGAGAGAGGTCGCGAGATTGGTCTCTAGGCCATGCAGGAGACGAAGGCCCTCATCTCTCGATGACGGGGGAATCTCGGGGTTGTTCTCGAGCGGCGGCCCCAGTGTGCGGTTTCTCACGAGGTACGACGGCGAGGTCAGTGAGCCTCTCGTGGGGCGCCAGGGAAGTCGGGTCTCCATGCGAGTGGCGAGGGGAGCGCGTCACTGCTCCCGAGCCATGGTAGGGGAATCTGGCCTCGAGACGCGTTGAAGAAGGTCTCTCGAGGTCTTTCTCGGGTTGAGGCAGGAAACCCTGGGTTCCCTCGACTTGTGCAGGTGACCTCAGGGGGCTTCTCATGGTGGCTCTGAGAAGCCAGGGAACCTGGAAGTGGGAGGGGCCTCTCGGGACCCCACTGGGTTTGGTGCATTGGAAGAGGGCCTCATCTCCTGTTGAGGCAGGAACCGCAGGGTACCACTGATTTCAGACTCCGATCGCAGGGTCCCTGCAGACTGGGGACAGGAGAGTCAGGCCTCGTCTTGGGTGGAGGCATGGAACTCCGCGTGCCTCTCGAGATGTCCCCGGGGAGAGAGGCCGCATGTCGAGCTGTATTTGGAACCTGGGGTTTTTTCCGAACGATGCACGGAAAAACTGCCCCTTCGTGTTGACTTCATTCACAGGGTGGAGTTCGGAGAGGTGTCCGGGCATCGGGTTCTTATCAAGAGGGGACCGGGAAATCGGGGTCCTACGGAATGTGGAACCACCCACGAGGCCACGTCTGGAATGTCTTCGTGAGACCGGCCTCATCCTGAGGTGCGACCGGAAGGTCGGGAACCCCTTCCAGACAAAGCAGGGGAGTCGACCCTCCTGTCCAGATCAGGAGGGGAGAAAGGGCTCAGAGGAGGGGTGCCGGAAAACCTCAGTGTTCCTCTCGAGGGAGACCGGGATTTCGGGGAACTTTGTGGGTCGCATCAAGGGTGCCAAGTGCCCTTTCGACCTCCAATTCCTAACGTGGGACTTCTCCTGAGGCGCTGTAGCGGGAAAGGGCTTCATCTTGCGATGACGGGGGAGCCACGTGGTTTTTCTCGAGTTACGGCGGGATTCTCGAGTTACGACGGGGAATTCAGGCTGCCTCTTGTGTTGGCCCAGGCAAGTCCAATCTTCCATTCGAGTTGCGAAGGAAAGCTGGGGATTGCTCTCGAGTGACTGCAGGGCCAATAGACCTCATCTAGGCTTGTGTCCAGAAGCCAATGTTCCTCTCCAGGGGCGACAGGGATCTCGGGGTTGCATTCCAGACGCACCCGGGGAGACAGGCATTCATCTCGAGTGGAAGCAAAGTACCCCGCTCTGCTCTCGAATCGCGACGGGTATCTCTTGGAGCTCACTGGGTGGACTCGCGGGAGCCAAGCCTCCTGAGGCGTTTGGAGAGAGGTCGCGAGATTGGTCTCTAGGCCATGCAGGAGACGAAGGCCCTCATCTCTCGATGACGGGGGAATCTCGGGGTTGTTCTCGAGCGGCGGCCCCAGTGTGCGGTTTCTCACGAGGTACGACGGCGAGGTCAGTGAGCCTCTCGTGGGGTGCCAGGGAAGTCGGGTCTCCATGCGAGTGGCGAGGGGAGCGCGTCACTGCTCCCGAGCCATGGTAGGGGAATCTGGCCTCGAGACGCGTTGAAGAAGGTCTCTCGAGGTCTTTCTCGGGTTGAGGCAGGAAACCCTGGGTTCCCTCGACTTGTGCATGTGACCTCAGGGGGCTTCTCATGATGGCTCTGAGAAGCCAGGGAACCTGGAGGTTGGAGGGGCCTCTCGGGACCCCACTGGGTTTGGTGCATTGGAAGAGGGCCTCATCTCCAGTTGAGGCAGGAACCGCAGGGTACCTCTGATTTCAGACTCCGATCGCAGGGTCCCTGCAGACTGGGGACAGGAGAGTCAGGCCTCGTCTTGGGTGGAGGCATGGAACTCCGCTTGCCTCTCGAGATGTCCCCGGGGAGAGAGGCCGCTTGTCGAGCTGTATTTGGAACCTGGGGTTTTTCCCGAACGATGCACGGAAAAACTGCCCCTTCGTGTTGACTTCATTCACAGGGTGGAGTTCGGAGAGGTGTCCGGGCACCGGGTTCTTATCAAGAGGGGACCGGGAAATCGGGGTCCTACGGAATGTGGAACCACCCACGAGGCCACGTCTGGAATGTCTTCGTGAGACCGGCCTCATCCTGAGGTGCGACCGGAAGGTCGGGAACCCCTTCCAGACAAAGCAGGGGAGTCGACCCTCCTGTCCAGATCAGGAGGGGAGAAAGGGCTCAGAGGAGGGGTGCCGGAAAACCTCAGTGTTCCTCTCGAGGGAGACCGGGATTTCGGGGAACTTTGTGGGTCGCATCAAGGGCGCCAAGTGCCCTTTCGACCTCCAATTCCTAACGTGGGACTTCTCCTGAGGCGCTGTAGCGGGAAAGGGCTTCATCTTGCGATGACGGGGGAGCCACGTGGTTTTTCTCGAGTTACGGCGGGATTCTCGAGTTACGACGGGGAATTCAGGCTGCCTCTTGTGTTGGCCCAGGCAAGTCCAATCTTCCATTCGAGCTGCGAAGGAAAGCTGGGGATTGCTCTCGAGTGACTGCAGGGCCAATAGACCTCATCTAGGCTTGTGTCCAGAAGCCAATGTTCCTCTCCAGGGGCGACAGGGATCTCGGGGTTGCATTCCAGACGCACCCGGGGAGACAGGCATTCATCTCGAGTGGAAGCAAAGAAGCCCGCTCTGCTCTCGAATCGCGACGGGTATCTCTTGGAGCTCACTGGGTGGACTCAAGGGAGTCAAGCCTCCTGAGGCGTTTGGAGAGAGGTCGCGAGATTGGTCTCTAGGCCATGCAGGAGACGAAGGCCCTCATCTCTCGATGACGGGGGAATCTCGGGGTTGTTCTCGAGCGGCGGCCCCAGTGTGCGGTTTCTCACGACGCACGACGGCGAGGTCAGTGAGCCTCTCGTGGGGCGCCAGGGAAGTCGGGTCTCCATGCGAGTGGCGAGGGGAGCGCGTCACTGCTCCCGAGCCATGGTAGGGGACTCTGGCCTCGAGACGCGTTGAAGAAGGTCTCTCGAGGTCTTTCTCGGGTTGAGGCAGGAAACCCTGGGTTCCCTCGACTTGTGCAGGTGACCTCAGGGGGCTTCTCATGGTGGCTCTGAGAAGCCAGGGAACCTGGAGGTGGGAGGGGCCTCTCGGGACCCCACTGGGTTTGGTGCATTGGAAGAGGGCCTCATCTCCAGTTGAGGCAGGAACCGCAGGGTACCTCTGATTTCAGACTCCGATCGCAGGGTCCCTGCAGACTGGGGACAGGAGAGTCAGGCCTCGTCTTGGGTGGAGGCATGGAACTCCGCTTGCCTCTCGAGATGTCCCCGGGGAGAGAGGCCGCTTGTCGAGCTGTATTTGGAACCTGGGGTTTTTTCCGAACGATGCACGGAAAAACTGCCCCTTCGTGTTGACTTCATTCACAGGGTGGAGTTCGGAGAGGTGTCCGGGCATCGGGTTCTTATCAAGAGGGGACCGGGAAATCGGGGTCCTACGGAATGTGGAAGCACCCACGAGGCCACGTCTGGAATGTCTTCGTGAGACCGGCCTCATCCTGAGGTGCGACCGGAAGGTCGGGAACCCCTTCCAGACAAAGCAGGGGAGTCGACCCTCCTGTCCAGATCAGGAGGGGAGAAAGGGCTCAGAGGAGGGGGTGCCGGAAAACCTCAGTGTTCCTCTCGAGGGAGACCGGGATTTCGGGGAACTTTGTGGGTCGCATCAAGGGTGCCAAGTGCCCTTTCGACCTCCAATTCCTAACGTGGGACTTCTCCTGAGACGCTGTAGCGGGAAAGGGCTTCATCTTGCGATGACGGGGGAGCCACGTGGTTTTTCTCGAGTTACGGCGGGATTCTCGAGTTACGACGGGGAATTCAGGCTGCCTCTTGTGTTGGCCCAGGCAAGTCCAATCTTCCATTCGAGTTGCGAAGGAAAGCTGGGGATTGCTCTCGAGTGACTGCAGGGCCAATAGACCTCATCTAGGCTTGTGTCCAGAAGCCAATGTTCCTCTCCAGGGGCGACAGGGATCTCGGGGTTGCATTCCAGACGCACCCGGGGAGACAGGCATTCATCTCGAGTGGAAGCAAAGAAGCCCGCTCTGCTCTCGAATCGCGACGGGTATCTCTTGGAGCTCACTGGGTGGACTCAAGGGAGTCAAGCCTCCTGAGGCGTTTGGAGAGAGGTCGCGAGATTGGTCTCTAGGCCATGCAGGAGACGAAGGCCCTCATCTCTCGATGACGGGGGAATCTCGGGGTTGTTCTCGAGCGGCGGCCCCAGTGTGCGGTCTCTCACGAGGTACGACGGCGAGGTCAGTGAGCCTCTCGTGGGGCGCCAGGGAAGTCGGGTCTCCATGCGAGTGGCGAGGGGAGCGCGTCACTGCTCCCGAGCCATGGTAGGGGAATCTGGCCTCGAGACGCGTTGAAGAAGGTCTCTCGAGGTCTTTCTCGGGTTGAGGCAGGAAACCCTGGGTTCCCTCGACTTGTGCAGGTGACCTCAGGGGGCTTCTCATGGTGGCTCTGAGAAGCCAGGGAACCTGGAGGTGGGAGGGGCCTCTCGGGACCCCACTGGGTTTGGTGCATTGGAAGAGGGCCTCATCTCCAGTTGAGGCAGGAACCGCAGGGTACCTGTGATTTCAGACTCCGATCGCAGGGTCCCTGCAGACTGGGGACAGGAGAGTCAGGCCTCGTCTTGGGTGGAGGCATGGAACTCCGCGTGCCTCTCGAGATGTCCCCGGGGAGAGAGGCCGCTTGTCGAGCTGTATTTGGAACCTGGGGTTTTTTCCGAACGATGCACGGAAAAACTGCCCCTTCGTGTTGACTTCATTCACAGGGTGGAGTTCGGAGAGGTGTCCGGGCATCGGGTTCTTATCAAGAGGGGACCGGGAAATCGGGGTCCTACGGAATGTGGAACCACCCACGAGGCCACGTCTGGAATGTCTTCGTGAGACCGGCCTCATCCTGAGGTGCGACCGGAAGGTCGGGAACCCCTTCCAGACAAAGCAGGGGAGTCGACCCTCCTGTCCAGATCAGGAGGGGAGAAAGGGCTCAGAGGAGGGGGTGCCGGAAAACCTCAGTGTTCCTCTCGAGGGAGACCGGGATTTCGGGGAACTTTGTGGGTCGCATCAAGGGTGCCAAGTGCCCTTTCGACCTCCAATTCCTAACGTGGGACTTCTCCTGAGACGCTGTAGCGGGAAAGGGCTTCATCTTGCGATGACGGGGGAGCCACGTGGTTTTTCTCGAGTTACGGCGGGATTCTCGAGTTACGACGGGGAATTCAGGCTGCCTCTTGTGTTGGCCCAGGCAAGTCCAATCTTCCATTCGAGTTGCGAAGGAAAGCTGGGGATTGCTCTCGAGTGACTGCAGGGCCAATAGACCTCATCTAGGCTTGTGTCCAGAAGCCAATGTTCCTCTCCAGGGGCGACAGGGATCTCGGGGTTGCATTGCAGACGCACCCGGGGAGACAGGCATTCATCTCGAGTGGAAGCAAAGAAGCCCGCTCTGCTCTCGAATCGCGACGGGTATCTCTTGGAGCTCACTGGGTGGACTCAAGGGAGTCAAGCCTCCTGAGGCGTTTGGAGAGAGGTCGCGAGATTGGTCTCTAGGCCATGCAGGAGACGAAGGCCCTCATCTCTCGATGACGGGGGAATCTCGGGGTTGTTCTCGAGCGGCGGCCCCAGTGTGCGGTTTCTCACGAGGTACGACGGCGAGGTCAGTGAGCCTCTCGTGGGGCGCCAGGGAAGTCGGGTCTCCATGCGAGTGGCGAGGGGGAGCGCGTCACTGCTCCCGAGCCATGGTAGGGGAATCTGGCCTCGAGACGCGTTGAAGAAGGTCTCTCGAGGTCTTTCTCGGGTTGAGGCAGGAAACCCTGGGTTCCCTCGACTTGTGCAGGTGACCTCAGGGGGCTTCTCATGGTGGCTCTGAGAAGCCAGGGAACCTGGAGGTGGGAGGGGCCTCTCGGGACTCCCACTGGGTTTGGTGCATTGGAAGAGGGCCTCATCTCCAGTTGAGGCAGGAACCGCAGGGTACCTCTGATTTCAGACTCCGATCGCAGGGTCCCTGCAGACTGGGGACAGGAGAGTCAGGCCTCGTCTTGGGTGGAGGCATGGAACTCCGCTTGCCTCTCGAGATGTCCCCGGGGAGAGAGGCCGCTTGTCGAGCTGTATTTGGAACCTGGGGTTTTTCCGAACGATGCACGGAAAAACTGCCCCTTCGTGTTGACTTCATTCACAGGGTGGAGTTCGGAGAGGTGTCCGGGCATCGGGTTCTTATCAAGAGGGGACCGGGAAATCGGGGTCCTACGGAATGTGGAACCACCCACGAGGCCACGTCTGGAATGTCTTCGTGAGACCGGCCTCATCCTGAGGTGCGACCGGAAGGTCGGGAACCCCTTCCAGACAAAGCAGGGGGAGTCGACCCTCCTGTCCAGATCAGGAGGGGAGAAAGGGCTCAGAGGGGGTGCCGGAAAACCTCAGTGTTCCTCTCGAGGGAGACCGGGATTTCGGGGAACTTTGTGGGTCGCATCAAGGGTGCCAAGTGCCCTTTCGACCTCCAGTTCCTAACGTGGGACTTCTCTGAGGCGCTGTAGCGGGAAAGGGCTTCATCTTGCGATGACGGGGGAGCCACGGGTTTTTCTCGAGCAGGCGAGGACCTTCTCAGGCACGTCTCGAGGCCAGGATCCTCCTACCATGGCTCGGGGCAATGAATCTTCCCCTCGACTCGCATGGAAAAAGATTCTCTCGAGTGACTGCAGGGCTCAATGACCTCGTCTACTCGTGAGAAGCCACTGGGGCGCCGGCGAGAGATCTCGCGAGATTCCCCCGCATCGGAGACAGGCCTTCATCTCTGATGGAAGGAAGAAGCTCCGCCTCTCTCGAATCGCCTCAGGAGGCTTGACTCACTGAGTGGACCCAGTGAGTCAAGCCTCCCCGCGATTGGAGAGAGGAGCGGGGTTCTTTGCTTCCAGGAGACGAATGCCTGTCTCCTCGGGGGCGTCTGGAATGAACGGCGAGCCCCTGTCGAGGAGAGGAACAGTGGCTTCTGGACGCAAGGGAAGGGGTCTGGCCCTGCAGTCAGGGAGCGCGTCTCCTTCGCCATCGTATGGGATTGGCCTTGACGGGTTGAACAAGAGGCTCCGAGGGTTCCGGGTCGAATCGAGAATCCCGCCGACTGTGCAGGTGACCTCAGGGGCTCCCTCGTCTCGAGAAGCATGGAACCTTGGAGCTGGGAGGGCCTCTCGGAGACCCCACTGGAATTGGGGTCGAAGAGGGCCTTGCCCCTTGATGCGAACCACAGGGTTCCCTGAAGATCCGGGTCTCCCTCAGAGGGAACAGGAGAGTCAGGCACCACGTCTGAGGCATGGAACTCCCTCCTCCTGAGGTGGACCGGAGAGGTCGACCCCTGCTTATTTGGAAGGGGTTTTCCGACCGTCCGGTCGCACCTCAGGATGACTTCATTCTCAGGGTGGAGTTCCGAGAGGTGTCGGGGTGGTTCCTTATCCGAGGGGACCGGGATATCGGGGTCCTACGGAATGTGGAACCCCACCCGGCCACGTCCGAATGTCCTTCGTGAGACCGGCCTCATCCTGAGGGGCGACCGGAAGGTCGGGAACCCCTTCCAGATACAGCAGGGGAGCGGCCTCCTGTCCCCAGGAGAAATCTCGAGGAGGCAAGCGGAAACCTCAGTGCTCTCGACCCAAGAGACCTGAACTTTGTGTCGCATCAAGTGTGCCAAGTGCCCTTTCGACCTCGGAGTCCTAACGTCAGACTACCCTGAGGCGCTGTAGCTGGAGAAGGGCCCTCTTGCGATGACGGGGGAGCCACGTGGAGTCTCGAGTTACGGCGGGATTCTCGAGTTACCGGGGAATTCAGAGCCTCATGAGTTGGCCCAGGCAAGTCCAATGTTCCATTCGAGTTGCGAAGGGAAGCTGGGGTTTGCTCTCAACCCGGGCAGACCTCAAGAGACCTTCTCAACACGTCTCCGAGGCCAGATTCCCCTCCATGGCTCGGGAGCAGGGACGCATTCCCCCTCGCCCTCGCATGGAGACGCTTCCCTGGCGCCCCACGAGAGGCTCTCTGACCTCGAGTACCTCGTTGAGAAACCGCACTCTGGGTCCGCCGCTCGAGGACAACCCCGAGATTCCCTCGACATCGGAGATGAGGGCCTTTCTCATGCATGGCCTAGAGACCAATCTCGCGAGGTCTCCAAACGCCTCAGGAGGCTTGACTCCATTGAGTCCTCCCAGTGAGCTCCAGGGAACCCGTCGCGATTCGAGAGCAGAGCGGGGTTCTTGCTTCCACTCGAGATGAAGGCCTGTCTCCGGGTGCGTCTGGAATGCCCCTCGAGATCTGTCGCCCCTGGAGAGGAACATTGGCTTCTGGACACAACCTAGGAGGTCTATTGGCCCTGCAGTCACTGGAGAGCAATCCCCAGTTCCTTCGCAACTCGAAGGGAAGATTGGACTTGCCTGGGCCAACACAAGAGGCACCTGAATTCCCCGTCGTAACTCGAGAATCCCGCCGACTCGAGAAAAACCACGTGGCTCCCCCGTCATCGCAAGATGAAGCCCTTCCCGACAGCGCCTCAGAGAAGCCCCACGTTAGGAATTGGAGGTCGAAAGGGCACTTGGCCCCTTGATGCGACCCACAAAGTTCCCCGAAATCCCGGTCTCCCTCAAGAGGAACCACTGAGGTTTCCCGGCACCCCTCCTCTGAGCCGTTCTCCTCCTGAGGTGGACCGGAAGGTCGGGAACCCCTTCCAGACAAAGCAGGGGAGTCGACCCTCCTGTCCAGATCAGGAGGGGAGAAAGGGCTCAGGAGGGGGTGCCGGAAAACCTCAGTGTTCCTCTCCGAGGGGACCGGGATTTCGGGGTCCTTTCTTGCATCAAGAACCCAATGCCCGGACACCTCTCCGAACTCCACCCTGTGAATGAAGTCAGCACGAAAGGGCAGGATTTCCGTGCATTTTTCTCGAGTTACGGCGGGATTCTCGAGTTACGACGGGGAATTCAGGCTGCCTCTTGTGTTGGCCCAGGCAAGTCCAATCTTCCATTCGAGTTGCGAAGGAAAGCTGGGGATTGCTCTCGAGTGACTGCAGGGCCAATAGACCTCATCTAGGCTTGTGTCCAGAAGCCAATGTTCCTCTCCAGGGGCGACAGGGATCTCGGGGTTGCATTCCAGACGCACCGGGAGACAGGCATTCATCTCGAGTGGAAGCAAAGAAGCCCGCTCTGCTCTCGAATCGCGACGGGTATCTCTTGGAGCTCACTGGGTGGACTCAAGGGAGTCAAGCCTCCTGAGGCGTTTGGAGAGAGGTCTCGAGATTGGTCTCTAGGCCATGCAGGAGACGAAGGCCCTCATCTCTCGATGACGGGGGAATCTCGGGGTTGTTCTCGAGCGGCGGCCCCAGTGTGCGGTTTCTCACGAGGTACGACGGCGAGGTCAGTGAGCCTCTCGTGGGGCGCCAGGGAAGTCGGGTCTCCATGCGAGTGGCGATGGGGAGCGCGTCACTGCTCCCGAGCCAGAGGGGAATCTGGCCTCGTACGCGTGAGAAAGGTCTCTCGAGGTCTTTCTCGGGTTGAGGCAGGAAACCCTGGGTTCCCTCGACTTGTGCAGGTGACCTCAGGGGCTTCGTCTCCTGGATGGCCTAGGACCAAACTCGCGGCCTCTCGGGACCCCACTGGGCTTGGTGCATTGGAAGAGGGCCTCACTCCAGTTGAGGCAGGAACCGCAGGTACCTCTGATTTCAGACTCCGATCGCAGGGTCCCTGCAGACTGGGGACAGGAAAGTCAGGCCTCGTCTTGGGTGAGGCATGGAACTCCGCTTGCCTCTCGAGATCCCTGTCGCCCCTGGAGAGGAACATTGGCTTCTGGACACAAGCCTAGATGAGGTCTATTGGCCCTGCAGTCACTCGAGAGTAATCCCCAGCTTTCCTTCGAAACTCGAATGGAAGATTGGACTTGCCTGGGCCAACACAAGAGGCAGTCTGAATTCCCGGTCGTAATTCGAGAATCCCGCCGTAACTCGAGAAAAACCACGTGGCTCCCCCGTCATCGCAAGATGAAGCACTTTCCCGTTACAGCGTCTCAGGAGAAGTCCCACGTTAGGAATTGGAGGTCGAAAGGGCACTTGGCACCCTTGATGCGACCCACAAAGTTCCCCGAAATCCCGGTCTCCCTCGAGAGGAACACTGAGGTTTTCCGGCACCGCCTCCTCTGAGCCCTTTATCCCCTCCTGATCTGGACAGGAGGGTCGACTCCCCTGCTTTGTCTGGAAGGGGTTCCCGACCTTCCGGTCACACCTCAGGATGAGGCCGGTCTCACGAAGACATTCCAGACGTGGCCTCGTGGTTGGTTCCACATTCCGTAGGACCCCGATTTCCCGGTCCCCTCTTGATAAGAACCCGATGCCCGGACACCTCTCCGAACTCCACCCTGTGAATGAAGTCAATACGAAGGGGCAGTTTTCCCGTGCATCGTTCGGAAAAAACCCCAGGTTCCAAATACAGCTCGACAAGCGGCCTCTCTCCCCGGGGACATCTCAAGAGGCAAGCGGAGTTCCATGCCTCAACCCAAGACAAGGCCTGACTCATCTGTCCCCAGTCTGCAGGGACCCTGCGATCAGAGTCTGAAATCAGAGGTACCCTGCGGTTCCTGCCTCAACTGGAGATGAGGCCCTCTTCCAATGCACCAAACCCAGTGGAGTCCCGAGAGGCCCCTCCCACCTCCAGTTTCCCTGGTTTCTCAGAGCCACCATGAGAAGCCCCCTGAGGTCACCTGCACAAGTCGAGGGAAGCCAGGATTTCCTGCCTCAACCCGGGAAAGACCTTGAGAGACCTTCTTCAACGCGTCTCGAGGCCAGATTCCCCTACCATGGCTCGGGAGCAGTGCCGCGCTCCCCCTCGCCACTCGCATGGAGACCCGACTTCCCTGGCGCCCCACGAGAGGCTCACTGACCTCGCCGTCGTACCTCGTGAGAAACCGCACACTGGGGCCGCCGCTCGAGAACAACCCCGAGATTCCCCGTCATCGAGAGATGAGGGCCTTCGTCTCCTGCATGGCCTAGAGACCAATCTCGCGACCTCTCTCCAAACGCCTCAGGAGGCTTGACTCCCTTGAGTCCACCCAGTGAGCTCCAAGAGATACCCGTCGCGATTCGAGAGCAGAGCGGGGTTCTTTGCTTCCACTCGAGATGAATGCCTGTCTCCCCGGGTGCGTCTGGAATGCAACCCCGAGATCCCTGTCGCCCCTGGAGAGGAACATTGGCTTCTGGACACAAGCCTAGATGAGGTCTATTGGCCCTGCAGTCACTCGAGAGCAATCCCCAGCTTTCCTTCGCAACTCGAAGGGAAGATTGGACTTGCCTGGGCCAACACAAGAGGCAGCCTGAATTCCCCGTCGTAACTCGAGAATCCCGCCGTAACTCGAGAAAAACCACGTGGCTCCCCCGTCATCGCAAGATGAAGCCCTTTCCCGCTACAGCGCCTCAGGAGAAGTCCCACGTTAGGAATTGGAGGTCGAAAGGGCACTTGGCACCCTTGATGCGACCCACAAAGTTCCCCGAAATCCCGGTCTCCCTCGAGAGGAACACTGAGGTTTTCCGGCACCCCCTCCTCTGAGCCCTTTCTCCCCTCCTGATCTGGACAGGAGGGTCGACTCCCCTGCTTTGTCTGGAAGGGGTTCCCGACCTTCCGGTCGCACCTCAGGATGAGGCCGGTCTCACGAAGACATTCCAGACGTGGCCTCGTGGGTGGTTCCACATTCCGTAGGACCCCGATTTCCCGGTCCCCTCTTGATAAGAACCCGATGCCCGGACACCTCTCCGAACTCCACCCTGTGAATGAAGTCAACACGAAGGGGCAGTTTTCCCGTGCATCGTTCGGAAAAAAACCCAGGTTCCAAATACAGCTCGACAAGCGGCCTCTCTCCCCGGGGACATCTCGAGAGGCAAGCAGAGTTCCATGCCTCAACCCAAGACGAGGCCTGACTCTCCTGTCCCCAATCTGCAGGGACCCTGCGATTGGAGTCTGAAATCAGAGGTACCCTGCGGTTCCGGCCTCAACTGGAGATGAGGCCCTCTTCCAATGCACCAAGCCCAGTGGAGTCCCGAGAGGCCCCTCCCACCTCCAGTTTCCCTGGCTTCTCAGAGCCACCATGAGAAGCCCCCTGAGGTCACCTGCACAAGTCGAGGGAACCCAGGGTTTCCTGCCTCAACCCGGGAAAGCCCTCGAGAGACCTTCTTCAACACGTCTCGAGGCCAGATTCCCCTACCATGGCTCGGGAGCAGTGCCGCGCTCCCCCTCGCCACTCGCATGGAGACCCGACTTCCCTGGCGCCCCACGAGAGGCTCACTGACCTCGCCGTCGTACCTCGTGAGAAACCGCACACTGGGGCCGCCGCTCGAGAACAACCCCGAGATTCCCCCATCATCGAGAGATGAGGGCCTTCGTCTCCTGCATGGCCTAGCGACCAATCTCGCGACCTCTCTCCAAACGCCTCAGGAGGCTTGACTCCCTTGAGTCCACCCAGTGAGCTCCAAGAGATACCCGTCGCGATTCGAGAGCAGAGCGGGGTTCTTTGCTTCCACTCGAGATGAATGCCTGTCTCCCCGGGTGCGTCTGGAATGCAACCCCGAGATCCCTGTCGCCCCTGGAGAGGAACATTGGCTTCTGGACACAAGCCTAGATGAGGTCTATTGGCCCTGCAGTCACTCGAGAGCAATCCCCAGCTTTCCTTCACAACTCGAAGGGAAGATTGGACTTGCCTGGGCCAACACAAGAGGCAGCCTGAATTCCCCGTCGTAACTCGAGAATCCCGCCGTAACTCGAGAAAAACCACGTGGCTCCCCCGTCATCGCAAGATGAAGCCCTTTCCCGCTACAGCGTCTCAGGAGAAGTCCCACGTTAGGAATTGGAGGTCGAAAGGGCACTGGGCACCCTTGATGCGACCCACAAAGTTCCCCGAAATCCCGGTCTCCCTCGAGAGGAACACTGAGGTTTTCCGGCACCCCCTCCTCTGAGCCCTTTCTCCCCTCCTGATCTGGACAGGAGGGTCGACTCCCCTGCTTTGTCTGGAAGGGGTTCCCGACCTTCCGGTCGCACCTCAGGATGAGGCCGGTCTCACGAAGACATTCCAGACGTGGCCTCGTGGGTGGTTCCACATTCCGTAGGACCCCGATTTCCCCGTCCCCTCTTGATAAGAACCCGATGCCCGGACACCTCTCCGAACTCCACCCTGTGAATGAAGTCAACACGAAGGGGCAGTTTTCCCGTGCATCGTTCGGAAAAAACCCCAGGTTCCAAATACAGCTCGACAAGTGGCCTCTCTCCCCGGGGACATCTCGAGAGGCAAGCGGAGTTCCATGCCTCAACCCAAGACGAGGCCTGACTCTCCTGTCCCCAGTCTGCAGGGACCCTGCGATTGGAGTCTGAAATCAGAGGTACCCTGCGGTTCCGGCCTCAACTGGAGATGAGGCCCTCTTCCAATGCACCAAGCCCAGTGGAGTCCCGAGAGGCCCCTCCCACCTCCAGTTTCCCTGGCTTCTCAGAGCCACCATGAGAAGCCCCCTGAGGTCACCTGCACAAGTCGAGGGAACCCAGGGTTTCCTGCCTCAACCCGGGAAAGCCCTCGAGAGACCTTCTTCAACACGTCTCGAGGCCAGATTCCCCTACCATGGCTCGGGAGCAGTGCCGCGCTCCCCCTCGCCACTCGCATGGAGACCCGACTTCCCTGGCGCCCCACGAGAGGCTCACTGACCTCGCCGTCGTACCTCGTGAGAAACCGCACACTGGGGCCGCCGCTCGAGAACAACCCCGAGATTCCCCCATCATCGAGAGATGAGGGCCTTCGTCTCCTGCATGGCCTAGAGACCAATCTCGCGACCTCTCTCCAAACGCCTCAGGAGGCTTGACTCCCTTGAGTCCACCCAGTGAGCTCCAAGAGATACCCGTCGCGATTCGAGAGCAGAGCGGGGTTCTTTGCTTCCACTCGAGATGAATGCCTGTCTGCCCGGGTGCGTCTGGAATGCAACCCCGAGATCCCTGTCGCCCCTGGAGAGGAACATTGGCTTCTGGACACAAGCCTAGATGAGGTCTATTGGCCCTGCAGTCACTCGAGAGCAATCCCCAGCTTTCCTTCACAACTCGAAGGGAAGATTGGACTTGCCTGGGCCAACACAAGAGGCAGCCTGAATTCCCCGTCGTAACTCGAGAATCCCGCCGTAACTCGAGAAAAACCACGTGGCTCCCCCGTCATCGCAAGATGAAGCCCTTTCCCGCTACAGCGTCTCAGGAGAAGTCCCACGTTAGGAATTGGAGGTCAAAAGGGCACTGGGCACCCTTGATGCGACCCACAAAGTTCCCCGAAATCCCGGTCTCCCTCGAGAGGAACACTGAGGTTTTCCGGCACCCCTCCTCTGAGCCCTTTCTCCCCTCCTGATCTGGACAGGAGGGTCGACTCCCCTGCTTTGTCTGGAAGGGGTTCCCGACCTTCCGGTCGCACCTCAGGATGAGGCCGGTCTCACGAAGACATTCCAGACGTGGCCTCATGGGTGGTTCCACATTCCGTAGGACCCCGATTTCCCCGTCCCCTCTTGATAAGAACCCGATGCCCGGACACCTCTCCGAACTCCACCCTGTGAATGAAGTCAGCACGAAGGGGCAGTTTTCCCGTGCATCGTTCGGAAAAAACCCCAGGTTCCAAATACAGCTCGACAAGTGGCCTCTCTCCCCGGGGACATCTCGAGAGGCAAGCGGAGTTCCATGCCTCAACCCAAGACGAGGCCTGACTCTCCTGTCCCCAGTCTGCAGGGACCCTGCGATCGGAGTCTGAAATCAGAGGTACCCTGCGGTTCCGGCCTCAACTGGAGATGAGGCCCTCTTCCAATGCACCAAGCCCAGTGGAGTCCCGAGAGGCCCCTCCCACCTCCAGTTTCCCTGGCTTCTCAGAGCCACCATGAGAAGCCCCCTGAGGTCACCTGCACAAGTCGAGGGAACACAGGGTTTCCTGCCTCAACCCGGGAAAGCCCTCGAGAGACCTTCTTCAACACGTCTCGAGGCCAGATTCCCCTACCATGGCTCGGGAGCAGTGCCGCGCTCCCCTCGCCACTCGCATGGAGACCCGACTTCCCTGGCGCCCCACGAGAGGCTCACTGACCTCGCCGTCGTACCTCGTGAGAAACCGCACACTGGGGCCGCCGCTCGCGAACAACCCCGAGATTCCCCCATCATCGAGAGATGAGGGCCTTCGTCTCCTGCATGGCCTATCGACCAATCTCGCGACCTCTCTCCAAACGCCTCAGGAGGCTTGACTCCCTTGAGTCCACCCAGTGAGCTCCAAGAGATACCCGTCGCGATTCGAGAGCAGAGCGGGGTTCTTTGCTTCCACTCGAGATGAATGCCTGTCTGCCCGGGTGCGTCTGGAATGCAACCCCGAGATCCCTGTCGCCCCTGGAGAGGAACATTGGCTTCTGGACACAAGCCTAGATGAGGTCTATTGGCCCTGCAGTCACTCGAGAGCAATCCCCAGCTTTCCTTCACAACTCGAAGGGAAGATTGGACTTGCCTGGGCCAACACAAGAGGCAGCCTGAATTCCCCGTCGTAACTCGAGAATCCCGCCGTAACTCGAGAAAAACCACGTGGCTCCCCCGTCATCGCAAGATGAAGCCCTTTCCCGCTACAGCGCCTCAGGAGAAGTCCCACGTTAGGAATTGGAGGTCGAAAGGGCACTGGGCACCCTTGATGCGACCCACAAAGTTCCCCGAAATCCCGGTCTCCCTCGAGAGGAACACTGAGGTTTTCCGGCACCCCCTCCTCTGAGCCCTTTCTCCCCTCCTGATCTGGACAGGAGGGTCGACTCCCCTGCTTTGTCTGGAAGGGGTTCCCGACCTTCCGGTCGCACCTCAGGATGAGGCCGGTCTCACGAAGACATTCCAGACGTGGCCTCGTGGGTGGTTCCACATTCCGTAGGACCCCGATTTCCCCGTCCCCTCTTGATAAGAACCCGATGCCCGGACACCTCTCCGAACTCCACCCTGTGAATGAAGTCAACACGAAGGGGCAGTTTTTCCGTGCATCGTTCGGAAAAAACCCCAGGTTCCAAATACAGCTCGACAAGCGGCCTCTCTCCCCGGGGACATCTCGAGAGGCAAGCCGAGTTCCATGCCTCAACCCAAGATGAGGCCTGACTCTCCTGTCCCCAGTCTGCAGGGAGCCTGCGATCGGAGTCTGAAATCAGAGGTACCCTGCGGTTCCGGCCTCAACTGGAGATGAGGCCCTCTTCCAATGCACCAAGCCCAGTGGAGTCCCGAGAGGCCCCTCCCACCTCCAGTTTCCCGGGTGTTGGGGGCCAGAGTGAGGTACTCCGCCCATGACAAAGGTCATGAGGAAGGAGGCTCGACATACGCAAAGGCGGGATCGAACCTCAGGAGTCCCCCTGGAACTCCTCGAGCATCTACCCCCATTACCAGAGCCTGCCTACTTTACTACTTTGTGCTTACCTACACCTCTGACTTTACGGGGGGCTGTCCCCCACCACCTCTTTCGGAGAAGGAGTTAACCTAGAGCTCCAGTCAATAAAAACTCTTGGGTGTGACAAGAGTGTTTTAACCTACAAACTCCTCTGAAGGTTCTCTGGCCTGCCTGACAGGCTCGTCCGGCCACATGTGATTGCTCACAGCCTCCCAACCGTGAGAGGCACAAGATGCTTTAAACCCTCTAAAAACAGGTTCTTTAGAGAAGTTAGAAAACTATAAGTATAGTGGGCTAATTAGAAATTGTGTTGGTGAAGGGTTTTTCATTTGTTGAGCCAATGTTTGTTGCTAAGTCTCCATATCCCCTGCCCTTACACACATTAATGAATATATAGAATTAACCTTTGATATTAATCACGTTAGACCTTAGGCTAAGTAAATTCTTTCCTTAACTAAAACCCACTACACCCTCACCCTGTAGGAATGTAACTTTATTTGGGTGGCGTCTGTTTTGAGAATAATCAGCCCTGGAGAAATAAGTGTCCTGATTGACTGACCGCTGTCACAAGGAGAGGGTCGTAAATTGTCAGCAGGTCCCCCTGGCCAGAAGATGATGTAACACCCCTAAGACCTCTGTATACATTTCTGTGAAGCACCTGACTTTAATAAAAGTCAGGACTGCTGTCCCCACGTGACTTTTGTATAACATCTCAGTGTATAAAAACAGACTCTGGAAAATAAAGAATTGGGATCAGTTTCTCGAAATACTGGTCTCCCCATGTCGCTCTCTCTCTCACTCTGGTTGAGTCTACATCTGGAGCGCGGAACCCACCATGCTTACTAATTATGCCTGGGCTTCTAAGATCCGACCGGGGAGGCCTCAGTGTCTCCTCTCCTTCGGGAGAACGGAAGGACGCCTGCGGCCTACGTAAGTGGTGCAAACTTCTTGTCTTGAAGTTTTATTGGTCTCCCGCGTAAACCAAGCTACTCAGCCTCTTTTCTCCACTGAATTTTCCTACTGAGCTATCCTCATCCTATTACTCTTTATATCTTTAATTAATATCTAATTGAAGCTATCGTATCCTGACCCTCGCCGACGCCGTCTCTCCTTCGAGTACCCTGGATCAGCCGGGGCTGGTCCCCGGCAGGTGGCGCCCGAGACAGGGACTTTCGAAGGTAAGCTCCCCAAAGCAATCAGAGCCATCAGCTCTATTGCTCCCCGTTCTCGGAACAACTGGGTCACCAGCCCTCTTGTTCCCCCTCGGAGCAGTTTGGGTCACCAGCCCTACTGCTCCTCCCTCGGAACAGTTTGAGCCATCAGCCTACTGTTCCTCCCCCCGGAACAATCTGGGCCATCAGCCCTATTGTTCTTCCAATGTTCGGGACGGCTAGGACCCCACTCGAGGGTGCCGCGGACCCCCCTGTAGGATAGACAGGGCGAGAGGAGTGGGAAGTGTTGAAAGTGTTAAAGAGTTAGAGTTAGAGAGAAAAAACGGTTTCTGAAGTTAAAAGGCCAAAGAAAAGCCTGATCTTTTGAAAGCTAAAAGCTTTATCTTCTATTATATTTAACTTTCTGACATGGATAACACTGAAACTAAGAATGGCAACTCTTTATACAAGTAATCTTGAAACTGTTAAGCTACTGTTAATTTAGATACTTGGGTGAAGGTGAAAAAAAAACAACTAAACACTTATCCTATAAATATGATTAAAAATGTTCTGGACCCTCGTCATGAGGCTGTGGGATGACCTATGGGAGAGGCTATAGCGGTGGATGGTAGTGGGTCTCCACCTTCTGCACAGATCATATTTTCTGCCATTGACGAAGAAAAGGAGGGAGACTGTGCTCTACCTCCGGAGGAAGGAGAGGGCTTACAGGACGCTGCGGCCGGGCGCCCTGGCGAGCCCCCTCTCCCTCTGCACAAACCTTTAAAAATTTGTCCAACAATTTCTGATTTAAGGCGACTACCCCACCTCCGCTTGCACCTCCCAGGGCCTAAAAATTCCCCAGTTTACATCCAGAGCCTCCCAGAGCATTGCCTAAGGTTGAAAAAGATTAAAAAGTTTTATTTTTAAAGAAAAGAGCTTTTGAAAAATACACAATATACAGAGCCTACTCCTTGCAGAAAAACCCCCTCAGGGGGGCTTCACCCAAGCAAAAATGAGAGAAAAAGAAAAAAGAAAAAAAGTGAAAAAGAAAAAAGGAAAGAAAATAGAGAAAGATCTAAAGATAGAAAAAGAACTAAAGAGTGAAAAGGAGAGAAAAACGGAGGAGGAAGGAATCAGGGAATGCAGCAAGATAGAAAAAGAAAAAAAAAAGGAAGTTAGAAAAAGAAATACAGAGAGAAAGAGAGGGAGGAGGAAAGAAAAAGTTAGAGAGAAAGATGGTAAAGGAAACGAAACGAAAGAAAGAGAAGGTAGTAAGAAGGAAGAAGGGAGAATGAAAGAGGGAAAAAAGAAGGAAATGATAGAAAGTAAAAGAGAAGAGAAGAGGAAGGAAAAAAGATAGAGTGAGGGAAAGAAAACTTGAGAAAGATTTAAAGAGAAGAAGGAAGAAAAAATCAGCAGAGGAGAGAGGAGAGGACTTACAGGACACTGTGGCCAGACGCCCTGGCGAGCTACCTCCCCCTCTGCGCAAACTTTTAAAAAAACTTATCCACCACTTTCTGATTTGGGGCGATAGCCGCCGCCTCCGTTTGCGCCTTCCAGGGCCCAAGAGTTCCCCACTTTGCCCCCAAAGCCTCTCAAAGTGTTGCCTAAGCCTGAAAAAGATAAAAAGTTTTTTAAACAGTGGAGCTTTTAAAACAGACTGCATGCATGCTCCTTGGAGAAAACCCCCTCAGGGGGGTCTCACCCAGGCTAAGAGAAAAACAAAATGGTAAGGGGATTTAGCAACAATATTAACCCCTGACAAGCCGGTTACTCCAATTCCAATGGGAGTGGCTGGCCCCCTACCTGAGGGCATTGTAGGACTTGTGCTAGGGCGTAGCTCGCTTTCTTAAAAAAAAAAAAAAAAAGAAAGAAAGAAAGAAAGAAAAATAAATAAATAAAAAGAAAAAGAAAATTTCGGTGGTGCATGGTGTAGTAGATTCTGATTATATTGAGAAATTAAAGTTTTGTTCTCACCGCCTACTAAAACTGTGCAAATTAATAAAGGTCAAAGAGTAACACAGCTTTTGCTTTTTACCTCATTATCAGACAAGAAAAACCTTGACTTCTCAAGCTAAGAGCCACAGAACATTTGGATTTAGTGATCTAGCCTTTTGGGTGCAGAAAATTACAGCTCCAAGGCCTTTAAAAGATCTTTTAATTCAAGAAAATAAAATGTCAGGGCTATTAGACACAAGAACAGACGTCTCTTAACATTGCTGGAAAAGACTGGCCCAGTCCCTGGCCCACACATACTACTAAAAATGAGTTGGTGAGATTAGAGAAAGTTATGCGGGGTGAGAATGCTGTAGAAAAAAAAAAAAAAAAGGTGAGGGAGAGTTTAAAACCTTGAAGAGTAGTGAGTTCCCTGTTGCTGGAAGTATTCAAGCAAAGATTAGATGGTTACTTGTCATCTAAAAAGCTATAGACCAAATTTAGGTTACAAAACAATAACTGGAGAAGCTTATAAACATGTTGTGCAACACCTCTTTACTTGCTTCTCATATTTAGGTGTGCCAAAAGTTTTAAAAACTGATAATGCCCCTTTGAAGCTGCGGAGAGATTGTTTACTAACTTTAAATGATTTCCAAAAATTATTAGGGGACATTAATTGGATATGCCCACATTTAAAACTGACTACTACAGATTTAAAGCCTTTATTTGATTTCTTAAAAATTGATCCTAATTCCAGTTCTAAGAGAAAGTTGACTAATGAGACAGAGTTAGCTCTTGTTGAAGTGTATGAGACTTTAAATGGTCAGTTAATTAGGATTAATATTACCAAAAGATGAGATTAAATTATTCTTCCCACGAAACATACACCTACAGGGTGCTTGTGACAAAAAGGCCCATTGGTTCCATCTACCAGTGACCCCAAGAAAAATAGTTTTATCTTATCCCAGCTTGGTGGCACAATTAATTATAAAAGGAGGAAAAAAGAAGTGTGGAACTTTTTAGAAAAGAAGTAGCAAATATAGTAATTCCATTCAATAAGGATCAACTACAAGTCTTTTACAAAATAGTGATGATTGGCAAGTTGCCCTGATAGATTTCAGGGGTCAAATTTTGTTTCATTTGCCCTCAAGCCCCCACAGTAGTTAAAAGTTCAAAAATGTTAGATTGGCAGTTTGAAGATACCTGTGGAACTTTCCAACCCTACGTAGTTCCTACGCTCCCCTTTACCCTATGGGGGAGGGACATGCTGTCTCAAATAGGAGGTACTCAGAGAAGGGTTTTCTCAATTTCTTAGTGATCAACAGGCGGTACAATTAATAATACTATATATATTATTATAAATACATAATATAAATATATTTGCCTAATTGCAGTTTGCCTAATTAGGTATGGGTATAAATAAAATATAATAGAGGTATACCTAATTCTATTTATGGATCTATACTTAATCTGTATATAAATTAGTATGTATACTGTATATGCATATTATATATATACTGTATAATCAAATATATATTGCAGTAGTATAATGTGTGTGGCTGATATTAATTGGTATGGTTTGATGTGCTGTGATGATATATGCTCTATATACTGTATAATTATATATGTGTGACATGTATTATTACAGTACATTGGTTTGTGTTGGTTGGTATTAGCTGTGTATGTGTTGTATTGCTGTAATATATATTAATTAACATTAATTATGAAGATTAATTCAAGTATATTGATTATGTCAATAAGTTTATACTTGTTGCCATGTATAAATACATATATAAATACATTTTGCATTTAGATATATCTGTATACCAAAATGAGATAAGGAGGTTATGCATTTATTATTTAAATTTATAGAGACCTAAACTAAACATTACACCTAAATTAACATATCCCTAAATTTATGTTGTTAAAATGTAAATTTTAAAAATTTAAAAATTAAATTGACAACTGCTTGACAATTCTTTTACCATAAAACCCCCATAGGTGTAATTGGGGTAGCCAGACAAAAAATTGGTTTTATGGCAAAACGGCTCCCTAGAGTGGGTCCATCTCCCCGCTCAAACTAGTGGCTTCTTATCCAGGATTGATAGCTACTTTGATATTAAAGGAAAAAAGCAGAGCATTAAATTATTTGGAAAGAGCACATCAAACATTAAAGCTTCAAATTCAAAAATTAAAAGAAGGGGAGTTTAAGTATAGCTCTCCCCATCAAATCTCGCAACATGCTCTTTTTGTAATAAATATTTTAAATGCCGTTTCGGCTGGAACTACTGCAATGCTTCGCCATTGGTGCCCAGAGCAATTGAATGCAAAGCCATTAGTCAAATGGAAGGACCTCCTCTCAGGACAGTGAAAGGGTCCTGACCCATTATTAACTAGCGGTCGAGGATGTGCTTGTATTTTTCCACAGGATGCAAATTCTCCAATTTAGATCCGGGACAGGTTGATTCTCCATGTTTCAGACCCCCAGACATCCAGTTCCCTCATTGCTTCGATCACAAAAGAGGAGCCCGCCGGCAGGGGAGACAAGATAAACATCGAGATCCCGGCGAGACTGACAGGGCTGCTGCAGCATGAACTCCAACCAGAAAATAATTCTACTTATTCTGTTTTAGCTTATCCACCCTTGCCTTATGTTTTCCTTTTTACTAATGACTCCAACAAACTTAATGTAGGCATGAATTATTCAGGTGGACCTAACGTAGTGACTTGTGAACAATGTATGCTTTCATCTTGTTTAAGCCCTCAATGTAATGTTTGCTCCTTTGTGGTGTTAACAATGCCCATCCTATCTTATGGTGCCTATATGATAGCTATGGTCTTACTGTGTTACAACAATTGCAGGATTTAATGCGATCGCGACGGTTTGTGGGCTTGCTTATCCTAGGAATATCAGCTTTGATAGCAACAATTACTTCTGTTACTGCGGCAGCAATATCATTGACTCAACAAGTGCATACTGCCCAATATGTTGATACCATGTTTAAAATTGTCTCTTTAACTCTAGCAACTCAGGAAGCTATAGATAGGAAATTAGAGATGAGAGTAGACGCCTTAGAAGAAGCAATTATGCATATTGGGATTGAGTTACAGGCTTTAAAGGTGAAGATGGCTTTGACATGCCACGCTGATTACAGGTGGATATGTGTGACATCTTTGAAGGTAAACAAGACAGATTATGAATGGGAAAAGATTAAAAATCATATCTCAGGTGTTTGTAACAGTTCTGATATTGGCCTGGACTTAGGAAAACTTCATAATCAAATACAGACCTTGGAACACTCTCAACTGGATTTTCCCGCCACTGGAGCAGCTAATGACTTTTTTCACACCTTCTCTAACTTTATTTCTGGAAAAATATTCTGTCTAATATCCCTAGTCTCTAATCCTACTTCTCATAATCATTCTTCCTTGTATTGTCAGGATTCTCTGGCAGAGCATTCGGAAGCTCGCGACTGAGCTGCATCTGGTTGTTTTAAGAAATAAAAAAGGGGGAGATGTTGGGGGCCAGAGTGAGGTACTCCGCCCATGACAAAGGTCATGAGGAAGGAGGCTCGACATACGCAAAGGCGGGATCGAGCCTCAGGAGTCCCCCTGGAACTCCTCGAGCATCTACCCCCATTACCAGAGCCTGCCTACTTTACTACTTTGTGCTTACCTACACCTCTGACTTTACGGGGGGCTGTCCCCCACCACCTCTTTCGGAGAAGGAGTTAACCTAGAGCTCCAGTCAATAAAAACTCTTGGGTGTGACAAGAGTGTTTTAACCTACAAACTCCTCTGAAGGTTCTCTGGCCTGCCTGACAGGCTCGTCCGGCCACATGTGATTGCTCACAGCCTCCCAACCGTGAGAGGCACAAGATGCTTTAAACCCTCTAAAAACAGGTTCTTTAGAGAAGTTAGAAAACTATAAGTATAGTGGGCTAATTAGAAATTGTGTTGGTGAAGGGTTTTTCATTTGTTGAGCCAATGTTTGTTGCTAAGTCTCCATATCCCCTGCCCTTACACACATTAATGAATATATAGAATTAACCTTTGATATTAATCACGTTAGACCTTAGGCTAAGTAAATTCTTTCCTTAACTAAAACCCACTACACGCTCACCCTGTAGGAATGTAACTTTATTTGGGTGGCGTCTGTTTTGAGAATAATCAGCCCTGGAGAAATAAGTGTCCTGATTGACTGACCGCTGTCACAAGGAGAGGGTCGTAAATTGTCAGCAGGTCCCCCTGGCCAGAAGATGATGTAACACCCCTAAGACCTCTGTATACATTTCTGTGAAGCACCTGACTTTAATAAAAGTCAGGACTGCTGTCCCCACGTGACTTTTGTATAACATCTCAGTGTATAAAAACAGACTCTGGAAAATAAAGAATTGGGATCAGTTTCTCGAAATACTGGTCTCCCCATGTCGCTCTCTCTCTCACTCTGGTTGAGTCTCCATCTGGAGCGCGGAACCCACCATGCTTACTAATTATGCCTGGGCTTCTAAGATCCGACCGGGGAGGCCTCAGTGTCTCCTCTCCTTCGGGAGAACGGAAGGACGCCTGCGGCCTACGTAAGTGGTGCAAACTTCTTGTCTTGAAGTTTTATTGGTCTCCCGCGTAAACCAAGCTACTCAGCCTCTTTTCTCCACTGAATTTTCCTACTGAGCTATCCTTATTCTATTACTCTTTATATCTTTGATAAAATATTTAAATAAATAGGTCGCCGACGCCGTCCCCGCTTCGAATACCCTGGATCAGCCGGGGCAGGACCCCGGCTTCTCAGAGCCACCATGAGAAGCCCCCTGAGGTCACCTGCACAAGTCGAGGGAACCCAGGGTTTCCTGCCTCAACCCGGGAAAGCCCTCGAGAGACCTTCTTCAACACGTCTCGAGGCCAGATTCCCCTACCATGGCTCGGGAGCAGTGCCGCGCTCCCCCTCGCCACTCGCATGGAGACCCGACTTCCCTGGCGCCCCACGAGAGGCTCACTGACCTCGCCGTCGTACCTCGTGAGAAACCGCACACTGGGGCCGCCGCTCGAGAACAACCCCGAGATTCCCCCATCATCGAGAGATGAGGGCCTTCGTCTCCTGCATGGCCTAGCGACCAATCTCGCGACCTCTCTCCAAACGCCTCAGGAGGCTTGACTCCCTTGAGTCCACCCAGTGAGCTCCAAGAGATACCCGTCGCGATTCGAGAGCAGAGCGGGGTTCTTTGCTTCCACTCGAGATGAATGCCTGTCTGCCCGGGTGCGTCTGGAATGCAACCCCGAGATCCCTGTCGCCCCTGGAGAGGAACATTGGCTTCTGGACACAAGCCTAGATGAGGTCTATTGGCCCTGCAGTCACTCGAGAGCAATCCCCAGCTTTCCTTCGCCACTCGAAGGGAAGATTGGACTTGCCTGGGCCAACACAAGAGGCAGCCTGAATTCCCCGTCGTAACTCGAGAATCCCGCCGTAACTCAAGAAAAACCACGTGGCTCCCCCGTCATCGCAAGATGAAGCCCTTTCCCGCTACAGCGCCTCAGGAGAAGTCCCACGTTAGGAATTGGAGGTCAAAAGGGCACTGGGCACCCTTGATGCGGCCCACAAAGTTCCCCGAAATCCCGGTCTCGCTCGAGAGGAACACTGAGGTTTTCCGGCACCCCCTCCTCTGAGCCCTTTCTCCCCTCCTGATCTGGACAGGAGGGTCGACTCCCCTGCTTTGTCTGGAAGGGGTTCCCGACCTTCCGGTCGCACCTCAGGATGAGGCCGGTCTCATGAAGACATTCCAGACGTGGCCTCGTGGGTGGTTCCACATTCCGTAGGACCCCGATTTCCCGGTCCCCTCTTGATAAGAACCCGATGCCCGGACACCTCTCCGAACTCCACCCTGTGAATGAAGTCAACACGAAGGGGCAGTTTTCCCGTGCATCGTTCGGAAAAAACCCCAGGTTCCAAATACAGCTCGACAAGCGGCCTCTCTCCCCGGGGACATCTCGAGAGGCAAGCGGAGTTCCATGCCTCAACCCAAGACGAGGCCTGACTCTCCTGTCCCCAGTCTGCAGGGACCCTGCGATCGGAGTCTGAAATCAGAGGTACCCTGCGGTTCCGGCCTCAACTGGAGATGAGGCCCTCTTCCAATGCACCAAACCCAGTGGAGTCCCGAGAGGCCCCTCCCACCTCCAGTTTCCCTGGCTTCTCAGAGCCACCATGAGAAGCCCCCTGAGGTCACCTGCACAAGTCGAGGGAACCCAGGGTTTCCTGCCTCAACCCGGGAAAGCCCTCGAGAGACCTTCTTCAACACGTCTCGAGGCCAGATTCCCCTACCATGGCTCGGGAGCAGTGCCGCGCTCCCCCTCGCCACTCGCATGGAGACCCGACTTCCCTGGCGCCCCACGAGAGGCTCACTGACCTCGCCGTCGTACCTCGTGAGAAACCGCACACTGGGGCCGCCGCTCGAGAACAACCCCGAGATTCCCCCGTCATCGAGAGATGAGGGCCTTCGTCTCCTGCATGGCCTAGCGACCAATCTCGCGACCTCTCTCCAAACGCCTCAGGAGGCTTGACTCCCTTGAGTCCACCCAGTGAGCTCCAAGAGATACCCGTCGCGATTCGAGAGCAGAGCGGGGTTCTTTGCTTCCACTCGAGATGAATGCCTGTCTCCCCGGGTGCGTCTGGAATGCAACCCCGAGATCCCTGTCGCCCCTGGAGAGGAACATTGGCTTCTGGACACAAGCCTAGATGAGGTCTATTGGCCCTGCAGTCACTCGAGAGCAATCCCCAGCTTTCCTTCGCAACTCGAAGGGAAGATTGGACTTGCCTGGGCCAACACAAGAGGCAGCCTGAATTCCCCGTCGTAACTCGAGAATCCCGCCGTAACTCGAGAAAAACCACGTGGCTCCCCCGTCATCGCAAGATGAAGCCCTTTCCCGCTACAGCGCCTCAGGAGAAGTCCCACGTTAGGAATTGGAGGTCGAAAGGGCACTGGGCACCCTTGATGCGGCCCACAAAGTTCCCCGAAATCCCGGTCTCGCTCGAGAGGAACACTGAGGTTTTCCGGCACCCCCTCCTCTGAGCCCTTTCTCCCCTCCTGATCTGGACAGGAGGGTCGACTCCCCTGCTTTGTCTGGAAGGGATTCCCGACCTTCCGGTCGCACCTCAGGATGAGGCCGGTCTCATGAAGACATTCCAGACGTGGCCTCGTGGGTGGTTCCACATTCCGTAGGACCCCGATTTCCCGGTCCCCTCTTGATAAGAACCCGATGCCCGGACACCTCTCCGAACTCCACCCTGTGAATGAAGTCAACACGAAGGGGCAGTTTTCCTGTGCATCGTTCGGAAAAAACCCCAGGTTCCAAATACAGCTCGACAAGCGGCCTCTCTCCCCGGGGACATCTCGAGAGGCAAGCGGAGTTCCATGCCTCAACCCAAGACGAGGCCTGACTCTCCTGTCCCCAGTCTGCAGGGACCCTGCGATCGGAGTCTGAAATCAGAGGTACCCTGCGGTTCCGGCCTCAACTGGAGATGAGGCCCTCTTCCAATGCACCAAACCCAGTGGAGTCCCGAGAGGCCCCTCCCACCTCCAGTTTCCCTGGCTTCTCAGAGCCACCATGAGAAGCCCCCTGAGGTCACCTGCACAAGTCGAGGGAACCCAGGGTTTCCTGCCTCAACCCGGGAAAGCCCTCGAGAGACCTTCTTCAACACGTCTCGAGGCCAGATTCCCCTACCATGGCTCGGGAGCAGTGCCGCGCTCCCCCTCGCCACTCGCATCGAGACCCGACTTCCCTGGCGCCCCACGAGAGGCTCACTGACCTCGCCGTCGTACCTCGTGAGAAACCGCACACTGGGGCCGCCGCTCGAGAACAACCCCGAGATTCCCCCGTCATCGAGAGATGAGGGCCTTCGTCTCCTGCATGGCCTAGAGACCAATCTCGCGACCTCTCTCCAAACGCCTCAGGAGGCTTGACTCCCTTGAGTCCACCCAGTGAGCTCCAAGAGATACCCTTCGCGATTCGAGAGCAGAGCGGGGTTCTTTGCTTCCACTCGAGATGAATGCCTGTCTCCCTGGGTGCGTCTGGAATGCAACCCCGAGATCCCTGTCGCCCCTGGAGAGGAACATTGTCTTCTGGACACAAGCCTAGATGAGGTCTATTGGCCCTGCAGTCACTCGAGAGCAATCCCCAGCTTTCCTTTGCAACTCGAATGGAAGATTGGACTTCCTGGGCCAACACAAGAGGCAGCCTGAATTCCCCGTCGTAACTCGAGAATCCCGCCGTAACTCGAGAAAAACCAAGTGGCTCCCCCGTCATCGCAAGATGAAGCCCTTTTCCGCTACAGCGCCTCAGGAGAAGTCACACGTTAGGAATTGGAGGTCGAAAGGGCACTTGGTACCATTGATGCGACCCACAAAGTTCCCCGAAATCCCGGTCTCCCTCGAGAGGAACACTGAGGTTTTCCGGCACCCCCTCCTCTGAGCCCTTTCTCCCCTCCTGATCTGGACAGGAAGGTCGACTCCCCTGCTTTGTCTGGAAGGGGTTCCCGACCTTCCGGTCGCACCTCAGGATGAGGCCGGTCTCACGAAGACATTCCAGACGTGGCCTCGTGGGTGGTTCCACATTCCGTAGGACCCCGATTTCCCGGTCCCCTCTTGATAAGAACCCGATGCCCGGACACCTCTCCGAACTCCACCCTGTGAATGAAGTCAACACGAAGGGGCAGTTTTTCCGTGCATCGTTCGGAAAAAACCCCAGGTTCCAAATACAGCTCGACAAGCGGCCTCTCTCCCCGGGGACATCTCGAGAGGCAAGCGGAGTTCCATGCCTCAACCCAAGACGAGGCCTGACTCTCCTGTCCCCAGTCTGCAGGGACCCTGCGATCGGAGTCTGAAATCAGAGGTACCCTGCGGTTCCGGCCTCAACTGGAGATGAGGCCCTCTTCCAATGCACCAAGCCCAGTGGAGTCCCGAGAGGCCCCTCCCACCTCCAGTTTCCCTGGCTTCTCAGAGCCACCATGAGAAGCCCCCTGAGGTCACCTGCACAAGTCGAGGGAACCCAGTGTTTCCTGCCTCAACCTGGGAAAGCCCTCGAGAGACCTTCTTCAACACGTCTCGAGGCCAGATTCCCCTACCATGGCTCGGGAGCAGTGCCGCGCTCCCCCTCGCCACTCGCATGGAGACCCGACTTCCCTGGCGCCCCACGAGAGGCTCACTGACCTCGCCGTCGTACCTCGTGAGAAACCGCACACTGGGGCCGCCGCTCGAGAACAACCCCGAGATTCCCCCATCATCGAGAGATGAGGGCCTTCGTCTCCTGCATGGCCTAGCGACCAATCTCGCAACCTCTCTCCAAACGCCTCAGGAAGCTTGACTCCCTTGAGTCCACCCAGTGAGCTCCAAGAGATACCCGTCGCCATTCGAGAGCAGAGCGGGGTTCTTTGCTTCCACTCGAGATGAATGCCTGTCTCCCCGGGTGCGTCTGGAATGCAACTCCGAGATCCCTGTCGCCCCTGGAGAGGAACATTGGCCTCTGGACACAAGCCTAGATGAGGTCTATTGGCCCTGCAGTCACTCGAGAGCAATCCCCAGCTTTCCTTCGCAACTCGAAGGGAAGATTGGACTTGCCTGGGCCAACACAAGAGGCAGCCTGAATTCCCCGTCGTAACTGGAGAATCCCGCCGTAACTCGAGAAAAACCACGTGGCTCCCCCGTCATCGCAAGATGAAGCCCTTCCCGCTACAGCGCCTCAGGAGAAGTCCCACGTTAGGAATTGGAGGTCGAAAGGGCACTGGGCACCCTTGATGCGACCCACAAAGTTCCCCGAAATCCCGGTCTCCCTCGAGAGGAACACTGAGGTTTTCCGGCACCCCCTCCTCTGAGCCCTTTCTCCCCTCCTGATCTGGACAGGAGGGTCGACTCCCCTGCTTTGTCTGGAAGGGGTTCCCGACCTTCCGGTCGCACCTCAGGATGAGGCCGGTCTCACGAAGACATTCCAGACGTGGCCTCGTGGGTGGTTCCACATTCCGTAGGACCCCGATTTCCCGGTCCCCTCTTGATAAGAACCCGATGCCCGGACACCTCTCCGAACTCCACCCTGTGAATGAAGTCAACACGAAGGGGCAGTTTTTCCGTGCATCGTTCGGAAAAACCCCAGGTTCCAAATACAGCTCGACAAGCGGCCTCTCTCCCCGGGGACATCTCGAGAGGCAAGCGGAGTTCCATGCCTCAACCCAAGACGAGGCCTGACTCTCCTGTCCCCAGTCTGCAGGGACCCTGCGATCGGAGTCTGAAATCAGAGGTACCCTGCGGTTCCGGCCTCAACTGGAGATGAGGCCCTCTTCCAATGCACCAAGCCCAGTGGAGTCCCGAGAGGCCCCTCCCACCTCCAGTTTCCCTGGCTTCTCAGAGCCACCATGAGAAGCCCCCTGAGGTCACCTGCACAAGTCGAGGGAACCCAGGGTTTCCTGCCTCAACCCGGGAAAGCCCTCGAGAGACCTTCTTCAACACGTCTCGAGGCCAGATTCCCCTACCATGGCTCGGGAGCAATGACGCGCTCCCCTCGCCACTCGCATGGAGACCCGACTTCCCTGGCGCCCCACGAGAGGCTCACTGACCTCGCTGTCGTACCTCGTGAGAAACCGCACACTGGGGCCGCCGCTCGAGAACAACCCCGAGATTCCCCCGTCATCGAGAGATGAGGGCCTTCGTCTCCTGCATGGCCTAGCGACCAATCTCGCGACCTCTCTCCAAACGCCTCAGGAGGCTTGACTCCCTTGAGTCCACCCAGTGAGCTCCAAGAGATACCCGTCGCGATTCGAGAGCAGAGCGGGGTTCTTTGCTTCCACTCGAGATGAATGCCTGTCTCCCCGGGTGCGTCTGGAATGCAACCCCGAGATCCCTGTCGCCCCTGGAGAGGAACATTGGCTTCTGGACACAAGCCTAGATGAGGCCTATTGGCCCTGCAGTCACTCGAGAGCAATCCCCAGCTTTCCTTCGCAACTCGAAGGGAAGATTGGACTTGCCTGGGCCAACACAAGAGGCAGCCTGAATTCCCCGTCGTAACTCGAGAATCCCGCCGTAACTCGAGAAAAACCACGTGGCTCCCCCGTCATCGCAAGATGAAGCCCTTTCCCGCTACAGCGCCTCAGGAGAAGTCCCACGTTAGGAATTGGAGGTCGAAAGGGCACTTGGCACCCTTGATGCGACCCACAAAGTTCCCCGAAATCCCGGTCTCCCTCGAGAGGAACACTGAGGTTTTCCGGCACCCCCTCCTCTGAGCCCTTTCTCCCCTCCTGATCTGGACAGGAGGGTCGACTCCCCTGCTTTGTCTGGAAGGGGTTCCCGACCTTCCGGTCGCACCTCAGGATGAGGCCGGTCTCACGAAGACATTCCAGACGTGGCCTCGTGGGTGGTTCCACATTCCGTAGGACCCCGATTTCCCGGTCCCCTCTTGATAAGAACCCGATGCCCGGACACCTCTCCGAACTCCACCCTGTGAATGAAGTCAACACGAAGGGGCAGTTTTTCCGTGCATCGTTCGGAAAAACCCCAGGTTCCAAATACAGCTCGACAAGCGGCCTCTCTCCCCGGGGACATCTCGAGAGGCAAGCGGAGTTCCATGCCTCAACCCAAGACGAGGCCTGACTCTCCTGTCCCCAGTCTGCAGGGACCCTGCGATCGGAGTCTGAAATCAGAGGTACCCTGCGGTTCCGGCCTCAACTGGAGATGAGGCCCTCTTCCAATGCACCAAGCCCAGTGGAGTCCCGAGAGGCCCCTCCCACCTCCAGTTTCCCTGGCTTCTCAGAGCCACCATGAGAAGCCCCCTGAGGTCACCTGCACAAGTCGAGGGAACCCAGGGTTTCCTGCCTCAACCCGGGAAAGCCCTCGAGAGACCTTCTTCAACACGTCTCGAGGCCAGATTCCCCTACCATGGCTCGGGAGCAATGACGCGCTCCCCTCGCCACTCGCATGGAGACCCGACTTCCCTGGCGCCCCACGAGAGGCTCACTGACCTCGCCGTCGTACCTCGTGAGAAACCGCACACTGGGGCCGCCGCTCGAGAACAACCCCGAGATTCCCCCGTCATCGAGAGATGAGGGCCTTCGTCTCCTGCATGGCCTACCGACCAATCTCGCGACCTCTCTCCAAACGCCTCAGGAAGCTTGACTCCCTTGAGTCCACCCAGTGAGCTCCAAGAGATACCCGTCGCCATTCGAGAGCAGAGCGGGGTTCTTTGCTTCCACTCGAGATGAATGCCTGTCTCCCCGGGTGCGTCTGGAATGCAACCCCGAGATCCCTGTCGCCCCTGGAGAGGAACATTGGCCTCTGGACACAAGCCTAGATGAGGTCTATTGGCCCTGCAGTCACTCGAGAGCAATCCCCAGCTTTCCTTCGCAACTCGAAGGGAAGATTGGACTTGCCTGGGCCAACACAAGAGGCAGCCTGAATTCCCCGTCGTAACTCGAGAATCCCGCCGTAACTCGAGAAAAACCACGTGGCTCCCCCGTCATCGCAAGATGAAGCCCTTTCCCGCTACAGCGCCTCAGGAGAAGTCCCACGTTAGGAATTGGAGGTCGAAAGGGCACTTGGCACCCTTGATGCGACCCACAAAGTTCCCCGAAATCCCGGTCTCCCTCGAGAGGAACACTGAGGTTTTCCGGCACCCCTCCTCTGAGCCCTTTCTCCCCTCCTGATCTGGACAGGAGGGTCGACTCCCCTGCTTTGTCTGGAAGGGGTTCCCGACCTTCCGGTCGCACCTCAGGATGAGGCCGGTCTCACGAAGACATTCCAGACGTGGCCTCGTGGGTGGTTCCACATTCCGTAGGACCCCGATTTCCCGGTCCCCTCTTGATAAGAACCCGATGCCCGGACACCTCTCCGAACTCCACCCTGTGAATGAAGTCAACACGAAGGGGCAGTTTTTCCGTGCATCGTTCGGAAAAACCCCAGGTTCCAAATACAGCTCGACAAGCGGCCTCTCTCCCCGGGGACATCTCGAGAGGCAAGCGGAGTTCCATGCCTCAACCCAAGACGAGGCCTGACTCTCCTGTCCCCAGTCTGCAGGGACCCTGCGATCGGAGTCTGAAATCAGAGGTACCCTGCGGTTCCGGCCTCAACTGGAGATGAGGCCCTCTTCCAATGCACCAAACCCAGTGGAGTCCCGAGAGGCCCCTCCCACCTCCAGTTTCCCTGGCTTCTCAGAGCCACCATGAGAAGCCCCCTGAGGTCACCTGCACAAGTCGAGGGAACCCAGGGTTTCCTGCCTCAACCCGGGAAAGCCCTCGAGAGACCTTCTTCAACACGTCTCGAGGCCAGATTCCCCTACCATGGCTCGGGAGCAATGACGCGCTCCCCTCGCCACTCGCATGGAGACCCGACTTCCCTGGCGCCCCACGAGAGGCTCACTGACCTCGCCGTCGTACCTCGTGAGAAACCGCACACTGGGGCCGCCGCTCGAGAACAACCCCGAGATTCCCCCGTCATCGAGAGATGAGGGCCTTCGTCTCCTGCATGGCCTAGCGACCAATCTCGCGACCTCTCTCCAAACGCCTCAGGAGGCTTGACTCCCTTGAGTCCACCCAGTGAGCTCCAAGAGATACCCGTCGCGATTCGAGAGCAGAGCGGGGTTCATTGCTTCCACTCGAGATGAATGCCTGTCTCCCCGGGTGCGTCTGGAATGCAACCCCGAGATCCCTGTCGCCCCTGGAGAGGAACATTGGCTTCTGGACACAAGCCTAGATGAGGCCTATTGGCCCTGCAGTCACTCGAGAGCAATCCCCAGCTTTCCTTCGCAACTCGAAGGGAAGATTGGACTTGCCTGGGCCAACACAAGAGGCAGCCTGAATTCCCCGTCGTAACTCGAGAATCCCGCCGTAACTCGAGAAAAACCAAGTGGCTCCCCCGTCATCGCAAGATGAAGCCCTTTCCCGCTACAGCGCCTCAGGAGAAGTCCCACGTTAGGAATTGGAGGTCGAAAGGGCACTTGGCACCCTTGATGCGACCCACAAAGTTCCCCGAAATCCCGGTCTCCCTCGAGAGGAACACTGAGGTTTTCCGGCACCCCCTCCTCTGAGCCCTTTCTCCCCTCCTGATCTGGACAGGAGGGTCGACTCCCCTGCTTTGTCTGGAAGGGGTTCCCGACCTTCCGGTCGCACCTCAGGATGAGGCCGGTCTCACGAAGACATTCCAGACGTGGCCTCGTGGGTGGTTCCACATTCCGTAGGACCCCGATTTCCCGGTCCCCTCTTGATAAGAACCCGATGCCCGGACACCTCTCCGAACTCCACCCTGTGAATGAAGTCAACACGAAGGGGCAGTTTTTCCGTGCATCGTTCGGAAAAACCCCAGGTTCCAAATACAGCTCGACAAGCGGCCTCTCTCCCCGGGGACATCTCGAGAGGCAAGCGGAGTTCCATGCCTCAACCCAAGACGAGGCCTGACTCTCCTGTCCCCAGTCTGCAGGGACCCTGCGATCGGAGTCTGAAATCAGAGGTACCCTGCGGTTCCGGCCTCAACTGGAGATGAGGCCCTCTTCCAATGCACCAAACCCAGTGGAGTCCCGAGAGGCCCCTCCCACCTCCAGTTTCCCTGGCTTCTCAGAGCCACCATGAGAAGCCCCCTGAGGTCACCTGCACAAGTCGAGGGAACCCAGGGTTTCCTGCCTCAACCCGGGAAAGCCCTCGAGAGACCTTCTTCAACACGTCTCGAGGCCAGATTCCCCTACCATGGCTCGGGAGCAATGACGCGCTCCCCTCGCCACTCGCATGGAGACCCGACTTCCCTGGCGCCCCACGAGAGGCTCACTGACCTCGCCGTCGTACCTCGTGAGAAACCGCACACTGGGGCCGCCGCTCGAGAACAACCCCGAGATTCCCCCATCATCGAGAGATGAGGGCCTTCGTCTCCTGCATGGCCTAGCGACCAATCTCGCGACCTCTCTCCAAACGCCTCAGGAGGCTTGACTCCCTTGAGTCCACCCAGTGAGCTCCAAGAGATACCCGTCGCCATTCGAGAGCAGAGCGGGGTTCTTTGCTTCCACTCGAGATGAATGCCTGTCTCCCCGGGTGCGTCTGGAATGCAACCCCGAGATCCCTGTCGCCCCTGGAGAGGAACATTGGCCTCTGGACACAAGCCTAGATGAGGTCTATTGGCCCTGCAGTCACTCGAGAGCAATCCCCAGCTTTCCTTCGCAACTCGAATGGAAGATTGGACTTGCCTGGGCCAACACAAGAGGCAGCCTGAATTCCCCGTCGTAACTCGAGAATCCCGCCGTAACTCGAGAAAAACCACGTGGCTCCCCCGTCATCGCAAGATGAAACCCTTTCCCGCTACAGCGCCTCAGGAGAAGTCCCACGTTAGGAATTGGAGGTCGAAAGGGCACTTGGCACCCTTGATGCGACCCACAAAGTTCCCCGAAATCCCGGTCTCCCTCGAGAGGAACACTGAGGTTTTCCGGCACCCCCTCCTGTGAGCCCTTTCTCCCCTCCTGATCTGGACAGGAGGGTCGACTCCCCTGCTTTGTCTGGAAGGGGTTCCCGACCTTCCGGTCGCACCTCAGGATGAGGCCGGTCTCACGAAGACATTCCAGACGTGGCCTCGTGGGTGGTTCCACATTTCGTAGGACCCCGATTTCCCGGTCCCCTCTTGATAAGAACCCGATGCCCGGACACCTCTCCGAACTCCACCCTGTGAATGAAGTCAACACGAAGGGGCAGTTTTTCCCTGCATCGTTCGGAAAAAGCCCAGGTTCCAAATACAGCTCGACAAGAGGCCTCTCTCCCCGGGGACATCTCGAGAGGCAAGCGGAGTTCCATGCCTCAACCCAAGACGAGGCCTGACTCTCCTGTCCCCAGTCTGCAGGGACACTGCGATCGGAGTCTGAAATCAGAGGTACCCTGCGGTTCCGGCCTCATCTGGAGATGAGGCCCTCTTCCAATGCACCAACCCCAGTGGAGTCCCGAGAGGCCCCTCCCACCTCCAGTTTCCCTGGCTTCTCAGAGCCACCATGAGAAGCCCCCTGAGGTCACCTGCACAAGTCGAGGGAACCCAGGGTTTCCTGCCTCAACCCGGGAAAGCCCTCGAGAGACCTTCTTCAACACGTCTCGAGGCCAGATTCCCCTACCATGGCTCGGGAGCAATGACGCGCTCCCCTCGCCACTCGCATGGAGACCCGACTTCCCTGGCGCCCCACGAGAGGCTCACTGACCTCGCCGTCGTACCTCGTGAGAAACCGCACACTGGGGCCGCCGCTCGAGAACAACCCCGAGATTCCCCCGTCATCGAGAGATGAGGGCCTTCGTCTCCTGCATGGCCTTGCGCCCAATCTCGCGACCTCTCTCCAAACGCCTCAGGAGGCTTGACTCCCTTGATTCCACCCAGTGAGCTCCAAGAGATACCCGTCGCGATTCGAGAGCAGAGCGGGGTTCTTTGCTTCCACTCGAGATGAATGCCTGTCTCCCCGGGTGCGTCTGGAATGCAACCCCGAGATCCCTGTCGCCCCTGGAGAGGAACATTGGCTTCTGGACACAAGCCTAGATGAGGCCTATTGGCCCTGCAGTCACTCGAGAGCAATCCCCAGCTTTCCTTCGCAACTCGAATGGAAGATTGGACTTGCCTGGGCCAACACAAGAGGCAGCCTGAATTCCCCGTCGTAACTCGAGAATCCCGCCGTAACTCGAGAAAAACCACGTGGCTCCCCCGTCATCGCAAGATGAAGCCCTTTCCCGCTACAGCGCCTCAGGAGAAGTCCCACGTTAGGAATTGGAGGTCGAAAGGGCACTTGGCACCCTTGATGCGACCCACAAAGTTCCCCGAAATCCCGGTCTCCATCGAGAGGAACACTGAGGTTTTCCGGCACCCCTCCTCTGAGCCCTTTCTCCCCTCCTGATCTGGACAGGAGGGTCGACTCCCCTGCTTTGTCTGGAAGGGGTTCCCGACCTTCCGGTCGCACCTCAGGATGAGGCCGGTCTCACGAAGACATTCCAGACGTGGCCTCGTGGGTGGTTCCACATTCCGTAGGACCCCGATTTCCCGGTCCCCTCTTGATAAGAACCCGATGCCCGGACACCTCTCCGAACTCCACCCTGTGAATGAAGTCAACACGAAGGGGCAGTTTTTCCGTGCATCGTTCGGAAAAAACCCCAGGTTCCAAATACAGCTCGACAAGCGGCCTCTCTCCCCGGGGACATCTCGAGAGGCAAGCGGAGTTCCATGCCTCAACCCAAGACGAGGCCTGACTCTCCTGTCCCCAGTCTGCAGGGACCCTGCGATCGGAGTTTGAAATCAGAGGTACCCTGCGGTTCCTGCCTCAACTGGAGATGAGGCCCTTTTCCAATGCACCAAGCTCAGTGGAGTCCCGAGAGGCCCCTCCCACCTCCAGTTTACCTGGCTTCTCAGAGCCACCATGAGAAGCCCCCTGAGGTCACCTGCACAAGTCGAGGGAACCCAGGGTTTCCTGCCTCAACCCGGGAAAGCCCTCGAGAGACCTTCTTCAACACGTCTCGAGGCCAGATTCCCCTACCATGGCTCGGGAGCAATGACGCGCTCCCCTCGCCACTCGCATGGAGACCCGACTTCCCTGGCGCCCCACGAGAGGCTCCCTGACCTCGCCGTCGTACCTCGTGAGAAACCGCACACTGGGGCCGCCGCTCGAGAACAACCCCGAGATTCCCCCGTCATCGAGAGATGAGGGCCTTCGTCTCCTGCGTGGCCTAGAGACCAATCTCGCGACCTCTCTCCAAACGCCTCAGGAGGCTTGACTCCCTTGAGTCCACCCAGTGAGCTCCAAGAGATACCCGTCGCGATTCGAGAGCAGAGCGGGCTTCTTTGCTTCCACTCGAGATGAATGCCTGTCTCCCCGGGTGCGTCTGGAATGCAACCCCGAGATCCCTGTCGCCCCTGGAGAGGAACATTGGCTTCTGGACACAAGCCTAGATGAGGTCTATTGGCCCTGCAGTCACTCGAGAGCAATCCCCAGCTTTCCTTCGCAACTCGAATGGAAGATTGGACTTGCCTGGGCCAACACAAGAGGCAGCCTGAATTCCCCGTCGTAACTCGAGAATCCCGCCGTAACTCGAGAAAAACCACGTGGCTCCCCCGTCATCGCAAGATGAAGCCCTTTCCCGCTACAGCGCCTCAGGAGAAGTCCCACGTTAGGAATTGGAGGTCGAAAGGGCACTTGGCACCCTTGATGCGACCCACAAAGTTCCCCGAAATCCCGGTCTCCATCGAGAGGAACACTGAGGTTTTCCGGCACCCCTCCTCTGAGCCCTTTCTCCCCTCCTGATCTGGACAGGAGGGTCGACTCCCCTGCTTTGTCTGGAAGGGGTTCCCGACCTTCCGGTCGCACCTCAGGATGAGGCCGGTCTCACGAAGACATTCCAGACGTGGCCTCGTGGGTGGTTCCACATTCCGTAGGACCCCGATTTCCCGGTCCCCTCTTGATAAGAACCCGATGCCCGGACACCTCTCCGAACTCCACCCTGTGAATGAAGTCAACACGAAGGGGCAGTTTTTCCGTGCATCGTTCGGAAAAACCCCAGGTTCCAAATACAGCTCAACAAGCGGCCTCTCTCCCCGGGGACATCTCGAGAGGCAAGCGGAGTTCCATGCCTCAACCCAAGACGAGGCCTGACTCTCCTGTCCCCAGTCTGAAGGGACCCTGCGATCGGAGTTTGAAATCAGAGGTACCCTGCGGTTCCTGCCTCAACTGGAGATGAGGCCCTTTTCCAATGCACCAAGCTCAGTGGAGTCCCGAGAGGCCCCTCCCACCTCCAGTTTCCCTGGCTTCTCAGAGCCACCATGAGAAGCCCCCTGAGGTCACCTGCACAAGTCGAGGGAACCCAGGGTTTCCTGCCTCAACCCGGAAAGCCCTCGAGAGACCTTCTTCAACACGTCTCGAGGCCAGATTCCCCTACCATGGCTCGGGAGCAATGACGCGCTCCCCTCGCCACTCGCATGGAGACCCGACTTCCCTGGCGCCCCACGAGAGGCTCCCTGACCTCGCCGTCGTACCTCGTGAGAAACCGCACACTGGGGCCGCCGCTCGAGAACAACCCCGAGATTCCCCCGTCATCGAGAGATGAGGGCCTTCGTCTCCTGCATGGCCTAGTGACCAATCTCGCGACCTCTCTCCAAACGCCTCAGGAGGCTTGACTCCCTTGAGTCCACCCAGTGAGCTCCAAGAGATACCCGTCGCGATTCGAGAGCAGAGCGGGGTTCTTTGCTTCCACTCGAGATGAATGCCTGTCTCCCCGGGTGCGTCTGGAATGCAACCCCGAGATCCCTGTCGCCCCTGGAGAGGAACATTGGCCTCTGGACACAAGCCTAGATGAGGTCTATTGGCCCTGCAGTCACTCGAGAGCAATCCCCAGCTTTCCTTCGCAACTCGAATGGAAGATTGGACTTGCCTGGGCCAACACAAGAGGCAGCCTGAATTCCCCGTCGTACCTCGAGAATCCCGCCGTAACTCGAGAAAAATCACGTGGCTCCCCCGTCATCGCAAGATGAAGCCCTTTCCCGCTACAGCTCCTCAGGAGAAGTCCCACGTTAGGAATTGGAGGTCGAAAGGGCACTTGGCAGCCTTGATGCGACCCACAAAGTTCCCCGAAATCCCGGTCTCCCTCGAGAGGAACACTGAGGTTTTCCGGCACCCCTCCTCTGAGCCCTTTCTCCCCTCCTGATCTGGACAGGAGGGTCGACTCCCCTGCTTTGTCTGGAAGGGGTTCCCGACCTTCCGGTCGCACCTCAGGATGAGGCCGGTCTCACGAAGACATTCCAGACGTGGCCTCGTGGGTGGTTCCACATTCCGTAGGACCCCGATTTCCCGGTCCCCTCTTGATAAGAACCCGATGCCCGGACACCTCTCCGAACTCCACCCTGTGAATGAAGTCAACACGAAGGGGCAGTTTTTCCGTGCATCGTTCGGAAAAACCCCAGGTTCCAAATACAGCTCGACAAGCGGCCTCTCTCCCCGGGGACATCTCGAGAGGCAAGCGGAGTTCCATGCCTCAACCCAAGACGAGGCCTGACTCTCCTGTCCCCAGTCTGCAGGGACCCTGCGATCGGAGTCTGAAATCAGAGGTACCCTGCGGTTCCGGCCTCAACTGGAGATGAGGCCCTCTTCCAATGCACCAAACCCAGTGGAGTCCCGAGAGGCCCCTCCCACCTCCAGTTTCCCTGGCTTCTCAGAGCCACCATGAGAAGCCCCCTGAGGTCACCTGCACAAGTCGAGGGAACCCAGGGTTTCCTGCCTCAACCCGGGAAAGACCTCGAGAGACCTTATTCAACACGTCTCGAGGCCAGATTCCCCTACCATGGCTCGGGAGCAATGACGCGCTCCCCTCGCCACTCGCATGGAGACCCGACTTCCCTGGCGCCCCACGAGAGGCTCACTGACCTCGCCGTCGTACCTCGTGAGAAACCGCACACTGGGGCCGCCGCTCGAGAACAACCCCGAGATTCCCCCGTCATCGAGAGATGAGGGCCTTCGTCTCCTGCATGGCCTAGAGACCAATCTCGCGACCTCTCTCCAAACGCCTCAGGAGGCTTGACTCCCTTGAGTCCACCCAGTGAGCTCCAAGAGATACCCGTCGCGATTCGAGAGCAGAGCGGGCTTCTTTGCTTCCACTCGAGATGAATGCCTGTCTCCCCGGGTGCGTCTGGAATGCAACCCCGAGATCCCTGTCGCCCCTGGAGAGGAACATTGGCTTCTGGACACAAGCCTCGATGAGGTCTATTGGCCCTGCAGTCACTCGAGAGCAATCCCCAGCTTTCCTTCGCAGCTCGAATGGAAGATTGGACTTGCCTGGGCCAACACAAGAGGCAGCCTGAATTCCCCGTCGTAACTCGAGAATCCCGCCGTAACTCGAGAAAAACCACGTGGCTCCCCCGTCATCGCAAGATGAAGCCCTTTCCCGCTACAGCGCCTCAGGAGAAGTCCCACGTTAGGAATTGGAGGACGAAAGGGCACTTGGCACCCTTGATGCGACCCACAAAGTTCCCCGAAATCCCGGTCTCCCTCGAGAGGAACACTGAGGTTTTCCGGCACCCCTCCTCTGAGCCCTTTCTCCCCTCCTGATCTGGACAGGAGGGTCGACTCCCCTGCTTTGTCTGGAAGGGGTTCCCGACCTTCCGGTCGCACCTCAGGAGGAGGCCGGTCTCACGAAGACATTCCAGACGTGGCCTCGTGGGTGGTTCCACATTCCGTAGGACCCCGATTCCCCGGTCCCCTCTTGATAAGAACCCGATGCCCGGACACCTCTCCGAACTCCACCCTGTGAATGAAGTCAACACGAAGGGGCAGTTTTTCCGTGCATCGTTCGGAAAAACCCCAGGTTCCAAATACAGCTCGACAAGCGGCCTCTCTCCCCGGGGACATCTCGAGAGGCAAGCGGAGTTCCATGCCTCAACCCAAGACGAGGCCTGACTCTCCTGTCCCCAGTCTGCAGGGACCCTGCGATCGGAGTCTGAAATCAGAGGTACCCTGCGGTTCCTGCCTCAACTGGAGATGAGGCCCTCTTCCAATGCACCAAACCCAGTGGAGTTCCGAGAGGCCCCTCCCACCTCCAGTTTCCCTGGCTTCTCAGAGCCACCATGAGAAGCCCCCTGAGGTCACCTGCACAAGTCGAGGGAACCCAGGGTTTCCTGCCTCAACCCGGGAAAGACCTCGAGAGACCTTCTTCAACACGTCTCGAGGCCAGATTCCCCTACCATGGCTCGGGAGCAATGACGCGCTCCCCTCGCCACTCGCATGGAGACCCGACTTCCCTGGCGCCCCACGAGAGGCTCACTGACCTCGCCGTCGTCCCTCGTGAGAAACCGCACACTGGGGCCGCCGCTCGAGAACAACCCCGAGATTCCCCCGTCATCGAGAGATGAGGGCCTTCGTCTCCTGCATGGCCTGGCGACCAATCTCGCGACCTCTCTCCAAACGCCTCAGGAGGCTTGACTCCCTTGAGTCCACCCAGTGAGCTCCAAGAGATACCCGTCGCGATTCGAGAGCAGAGCGGGGTTCTTTGCTTCCACTCGAGATGAATGCCTGTCTCCCCGGGTGCGTCTGGAATGCAACCCCGAGATCCCTGTCGCCCCTGGAGAGGAACATTGGCTTCTGGACACAAGCCTAGATGAGGTCTATTGGCCCTGCAGTCACTCGAGAGCAATCCCCAGCTTTCCTTCGCAACTCGAATGGAAGATTGGACTTGCCTGGGCCAACACAAGAGGCAGCCTGAATTCCCCGTCGTAACTCGAGAATCCCGCCGTAACTCGAGAAAAACCACGTGGCTCCCCCGTCATCGCAAGATGAAGCCCTTTCCCGCTACAGCGCCTCAGGAGAAGTCCCACCTTAGGAATTGGAGGTCGAAAGGGCACTTGGCACCCTTGATGCGACCCACAAAGTTCCCCGAAATCCCGGTCTCCCTCGAGAGGAACACTGAGGTTTTCCGGCACCCCTCCTCTGAGCCCTTTCTCCCCTCCTGATCTGGACAGGAGGGTCGACTCCCCTGCTTTGTCTGGAAGGGGTTCCCCACCTTCCGGTCGCACCTCAGGAGGAGGCCGGTCTCACGAAGACATTCCAGACGTGGCCTCGTGGGTGGTTCCACATTCCGTAGGACCCCGATTCCCCGGTCCCCTCTTGATAAGAACCCGATGCCCGGACACCTCTCCGAACTCCACCCTGTGAATGAAGTCAACACGAAGGGGCAGTTTTTCCGTGTATCGTTCGGAAAAAAACCCCAGGTTCCAAATACAGCTCGACAAGCGGCCTCTCTCCCCGGGGACATCTCGAGAGGCAAGCGGAGTTCCATGCCTCAACCCAAGATGAGGCCTGACTCTCCTGTCCCCAGTCTGCAGGGACCCTGCGATCGGAGTCTGAAATCAGAGGTACCCTGCGGTTCCTGCCTCAACTGGAGATGAGGCCCTCTTCCAATGCACCAAACCCAGTGGAGTCCCGAGAGGCCCCTCCCACCTCCAGTTTCCCTGGCTTCTCAGAGCCACCATGAGAAGCCCCCTGAGGTCACCTGCACAAGTCGAGGAAACCCAGGGTTTCCTGCCTCAACCCGGGAAAGACCTCGAGAGACCTTCTTCAACACGTCTCGAGGCCAGATTCCCCTACCATGGCTCGGGAGCAATGACGCGCTCCCCTCGCCACTCGCATGGAGACCCGACTTCCCTGGCGCCCCACGAGAGGCTCACTGACCTCGCCGTCGTCCCTCGTGAGAAACCGCACACTGGGGCCGCCGCTCGAGAACAACCCCGAGATTCCCCCGTCATCGAGAGATGAGGGCCTTCGTCTCCTGCATGGCCAGGCGACCAATCTCGCGACCTCTCTCCAAACGCCTCAGGAGGCTTGACTCCCTTGAGTCCACCCAGCGAGCTCCAAGAGATACCCGTCGCGATTCGAGAGCAGAGCGGGGTTCTTTGCTTCCACTCGAGATGAATGCCTGTCTCCCCGGGTGCGTCTGGAATGCAACCCCGAGATCCCTGTCGCCCCTGGAGAGGAACATTGGCTTCTGGACACAAGCCTCGATGAGGTCTATTGGCCCTGCCGTCACTCGAGAGCAATCCCCAGCTTTCCTTCGCAGCTCGAATGGAAGATTGGACTTGCCTGGGCCAACACAAGAGGCAGCCTGAATTCCCCGTCGTAACTCGAGAATCCCGCCGTAACTCGAGAAAAACCACGTGGCTCCCCCGTCATCGCAAGATGAAGCCCTTTCCCGCTACAGCGCCTCAGGAGAAGTCCCACGTTAGGAATTGGAGGTCGAAAGGGCACTTGGCACCCTTGATGCGACCCACAAAGTTCCCCGAAATCCCGGTCTCCCTCGAGAGGAACACTGAGGTTTTCCGGCACCCCTCCTCTGAGCCCTTTCTCCCCTCCTGATCTGGACAGGAGGGTCGACTCCCCTGCTTTGTCTGGAAGGGGTTCCCGACCTTCCGGTCGCACCTCAGGAGGAGGCCGGTCTCACGAAGACATTCCAGACGTGGCCTCGTGGGTGGTTCCACATTCCGTAGGACCCCGACTTCCCGGTCCCCTCTTGATAAGAACCCGATGCCCGGACACCTCTCCGAACTCCACCCTGTGAATGAAGTCAACACGAAGGGGCAGTTTTTCCGTGCATCGTTCGGAAAAACCCCAGGTTCCAAATACAGCTCGACAAGCGGCCTCTCTCCCCGGGGACATCTCGAGAGGCAAGCGGAGTTCCATGCCTCAACCCAAGACGAGGCCTGACTCTCCTGTCCCCAGTCTGCAGGGACCCTGCGATCGGAGTCTGAAATCAGAGGTACCCTGCGGTTCCTGCCTCAACTGGAGATGAGGCCCTCTTCCAATGCACCAAACCCAGTGGAGTCCCGAGAGGCCCCTGCCACCTCCAGTTTCCCTGGCTTCTCAGAGCCACCATGAGAAGCCCCCTGAGGTCACCTGCACAAGTCGAGGGAACCCAGGGTTTCCTGCCTCAACCCGGGAAAGACCTCGAGAGACCTTCTTCAACACGTCTCGAGGCCAGATTCCCCTACCATGGCTCGGGAGCAATGACGCGCTCCCCTCGCCACTCGCATGGAGACCCGACTTCCCTGGCGCCCCACGAGAGGCTCACTGACCTCGCCTTCGTACCTCGTGAGAAACCGCACACTGGGGCCGCAGCTCGAGAACAACCCCGAGATTCCCCCGTCATCGAGAGATGAGGGCCTTCGTCTCCTGCATGGCCAGGCGACCAATCTCGCGACCTCTCTCCAAACGCCTCAGGAGGCTTGACTCCCTTGAGTCCACCCAGCGAGCTCCAAGAGATACCCGTCGCGATTCGAGAGCAGAGCGGGGTTCTTTGCTTCCACTCGAGATGAATGCCTGTCTCCCCGGGTGCGTCTGGAATGCAACCCCGAGATCCCTGTCGCCCCTGGAGAGGAACATTGGCTTCTGGACACAAGCCTCGATGAGGTCTATTGGCCCTGCCGTCACTCGAGAGCAATCCCCAGCTTTCCTTCGCAGCTCGAATGGAAGATTGGACTTGCCTGGGCCAACACAAGAGGCAGCCTGAATTCCCCGTCGTAACTCGAGAATCCCGCCGTAACTCGAGAAAAACCACGTGGCTCCCCCGTCATCGCAAGATGAAGCCCTTTCCCGCTACAGCGCCTCAGGAGAAGTCCCACGTTAGGAATTGGAGGTCGAAAGGGCACTTGGCACCCTTGATGCGACCCACAAAGTTCCCCGAAATCCCGGTCTCCCTCGAGAGGAACACTGAGGTTTTCCGGCACCCCTCCTCTGAGCCCTTTCTCCCCTCCTGATCTGGACAGGAGGGTCGACTCCCCTGCTTTGTCTGGAAGGGGTTCCCGACCTTCCGGTCGCACCTCAGGAGGAGGCCGGTCTCACGAAGACATTCCAGACGTGGCATCGTGGGTGGTTCCACATTCCGTAGGACCCCGACTTCCCGGTCCCCTCTTGATAAGAACCCGATGCCCGGACACCTCTCCGAACTCCACCCTGTGAATGAAGTCAACACGAAGGGGCAGTTTTTCCGTGTATCGTTCGGAAAAAAACCCCAGGTTCCAAATACAGCTCGACAAGCGGCCTCTCTCCCCGGGGACATCTCGAGAGGCAAGCGGAGTTCCATGCCTCAACCCAAGACGAGGCCTGACTCTCCTGTCCCCAGTCTGCAGGGACCCTGCGATCGGAGTCTGAAATCAGAGGTACCCTGCGGTTCCTGCCTCAACTGGAGATGAGGCCCTCTTCCAATGCACCAAACCCAGTGGAGTCCCGAGAGGCCCCTCCCACCTCCAGTTTCCCTGGATTCTCAGAGCCACCATGAGAAGCCCCCTGAGGTCACCTGCACAAGTCGAGGGAACCCAGGGTTTCCTGCCTCAACCCGGGAAAGACCTCAAGAGACCTTCTTCAACACGTCTCGAGGCCAGATTCCCCTACCATGGCTCAGGAGCAATGACGCGCTCCCCTCGCCACTCGCATGGAGACCCGACTTCCCTGGCGCCCCACGAGAGGCTCACTGACCTCGCCGTCGTACCTCGTGGGAAACCGCACACTGGGGCCGCAGCTCGAGAACAACCCCGAGATTCCCCCGTCATCGAGAGATGAGGGCCTTCGTCTCCTGCATGGCCAGGCGACCAATCTCGCGACCTCTCTCCAAACACCTCAGGAGGCTTGACTCCCTTGAGTCCACCCAGCGAGCTCCAAGAGATACCCGTCGCGATTCGAGAGCAGAGCGGGGTTCTTTGCTTCCACTCGAGATGAATGCCTGTCTCCCCGGGTGCGTCTGGAATGCAACCCCGAGATCCCTGTCGCCCCTGGAGAGGAACATTGGCTTCTGGACACAAGCCTCGATGAGGTCTATTGGCCCTGCTGTCACTCGAGAGCAATCCCCAGCTTTCCTTCGCAGCTCGAATGGAAGATTGGACTTGCCTGGGCCAACACAAGAGGCAGCCTGAATTCCCCGTCGTAACTCGAGAATCCCGCCGTAACTCGAGAAAAACCACGTGGCTCCCCCGTCATCGCAAGATGAAGCCCTTTCCCGCTACAGCGCCTCAGGAGAAGTCCCACGTTAGGAATTGGAGGTCGAAAGGGCACTTGGCACCCTTGATGCGACCCACAAAGTTCCCCGAAATCCCGGTCTCCATCGAGAGGAACACTGAGGTTTTCCGGCACCCCTCCTCTGAGCCCTTTCTCCCCTCCTGATCTGGACAGGAGGGTCGACTCCCCTGCTTTGTCTGGAAGGGGTTCCCGACCTTCCGGTCGCACCTCAGGATGAGGCCGGTCTCACGAAGACATTCCAGACGTGGCCTCGTGGGTGGTTCCACATTCCGTAGGACCCCGATTTCCCGGTCCCCTCTTGATAAGAACCCGATGCCCGGACACCTCTCCGAACTCCACCTTGTGAATGAAGTCAACACGAAGGGGCAGTTTTTCCGTGCATCGTTCGGAAAAACCCCAGGTTCCAAATACAGCTCGACAAGCGGCCTCTCTCCCCGGGGACATCTCGAGAGGCAAGCGGAGTTCCATGCCTCAACCCAAGACGAGGCCTGACTCTCCTGTCCCCAGTCTGCAGGGACCCTGCGATCGGAGTCTGAAATCAGAGGTACCCTGCGGTTCCGGCCTCAACTGGAGATGAGGCCCTCTTCCAATGCACCAAGCCCAGTGGAGTCCCGAGAGGCCCCTCCCACCTCCAGTTTCCCTGGCTTCTCAGAGCCACCATGAGAAGCCCCCTGAGGTCACCTGCACAAGTCGAGGGAACCCAGGGTTTCCTGCCTCAACCCGGGAAAGCCCTCGAGAGACCTTCTTCAACACGTCTCGAGGCCAGATTCCCCTACCATGGCTCGGGAGCAATGACGCGCTCCCCTCGCCACTCGCATGGAGACCCGACTTCCCTGGCGCCCCACGAGAGGCTCACTGACCTCGCCGTCGTACCTCGTGAGAAACCGCACACTGGGGCCGCCGCTCGAGAACAACCCCGAGATTCCCCCGTCATCGAGAGATGAGGGCCTTCGTCTCCTGCGTGGCCTAGCGACCAATCTCGCGACCTCTCTCCAAACGCCTCAGGAGGCTTGACTCCCTTGAGTCCACCCAGTGAGCTCCAAGAGATACCCGTCGCGATTCGAGAGCAGAGCGGGGTTCTTTGCTTCCACTCGAGATGAATGCCTGTCTCCCCGGGTGCGTCTGGAATGCAACCCCGAGATCCCTGTCGCCCCTGGAGAGGAACATTGGCTTCTGGACACAAGCCTAGATGAGGTCTATTGGCCCTGCAGTCACTCGAGAGCAATCCCCAGCTTTCCTTCGCAACTCGAATGGAAGATTGGACTTGCCTGGGCCAACACAAGAGGCAGCCTGAATTCCCCGTCGTAACTCGAGAATCCCGCCGTAACTCGAGAAAAACCACGTGGCTCCCCCGTCATCGCAAGATGAAGCCCTTTCCCGCTACAGCGCCTCAGGAGAAGTCCCACCTTAGGAATTGGAGGTCGAAAGGGCACTGGGCACCCTTGATGCGACCCACAAAGTTCCCCGAAATCCCGGTCTCCCTCGAGAGGAACACTGAGGTTTTCCGGCACCCCTCCTCTGAGCCCTTTCTCCCCTCCTGATCTGGACAGGAGGGTCGACTCCCCTGCTTTGTCTGGAAGGGGTTCCCGACCTTCCGGTCGCACCTCAGGATGAGGCCGGTCTCACGAAGACATTCCAGACGTGGCCTCGTGGGTGGTTCCACATTCCGTAGGACCCCGATTTCCCGGTCCCCTCTTGATAAGAACCCGATGCCCGGACACCTCTCCGAACTCCACCCTGTGAATGAAGTCAACACGAAGGGGCAGTTTTTCCGTGCATCGTTCGGAAAAACCCCAGGTTCCAAATACAGCTCGACAAGCGGCCTCTCTCCCCGGGGACATCTCGAGAGGCAAGCGGAGTTCCATGCCTCAACCCAAGACGAGGCCTGACTCTCCTGTCCCCAGTCTGCAGGGACCCTGCGATCGGAGTCTGAAATCAGAGGTACCCTGCGGTTCCGGCCTCAACTGGAGATGAGGCCCTCTTCCAATGCACCAAACCCAGTGGAGTCCCGAGAGGCCCCTCCCACCTCCAGTTTCCCTGGCTTCTCAGAGCCACCATGAGAAGCCCCCTGAGGTCACCTGCACAAGTCGAGGGAACCCAGGGTTTCCTGCCTCAACCCGGGAAAGACCTCGAGAGACCTTCTTCAACACGTCTCGAGGCCAGATTCCCCTACCATGGCTCGGGAGCAATGACGCGCTCCCCTCGCCACTCGCATGGAGACCCGACTTCCCTGGCGCCCCACGAGAGGCTCACTGACCTCGCCGTCGTACCTCGTGAGAAACCGCACACTGGGGCCGCCGCTCGAGAACAACCCCGAGATTCCCCCGTCATCGAGAGCTGAGGGCCTTCGTCTCCTGCATGGCCTAGCGACCAATCTCGCGACCTCTCTCCAAACGCCTCAGGAGGCTTGACTCCCTTGAGTCCACCCAGTGAGCTCCAAGAGATACCCGTCGCGATTCGAGAGCAGAGCGGGGTTCTTTGCTTCCACTCGAGATGAATGCCTGTCTCCCCGGGTGCGTCTGGAATGCAACCCCGAGATCCCTGTCGCCCCTGGAGAGGAACATTGGCTTCTGGACACAAGCCTAGATGAGGTCTATTGGCCCTGCAGTCACTCGAGAGCAATCCCCAGCTTTCCTTCGCAACTCGAATGGAAGATTGGACTTGCCTGGGCCAACACAAGAGGCAGCCTGAATTCCCCGTCGTAACTCGAGAATCCCGCCGTAACTCGAGAAAAACCACGTGGCTCCCCCGTCATCGCAAGATGAAGCCCTTTCCCGCTACAGCGCCTCAGGAGAAGTCCCACGTTAGGAATTGGAGGTCGAAAGGGCACTGGGCACCCTTGATGCGACCCACAAAGTTCCCCGAAATCCCGGTCTCCCTCGAGAGGAACACTGAGGTTTTCCGGCACCCCTCCTCTGAGCCCTTTCTCCCCTCCTGATCTGGACAGGAGGGTCGACTCCCCTGCTTTGTCTGGAAGGGGTTCCCGACCTTCCGGTCGCACCTCAGGATGAGGCCGGTCTCACGAAGACATTCCAGACGTGGCCTCGTGGGTGGTTCCACATTCCGTAGGACCCCGATTTCCCGGTCCCCTCTTGATAAGAACCCGATGCCCGGACACCTCTCCGAACTCCACCCTGTGAATGAAGTCAACACGAAGGGGCAGTTTTTCCGTGCATCGTTCGGAAAAACCCCAGGTTCCAAATACAGCTCGACAAGCGGCCTCTCTCCCCGGGGACATCTCGAGAGGCAAGCGGAGTTCCATGCCTCAACCCAAGACGAGGCCTGACTCTCCTGTCCCCAGTCTGCAGAGACCCTGCGATCGGAGTCTGAAATCAGAGGTACCCTGCGGTTCCGGCCTCAACTGGAGATGAGGCCCTCTTCCAATGCACCAAACCCAGTGGAGTCCCGAGAGGCCCCTCCCACCTCCAGTTTCCCTGGCTTCTCAAAGCCACCATGAGAAGCCCCCTGAGGTCACCTGCACAAGTCGAGGGAACCCAGGGTTTCCTGCCTCAACCCGGGAAAGCCCTCGAGAGACCTTCTTCAACACGTCTCGAGGCCAGATTCCCCTACCATGGCTCGGGAGCAATGACGCGCTCCCCTCGCCACTCGCATGGAGACCCGACTTCCCTGGCGCCCCACGAGAGGCTCACTGACCTCGCCGTCGTACCTCGTGAGAAACCGCACACTGGGGCCGCCGCTCGAGAACAACCCCGAGATTCCCCCGTCATCGAGAGATGAGGGCCTTCGTCTCCTGCGTGGCCTAGCGACCAATCTCGCGACCTCTCTCCAAACGCCTCAGGAGGCTTGACTCCCTCGAGTCCACCCAGTGAGCTCCAAGAGATACCAGTCGCGATTCGAGAGCAGAGCGGGGTTCTTTGCTTCCACTCGAGATGAATGCCTGTCTCCCCGGGTGCGTCTGGAATGCAACCCCGAGATCCCTGTCGCCCCTGGAGAGGAACATTGGCTTCTGGACACAAGCCTAGATGAGGTCTATTGGCCCTGCAGTCACTCGAGAGCAATCCCCAGCTTTCCTTCGCAACTCGAATGGAAGATTGGACTTGCCTGGGCCAACACAAGAGGCAGCCTGAATTCCCCGTCGTAACTCGAGAATCCCGCCGTAACTCGAGAAAAACCACGTGGCTCCCCCGTCATGGCAAGATGAAGCCCTTTCCCGCTACAGCGCCTCAGGAGAAGTCCCACGTTAGGAATTGGAGGTCGAAAGGGCACTTGGCACCCTTGATGCGACCCACAAAGTTCCCCGAAATCCCGGTCTCCCTCGAGAGGAACACTGAGGTTTTCCGGCACCCCCTCCTCTGAGCCCTTTCTCCCCTCCTGATCTGGACAGGAGGGTCGACTCCCCTGCTTTGTCTGGAAGGGGTTCCCGACCTTCCGGTCGCACCTCAGGATGAGGCCGGTCTCACGAAGACATTCCAGACGTGGCCTCGTGGGTGGTTCCACATTCCGTAGGACCCCGATTTCCCGGTCCCCTCTTGATAAGAACCCGATGCCCGGACACCTCTCTGAACTCCACCCTGTGAATGAAGTCAACACGAAGGGGCAGTTTTTCCGTGCATCGTTCGGAAGAAACCCCAGGTTCCAAATACAGCTCGACAAGCGGCCTCTCTCCCCGGGGACATCTCGAGAGGCAAGCGGAGTTCCATGCCTCAACCCAAGACGAGGCCTGACTCTCCTGTCCCCAGTCTGCAGGGACCCTGCGATCGGAGTCTGAAATCAGAGGTACCCTGCGGTTCCTGCCTCAACTGGAGATGAGGCCCTCTTCCAATGCACCAAACCCAGTGGAGTCCCGAGAGGCCCCTCCCACCTCCAGTTTCCCTGGCTTCTCAGAGCCACCATGAGAAGCCCCCTGAGGTCACCTGCACAAGTCGAGGGAACCCAGGGTTTCCTGCCTCAACCCGGGAAAGCCCTCGAGAGACCTTCTTCAACACGTCTCGAGGCCAGATTCCCCTACCATGGCTCGGGAGCAATGACGCGCTCCCCTCGCCACTCGCATGGAGACCCGACTTCCCTGGCGCCCCACGAGAGGCTCACTGACCTCGCCGTCGTACCTCGTGAGAAACCGCACACTGGGGCCGCCGCTCGAGAACAACCCCGAGATTCCCCCGTCATCGAGAGATGAGGGCCTTCGTCTCCTGCATGGCCTAGCGACCAATCTCGCGACCTCTCTCCAAACGCCTCAGGAGGCTTGACTCCCTTGAGTCCACCCAGTGAGCTCCAAGAGTTACCCGTCGCGATTCGAGAGCAGAGCGGGGTTCTTTGCTTCCACTCGAGATGAATGCCTGTCTCCCCGGGTGCGTCTGGAATGCAACCCCGAGATCCCTGTCGCCCCTGGAGAGGAACATTGGCTTCTGGACACAAGCCTAGATGAGGTCTATTGGCCCTGCAGTCACTCGAGAGCAATCCCCAGCTTTCCTTCGCAACTCGAATGGAAGATTGGACTTGCCTGGGCCAACACAAGAGGCAGCCTGAATTCCCCGTCGTAACTCGAGAATCCCGCCGGAACTCGAGAAAAACCACGTGGCTCCCCCGTCATCGCAAGATGAAGCCCTTTCCCGCTACAGCGCCTCAGGAGAAGTCCCACGTTAGGAATTGGAGGTCGAAAGGGCACTTGGCAGCCTTGATGCGACCCACAAAGTTCCCCGAAATCCCGGTCTCCCTCGAGAGGAACACTGAGGTTTTCCGGCACCCCTCCTCTGAGCCCTTTCTCCCCTCCTGATCTGGACAGGAGGGTCGACTCCCCTGCTTTGTCTGGAAGGGGTTCCCGACCTTCCGGTCGCACCTCAGGATGAGGTCGGTCTCACGAAGACATTCCGGACGTGGCCTCGTGGGTGGTTCCACATTCCGTAGGACCCCGATTTCCCGGTCCCCTTTTGATAAGAACCCGATGCCCGGACACCTCTCCGAACTCCACCCTGTGAATGCAGTCAACACGAAGGGGCAGTTTTTCCGTGCATCGTTCGGAAAAAACCCCAGGTTCCAAATACAGCTCGACAAGCGGCCTATCTCCCCGGGGACATCTCGAGAGGCAAGCGGAGTTCCATGCCTCAACCCAAGACGAGGCCTGACTCTCCCGTCCCCAGTCTGCAGGGACCCTGCGATCGGAGTCTGAAATCAGAGGTACCCTGCGGTTCCTGCCTCAACTGGAGATGAGGCCCTCTTCCAATGCACCAAGCCCAGTGGAGTCCCGAGAGGCCCCTCCCACCTCCAGTTTCCCTGGCTTCTCAGAGCCACCATGAGAAGCCCCCTGAGGTCACCTGCACAAGTCGAGGGAACCCAGGGTTTCCTGCCTCAACCCGGGAAAGCCCTCGAGAGACCTTCTTCAACACGTCTCGAGGCCAGATTCCCCTACCATGGCTCGGGAGCAATGACGCGCTCCCCTCGCCACTCGCATGGAGACCCGACTTCCCTGGCGCCCCACGAGAGGCTCACTGACCTCGCCGTCGTACCTCGTGAGAAACCGCACACTGGGGCCGCCGCTCGAGAACAACCCCGAGATTCCCGCGTCATCGAGAGATGAGGGCCTTCGTCTCCTGCATGGCCTAGCGACCAATCTCGCGACCTCTCTCCAAACGCCTCAGGAGGCTTGACTCCCTTGAGTCCACCCAGTGAGCTCCAAGAGTTACCCGTCGCGATTCGAGAGCAGAGCGGGGTTCTTTGCTTCCACTCGAGATGAATGCCTGTCTCCCCGGGTGCGTCTGGAATGCAACCCCGAGATCCCTGTCGCCCCTGGAGAGGAACATTGGCTTCTGGACACAAGCCTAGATGAGGTCTATTGGCCCTGCAGTCACTCGAGAGCAATCCCCAGCTTTCCTTCGCAACTCGAATGGAAGATTGGACTTGCCTGGGCCAACACAAGAGGCAGCCTGAATTCCCCGTCGTAACTCGAGAATCCCGCCGTAACTCGAGAAAAACCACGTGGCTCCCCCGTCATCGCAAGATGAAGCCCTTTCCCGCTACAGCGCCTCAGGAGAAGTCCCACGTTGGGAATTGGAGGTCGAAAGGGCACTTGGCACCCTTGATGCGACCCACAAAGTTCCCCGAAATCCCGGTCTCCCTCGAGAGGAACACTGAGGTTTTCCGGCACCCCTCCTCTGAGCCCTTTCTCCCCTCCTGATCTGGACAGGAGGGTCGACTCCCCTGCTTTGTCTGGAAGGGGTTCCCGACCTTCCGGTCGCACCTCAGGATGAGGCCGGTCTCACGAAGACATTCCAGACGTGGCCTCGTGGGTGGTTCCACATTCCGTAGGACCCCGATTTCCCGGTCCCCTCTTGATAAGAACCCGATGCCCGGACACCTCTCCGAACTCCACCCTGTGAATGAAGTCAACACGAAGGGGCAGTTTTTCCGTGCATCGTTCGGAAAAACCCCAGGTTCCAAATACAGCTCGACAAGCGGCCTCTCTCCCCGGGGACATCTCGAGAGGCAAGCGGAGTTCCATGCCTCAACCCAAGACGAGGCCTGACTCTCCTGTCCCCAGTCTGCAGGGACCCTGCGATCGGAGTCTGAAATCAGAGGTACCCTGCGGTTCCTGCCTCAACTGGAGATGAGGCCCTCTTCCAATGCACCAAACCCAGTGGAGTCCCGAGAGGCCCCTCCCACCTCCAGTTTCCCTGGCTTCTCAGAGCCACCATGAGAAGCCCCCTGAGGTCACCTGCACAAGTCGAGGGAACCCAGGGTTTCCTGCCTCAACCCGGGAAAGACCTCGAGAGACCTTCTTCAACACGTCTCGAGGCCAGATTCCCCTACCATGGCTCGGGAGCAATGACGCGCTCCCCTCGCCACTCGCATGGAGACCCGACTTCCCTGGCGCCCCACGAGAGGCTCACTGACCTCGCCGTCGTACCTCGTGAGAAACCGCACACTGGGGCCGCCGCTCGAGAACAACCCCGAGATTCCCCCGTCATCGAGAGATGAGGGCCTTCGTCTCCTGCATGGCCTAGAGACCAATCTCGCGACCTCTCTCCAAACGCCTCAGGAGGCTTGACTCCCTTGAGTCCACCCAGTGAGCTCCAAGAGATACCCGTCGCGATTCGAGAGCAGAGCGGGGTTCTTTGCTTCCACTCGAGATGAATGCCTGTCTCCCCGGGTGCGTCTGGAATGCAACCCCGAGATCCCTGTCGCCCCTGGAGAGGAACATTGGCTTCTGGACACAAGCCTAGATGAGGTCTATTGGCCCTGCAGTCACTCGAGAGCAATCCCCAGCTTTCCTTCGCAACTCGAATGGAAGATTGGACTTGCCTGGGCCAACACAAGAGGCAGCCTGAATTCCCCGTCGTAACTCGAGAATCCCGCCGTAACTCGAGAAAAACCACGTGGCTCCCCCGTCATCGCAAGATGAAGCCCTTTCCCGCTACAGCGCCTCAGGAGAAGTCCCACGTTAGGAATTGGAGGTCGAAAGGGCACTTGGCACCCTTGATGCGACCCACAAAGTTCCCCGAAATCCCGGTCTCCCTCGAGAGGAACACTGAGGTTTTCCGGCACCCCTCCTCTGAGCCCTTTCTCCCCTCCTGATCTGGACAGGAGGGTCGACTCCCCTGCTTTGTCTGGAAGGGGTTCCCGACCTTCCGGTCGCACCTCAGGATGAGGCCGGTCTCACGAAGACATTCCAGACGTGGCCTCGTGGGTGGTTCCACATTCCGTAGGACCCCGATTTCCCGGTCCCCTCTTGATAAGAACCCGATGCCCGGACACCTCTCCGAACTCCACCCTGTGAATGAAGTCAACACGAAGGGGCAGTTTTTCCGTGCATCGTTCGGAAAAACCCCAGGTTCCAAATACAGCTCGACAAGCGGCCTCTCTCCCCGGGGACATCTCGAGAGGCAAGCGGAGTTCCATGCCTCAACCCAAGACGAGGCCTGACTCTCCTGTCCCCAGTCTGCAGGGACCCTGCGATCGGAGTCTGAAATCAGAGGTACCCTGCGGTTCCTGCCTCAACTGGAGATGAGGCCCTCTTCCAATGCACCAAACCCAGTGGAGTCCCGAGAGGCCCCTCCCACCTCCAGTTTCCCTGGCTTCTCAGAGCCACCATGAGAAGCCCCCTGAGGTCACCTGCACAAGTCGAGGGAACCCAGGGTTTCCTGCCTCAACCCGGGAAAGACCTCGAGAGACCTTCTTCAACACGTCTCGAGGCCAGATTCCCCTACCATGGCTCGGGAGCAATGACGCGCTCCCCTCGCCACTCGCATGGAGACCCGACTTCCCTGGCGCCCCACGAGAGGCTCACTGACCTCGCCGTCGTACCTCGTGAGAAACCGCACACTGGGGCCGCCGCTCGAGAACAACCCCGAGATTCCCCCGTCATCGAGAGATGAGGGCCTTCGTCTCCTGCATGGCCTAGAGACCAATCTCGCGACCTCTCTCCAAACGCCTCAGGAGGCTTGACTCCCTTGAGTCCACCCAGTGAGCTCCAAGAGATACCCGTCGCGATTCGAGAGCAGAGCGGGGTTCTTTGCTTCCACTCGAGATGAATGCCTGTCTCCCCGGGTGCGTCTGGAATGCAACCCCGAGATCCCTGTCGCCCCTGGAGAGGAACATTGGCTTCTGGACACAAGCCTAGATGAGGTCTATTGGCCCTGCAGTCACTCGAGAGCAATCCCCAGCTTTCCTTCGCAACTCGAATGGAAGATTGGACTTGCCTGGGCCAACACAAGAGGCAGCCTGAATTCCCCGTCGTAACTCGAGAATCCCGCCGTAACTCGAGAAAAACCACGTGGCTCCCCCGTCATCGCAAGATGAAGCCCTTTCCCGCTACAGCGCCTCAGGAGAAGTCCCACGTTAGGAATTGGAGGTCGAAAGGGCACTTGGCACCCTTGATGCGACCCACAAGTTCCCCGAAATCCCGGTCTCCCTCGAGAGGAACACTGAGGTTTTCCGGCACCCCTCCTCTGAGCCCTTTCTCCCCTCCTGATCTGGACAGGAGGGTCGACTCCCCTGCTTTGTCTGGAAGGGGTTCCCGACCTTCCGGTCGCACCTCAGGATGAGGCCGGTCTCACGAAGACATTCCAGACGTGGCCTCGTGGGTGGTTCCACATTCCGTAGGACCCCGATTTCCCGGTCCCCTCTTGATAAGAACCCGATGCCCGGACACCTCTCCGAACTCCACCCTGTGAATGAAGTCAACACGAAGGGGCAGTTTTTCCGTGCATCGTTCGGAAAAACCCCAGGTTCCAAATACAGCTCGACAAGCGGCCTCTCTCCCCGGGGACATCTCGAGAGGCAAGCGGAGTTCCATGCCTCAACCCAAGACGAGGCCTGACTCTCCTGTCCCCAGTCTGCAGGGACCCTGCGATCGGAGTCTGAAATCAGAGGTACCCTGCGGTTCCTGCCTCAACTGGAGATGAGGCCCTCTTCCAATGCACCAAACCCAGTGGAGTCCCGAGAGGCCCCTCCCACCTCCAGTTTCCCTGGCTTCTCAGAGCCACCATGAGAAGCCCCCTGAGGTCACCTGCACAAGTCGAGGGAACCCAGGGTTTCCTGCCTCAACCCGGGAAAGACCTCGAGAGACCTTCTTCAACACGTCTCGAGGCCAGATTCCCCTACCATGGCTCGGGAGCAATGACGCGCTCCCCTCGCCACTCGCATGGAGACCCGACTTCCCTGGCGCCCCACGAGAGGCTCACTGACCTCGCCGTCGTACCTCGTGAGAAACCGCACACTGGGGCCGCCGCTCGAGAACAACCCCGAGATTCCCCCGTCATCGAGAGATGAGGGCCTTCGTCTCCTGCATGGCCTAGAGACCAATCTCGCGACCTCTCTCCAAACGCCTCAGGAGGCTTGACTCCCTTGAGTCCACCCAGTGAGCTCCAAGAGATACCCGTCGCGATTCGAGAGCAGAGCGGGGTTCTTTGCTTCCACTCGAGATGAATGCCTGTCTCCCCGGGTGCGTCTGGAATGCAACCCCGAGATCCCTGTCGCCCCTGGAGAGGAACATTGGCTTCTGGACACAAGCCTAGATGAGGTCTATTGGCCCTGCAGTCACTCGAGAGCAATCCCCAGCTTTCCTTCGCAACTCGAATGGAAGATTGGACTTGCCTGGGCCAACACAAGAGGCAGCCTGAATTCCCCGTCGTAACTCGAGAATCCCGCCGTAACTCGAGAAAAACCACGTGGCTCCCCCGTCATCGCAAGATGAAGCCCTTTCCCGCTACAGCGCCTCAGGAGAAGTCCCACGTTAGGAATTGGAGGTCGAAAGGGCACTTGGCACCCTTGATGCGACCCACAAAGTTCCCCGAAATCCCGGTCTCCCTCGAGAGGAACACTGAGGTTTTCCGGCACCCCTCCTCTGAGCCCTTTCTCCCCTCCTGATCTGGACAGGAGGGTCGACTCCCCTGCTTTGTCTGGAAGGGGTTCCCGACCTTCCGGTCGCACCTCAGGATGAGGCCGGTCTCACGAAGACATTCCAGACGTGGCCTCGTGGGTGGTTCCACATTCCGTAGGACCCCGATTTCCCGGTCCCCTCTTGATAAGAACCCGATGCCCGGACACCTCTCCGAACTCCACCCTGTGAATGAAGTCAACACGAAGGGGCAGTTTTTCCGTGCATCGTTCGGAAAAACCCCAGGTTCCAAATACAGCTCGACAAGCGGCCTCTCTCCCCGGGGACATCTCGAGAGGCAAGCGGAGTTCCATGCCTCAACCCAAGACGAGGCCTGACTCTCCTGTCCCCAGTCTGCAGGGACCCTGCGATCGGAGTCTGAAATCAGAGGTACCCTGCGGTTCCTGCCTCAACTGGAGATGAGGCCCTCTTCCAATGCACCAAACCCAGTGGAGTCCCGAGAGGCCCCTCCCACCTCCAGTTTCCCTGGCTTCTCAGAGCCACCATGAGAAGCCCCCTGAGGTCACCTGCACAAGTCGAGGGAACCCAGGGTTTCCTGCCTCAACCCGGGAAAGACCTCGAGAGACCTTCTTCAACACGTCTCGAGGCCAGATTCCCCTACCATGGCTCGGGAGCAATGACGCGCTCCCCTCGCCACTCGCATGGAGACCCGACTTCCCTGGCGCCCCACGAGAGGCTCACTGACCTCGCCGTCGTACCTCGTGAGAAACCGCACACTGGGGCCGCCGCTCGAGAACAACCCCGAGATTCCCCCGTCATCGAGAGATGAGGGCCTTCGTCTCCTGCATGGCCTAGAGACCAATCTCGCGACCTCTCTCCAAACGCCTCAGGAGGCTTGACTCCCTTGAGTCCACCCAGTGAGCTCCAAGAGATACCCGTCGCGATTCGAGAGCAGAGCGGGGTTCTTTGCTTCCACTCGAGATGAATGCCTGTCTCCCCGGGTGCGTCTGGAATGCAACCCCGAGATCCCTGTCGCCCCTGGAGAGGAACATTGGCTTCTGGACACAAGCCTAGATGAGGTCTATTGGCCCTGCAGTCACTCGAGAGCAATCCCCAGCTTTCCTTCGCAACTCGAATGGAAGATTGGACTTGCCTGGGCCAACACAAGAGGCAGCCTGAATTCCCCGTCGTAACTCGAGAATCCCGCCGTAACTCGAGAAAAACCACGTGGCTCCCCCGTCATCGCAAGATGAAGCCCTTTCCCGCTACAGCGCCTCAGGAGAAGTCCCACGTTAGGAATTGGAGGTCGAAAGGGCACTTGGCACCCTTGATGCGACCCACAAAGTTCCCCGAAATCCCGGTCTCCCTCGAGAGGAACACTGAGGTTTTCCGGCACCCCTCCTCTGAGCCCTTTCTCCCCTCCTGATCTGGACAGGAGGGTCGACTCCCCTGCTTTGTCTGGAAGGGGTTCCCGACCTTCCGGTCGCACCTCAGGATGAGGCCGGTCTCACGAAGACATTCCAGACGTGGCCTCGTGGGTGGTTCCACATTCCGTAGGACCCCGATTTCCCGGTCCCCTCTTGATAAGAACCCGATGCCCGGACACCTCTCCGAACTCCACCCTGTGAATGAAGTCAACACGAAGGGGCAGTTTTTCCGTGCATCGTTCGGAAAAACCCCAGGTTCCAAATACAGCTCGACAAGCGGCCTCTCTCCCCGGGGACATCTCGAGAGGCAAGCGGAGTTCCATGCCTCAACCCAAGACGAGGCCTGACTCTCCTGTCCCCAGTCTGCAGGGACCCTGCGATCGGAGTCTGAAATCAGAGGTACCCTGCGGTTCCTGCCTCAACTGGAGATGAGGCCCTCTTCCAATGCACCAAACCCAGTGGAGTCCCGAGAGGCCCCTCCCACCTCCAGTTTCCCTGGCTTCTCAGAGCCACCATGAGAAGCCCCCTGAGGTCACCTGCACAAGTCGAGGGAACCCAGGGTTTCCTGCCTCAACCCGGGAAAGACCTCGAGAGACCTTCTTCAACACGTCTCGAGGCCAGATTCCCCTACCATGGCTCGGGAGCAATGACGCGCTCCCCTCGCCACTCGCATGGAGACCCGACTTCCCTGGCGCCCCACGAGAGGCTCACTGACCTCGCCGTCGTACCTCGTGAGAAACCGCACACTGGGGCCGCCGCTCGAGAACAACCCCGAGATTCCCCCGTCATCGAGAGATGAGGGCCTTCGTCTCCTGCATGGCCTAGAGACCAATCTCGCGACCTCTCTCCAAACGCCTCAGGAGGCTTGACTCCCTTGAGTCCACCCAGTGAGCTCCAAGAGATACCCGTCGCGATTCGAGAGCAGAGCGGGGTTCTTTGCTTCCACTCGAGATGAATGCCTGTCTCCCCGGGTGCGTCTGGAATGCAACCCCGAGATCCCTGTCGCCCCTGGAGAGGAACATTGGCTTCTGGACACAAGCCTAGATGAGGTCTATTGGCCCTGCAGTCACTCGAGAGCAATCCCCAGCTTTCCTTCGCAACTCGAATGGAAGATTGGACTTGCCTGGGCCAACACAAGAGGCAGCCTGAATTCCCCGTCGTAACTCGAGAATCCCGCCGTAACTCGAGAAAAACCACGTGGCTCCCCCGTCATCGCAAGATGAAGCCCTTTCCCGCTACAGCGCCTCAGGAGAAGTCCCACGTTAGGAATTGGAGGTCGAAAGGGCACTTGGCACCCTTGATGCGACCCACAAAGTTCCCCGAAATCCCGGTCTCCCTCGAGAGGAACACTGAGGTTTTCCGGCACCCCTCCTCTGAGCCCTTTCTCCCCTCCTGATCTGGACAGGAGGGTCGACTCCCCTGCTTTGTCTGGAAGGGGTTCCCGACCTTCCGGTCGCACCTCAGGATGAGGCCGGTCTCACGAAGACATTCCAGACGTGGCCTCGTGGGTGGTTCCACATTCCGTAGGACCCCGATTTCCCGGTCCCCTCTTGATAAGAACCCGATGCCCGGACACCTCTCCGAACTCCACCCTGTGAATGAAGTCAACACGAAGGGGCAGTTTTTCCGTGCATCGTTCGGAAAAACCCCAGGTTCCAAATACAGCTCGACAAGCGGCCTCTCTCCCCGGGGACATCTCGAGAGGCAAGCGGAGTTCCATGCCTCAACCCAAGACGAGGCCTGACTCTCCTGTCCCCAGTCTGCAGGGACCCTGCGATCGGAGTCTGAAATCAGAGGTACCCTGCGGTTCCTGCCTCAACTGGAGATGAGGCCCTCTTCCAATGCACCAAACCCAGTGGAGTCCCGAGAGGCCCCTCCCACCTCCAGTTTCCCTGGCTTCTCAGAGCCACCATGAGACGCCCCCTGAGGTCACCTGCACAAGTCGAGGGAACCCAGGGTTTCCTGCCTCAACCCGGGAAAGACCTCGAGAGACCCTCGGGAGCAATCTACCTGGCTCGCATGGAGACCCGACCCGCCCCACGAGAGGCTCACTGACCTCGCCGTCGTACCTCGTGAGAAACCGCACACTGGGGCCGCCGCTCGAGAACAACCCCGAGATTCCCCCGTCATCGAGAGATGAGGGCCTTCGTCTCCTGCATGGCCTAGAGACCAATCTCGCGACCTCTCTCCAAACGCCTCAGGAGGCTTGACTCCCTTGAGTCCACCCAGTGAGCTCCAAGAGATACCCGTCGCGATTCGAGAGCAGAGCGGGGTTCTTTGCTTCCACTCGAGATGAATGCCTGTCTCCCCGGGTGCGTCTGGAATGCAACCCCGAGATCCCTGTCGCCCCTGGAGAGGAACATTGGCTTCTGGACACAAGCCTAGATGAGGTCTATTGGCCCTGCAGTCACTCGAGAGCAATCCCCAGCTTTCCTTCGCAACTCGAATGGAAGATTGGACTTGCCTGGGCCAACACAAGAGGCAGCCTGAATTCCCCGTCGTAACTCGAGAATCCCGCCGTAACTCGAGAAAAACCACGTGGCTCCCCCGTCATCGCAAGATGAAGCCCTTTCCCGCTACCGCGCCTCAGGAGAAGTCCCACGTTAGGAATTGGAGGTCGAAAGGGCACTTGGCACCCTTGATGCGACCCACAAAGTTCCCCGAAATCCCGGTCTCCCTCGAGAGGAACACTGAGGTTTTCCGGCACCCCTCCTCTGAGCCCTTTCTCCCCTCCTGATCTGGACAGGAGGGTCGACTCCCCTGCTTTGTCTGGAAGGGGTTCCCGACCTTCCGGTCGCACCTCAGGATGAGGCCGGTCTCACGAAGACATTCCAGACGTGGCCTCGTGGGTGGTTCCACATTCCGTAGGACCCCGATTTCCCGGTCCCCTCTTGATAAGAACCCGATGCCCGGACACCTCTCCGAACTCCACCCTGTGAATGAAGTCAACACGAAGGGGCAGTTTTTCCGTGCATCGTTCGGAAAAACCCCAGGTTCCAAATACAGCTCGACAAGCGGCCTCTCTCCCCGGGGACATCTCGAGAGGCAAGCGGAGTTCCATGCCTCAACCCAAGACGAGGCCTGACTCTCCTGTCCCCAGTCTGCAGGGACCCTGCGATCGGAGTCTGAAATCAGAGGTACCCTGCGGTTCCTGCCTCAACTGGAGATGAGGCCCTCTTCCAATGCACCAAACCCAGTGGAGTCCCGAGAGGCCCCTCCCACCTCCAGTTTCCCTGGCTTCTCAGAGCCACCATGAGAAGCCCCCTGAGGTCACCTGCACAAGTCGAGGGAACCCAGGGTTTCCTGCCTCAACCCGGGAAAGACCTCGAGAGACCTTCTTCAACACGTCTCGAGGCCAGATTCCCCTACCATGGCTCGGGAGCAATGACGCGCTCCCCTCGCCACTCGCATGGAGACCCGACTTCCCTGGCGCCCCACGAGAGGCTCACTGACCTCGCCGTCGTACCTCGTGAGAAACCGCACACTGGGGCCGCCGCTCGAGAACAACCCCGAGATTCCCCCGTCATCGAGAGATGAGGGCCTTCGTCTCCTGCATGGCCTAGAGACCAATCTCGCGACCTCTCTCCAAACGCCTCAGGAGGCTTGACTCCCTTGAGTCCACCCAGTGAGCTCCAAGAGATACCCGTCGCGATTCGAGAGCAGAGCGGGGTTCTTTGCTTCCACTCGAGATGAATGCCTGTCTCCCCGGGTGCGTCTGGAATGCAACCCCGAGATCCCTGTCGCCCCTGGAGAGGAACATTGGCTTCTGGACACAAGCCTAGATGAGGTCTATTGGCCCTGCAGTCACTCGAGAGCAATCCCCAGCTTTCCTTCGCAACTCGAATGGAAGATTGGACTTGCCTGGGCCAACACAAGAGGCAGCCTGAATTCCCCGTCGTAACTCGAGAATCCCGCCGTAACTCGAGAAAAACCACGTGGCTCCCCCGTCATCGCAAGATGAAGCCCTTTCCCGCTACAGCGCCTCAGGAGAAGTCCCACGTTAGGAATTGGAGGTCGAAAGGGCACTTGGCACCCTTGATGCGACCCACAAAGTTCCCCGAAATCCCGGTCTCCCTCGAGAGGAACACTGAGGTTTTCCGGCACCCCTCCTCTGAGCCCTTTCTCCCCTCCTGATCTGGACAGGAGGGTCGACTCCCCTGCTTTGTCTGGAAGGGGTTCCCGACCTTCCGGTCGCACCTCAGGATGAGGCCGGTCTCACGAAGACATTCCAGACGTGGCCTCGTGGGTGGTTCCACATTCCGTAGGACCCCGATTTCCCGGTCCCCTCTTGATAAGAACCCGATGCCCGGACACCTCTCCGAACTCCACCCTGTGAATGAAGTCAACACGAAGGGGCAGTTTTTCCGTGCATCGTTCGGAAAAACCCCAGGTTCCAAATACAGCTCGACAAGCGGCCTCTCTCCCCGGGGACATCTCGAGAGGCAAGCGGAGTTCCATGCCTCAACCCAAGACGAGGCCTGACTCTCCTGTCCCCAGTCTGCAGGGACCCTGCGATCGGAGTCTGAAATCAGAGGTACCCTGCGGTTCCTGCCTCAACTGGAGATGAGGCCCTCTTCCAATGCACCAAACCCAGTGGAGTCCCGAGAGGCCCCTCCCACCTCCAGTTTCCCTGGCTTCTCAGAGCCACCATGAGAAGCCCCCTGAGGTCACCTGCACAAGTCGAGGGAACCCAGGGTTTCCTGCCTCAACCCGGGAAAGACCTCGAGAGACCTTCTTCAACACGTCTCGAGGCCAGATTCCCCTACCATGGCTCGGGAGCAATGACGCGCTCCCCTCGCCACTCGCATGGAGACCCGACTTCCCTGGCGCCCCACGAGAGGCTCACTGACCTCGCCGTCGTACCTCGTGAGAAACCGCACACTGGGGCCGCCGCTCGAGAACAACCCCGAGATTCCCCCGTCATCGAGAGATGAGGGCCTTCGTCTCCTGCATGGCCTAGAGACCAATCTCGCGACCTCTCTCCAAACGCCTCAGGAGGCTTGACTCCCTTGAGTCCACCCAGTGAGCTCCAAGAGATACCCGTCGCGATTCGAGAGCAGAGCGGGGTTCTTTGCTTCCACTCGAGATGAATGCCTGTCTCCCCGGGTGCGTCTGGAATGCAACCCCGAGATCCCTGTCGCCCCTGGAGAGGAACATTGGCTTCTGGACACAAGCCTAGATGAGGTCTATTGGCCCTGCAGTCACTCGAGAGCAATCCCCAGCTTTCCTTCGCAACTCGAATGGAAGATTGGACTTGCCTGGGCCAACACAAGAGGCAGCCTGAATTCCCCGTCGTAACTCGAGAATCCCGCCGTAACTCGAGAAAAACCACGTGGCTCCCCCGTCATCGCAAGATGAAGCCCTTTCCCGCTACAGCGCCTCAGGAGAAGTCCCACGTTAGGAATTGGAGGTCGAAAGGGCACTTGGCACCCTTGATGCGACCCACAAAGTTCCCCGAAATCCCGGTCTCCCTCGAGAGGAACACTGAGGTTTTCCGGCACCCCTCCTCTGAGCCCTTTCTCCCCTCCTGATCTGGACAGGAGGGTCGACTCCCCTGCTTTGTCTGGAAGGGGTTCCCGACCTTCCGGTCGCACCTCAGGATGAGGCCGGTCTCACGAAGACATTCCAGACGTGGCCTCGTGGGTGGTTCCACATTCCGTAGGACCCCGATTTCCCGGTCCCCTCTTGATAAGAACCCGATGCCCGGACACCTCTCCGAACTCCACCCTGTGAATGAAGTCAACACGAAGGGGCAGTTTTTCCGTGCATCGTTCGGAAAAACCCCAGGTTCCAAATACAGCTCGACAAGCGGCCTCTCTCCCCGGGGACATCTCGAGAGGCAAGCGGAGTTCCATGCCTCAACCCAAGACGAGGCCTGACTCTCCTGTCCCCAGTCTGCAGGGACCCTGCGATCGGAGTCTGAAATCAGAGGTACCCTGCGGTTCCTGCCTCAACTGGAGATGAGGCCCTCTTCCAATGCACCAAACCCAGTGGAGTCCCGAGAGGCCCCTCCCACCTCCAGTTTCCCTGGCTTCTCAGAGCCACCATGAGAAGCCCCCTGAGGTCACCTGCACAAGTCGAGGGAACCCAGGGTTTCCTGCCTCAACCCGGGAAAGACCTCGAGAGACCTTCTTCAACACGTCTCGAGGCCAGATTCCCCTACCATGGCTCGGGAGCAATGACGCGCTCCCCTCGCCACTCGCATGGAGACCCGACTTCCCTGGCGCCCCACGAGAGGCTCACTGACCTCGCCGTCGTACCTCGTGAGAAACCGCACACTGGGGCCGCCGCTCGAGAACAACCCCGAGATTCCCCCGTCATCGAGAGATGAGGGCCTTCGTCTCCTGCATGGCCTAGAGACCAATCTCGCGACCTCTCTCCAAACGCCTCAGGAGGCTTGACTCCCTTGAGTCCACCCAGTGAGCTCCAAGAGATACCCGTCGCGATTCGAGAGCAGAGCGGGGTTCTTTGCTTCCACTCGAGATGAATGCCTGTCTCCCCGGGTGCGTCTGGAATGCAACCCCGAGATCCCTGTCGCCCCTGGAGAGGAACATTGGCTTCTGGACACAAGCCTAGATGAGGTCTATTGGCCCTGCAGTCACTCGAGAGCAATCCCCAGCTTTCCTTCGCAACTCGAATGGAAGATTGGACTTGCCTGGGCCAACACAAGAGGCAGCCTGAATTCCCCGTCGTAACTCGAGAATCCCGCCGTAACTCGAGAAAAACCACGTGGCTCCCCCGTCATCGCAAGATGAAGCCCTTTCCCGCTACAGCGCCTCAGGAGAAGTCCCACGTTAGGAATTGGAGGTCGAAAGGGCACTTGGCACCCTTGATGCGACCCACAAAGTTCCCCGAAATCCCGGTCTCCCTCGAGAGGAACACTGAGGTTTTCCGGCACCCCTCCTCTGAGCCCTTTCTCCCCTCCTGATCTGGACAGGAGGGTCGACTCCCCTGCTTTGTCTGGAAGGGGTTCCCGACCTTCCGGTCGCACCTCAGGATGAGGCCGGTCTCACGAAGACATTCCAGACGTGGCCTCGTGGGTGGTTCCACATTCCGTAGGACCCCGATTTCCCGGTCCCCTCTTGATAAGAACCCGATGCCCGGACACCTCTCCGAACTCCACCCTGTGAATGAAGTCAACACGAAGGGGCAGTTTTTCCGTGCATCGTTCGGAAAAACCCCAGGTTCCAAATACAGCTCGACAAGCGGCCTCTCTCCCCGGGGACATCTCGAGAGGCAAGCGGAGTTCCATGCCTCAACCCAAGACGAGGCCTGACTCTCCTGTCCCCAGTCTGCAGGGACCCTGCGATCGGAGTCTGAAATCAGAGGTACCCTGCGGTTCCTGCCTCAACTGGAGATGAGGCCCTCTTCCAATGCACCAAACCCAGTGGAGTCCCGAGAGGCCCCTCCCACCTCCAGTTTCCCTGGCTTCTCAGAGCCACCATGAGAAGCCCCCTGAGGTCACCTGCACAAGTCGAGGGAACCCAGGGTTTCCTGCCTCAACCCGGGAAAGACCTCGAGAGACCTTCTTCAACACGTCTCGAGGCCAGATTCCCCTACCATGGCTCGGGAGCAATGACGCGCTCCCCTCGCCACTCGCATGGAGACCCGACTTCCCTGGCGCCCCACGAGAGGCTCACTGACCTCGCCGTCGTACCTCGTGAGAAACCGCACACTGGGGCCGCCGCTCGAGAACAACCCCGAGATTCCCCCGTCATCGAGAGATGAGGGCCTTCGTCTCCTGCATGGCCTAGAGACCAATCTCGCGACCTCTCTCCAAACGCCTCAGGAGGCTTGACTCCCTTGAGTCCACCCAGTGAGCTCCAAGAGATACCCGTCGCGATTCGAGAGCAGAGCGGGGTTCTTTGCTTCCACTCGAGATGAATGCCTGTCTCCCCGGGTGCGTCTGGAATGCAACCCCGAGATCCCTGTCGCCCCTGGAGAGGAACATTGGCTTCTGGACACAAGCCTAGATGAGGTCTATTGGCCCTGCAGTCACTCGAGAGCAATCCCCAGCTTTCCTTCGCAACTCGAATGGAAGATTGGACTTGCCTGGGCCAACACAAGAGGCAGCCTGAATTCCCCGTCGTAACTCGAGAATCCCGCCGTAACTCGAGAAAAACCACGTGGCTCCCCCGTCATCGCAAGATGAAGCCCTTTCCCGCTACAGCGCCTCAGGAGAAGTCCCACGTTAGGAATTGGAGGTCGAAAGGGCACTTGGCACCCTTGATGCGACCCACAAAGTTCCCCGAAATCCCGGTCTCCCTCGAGAGGAACACTGAGGTTTTCCGGCACCCCTCCTCTGAGCCCTTTCTCCCCTCCTGATCTGGACAGGAGGGTCGACTCCCCTGCTTTGTCTGGAAGGGGTTCCCGACCTTCCGGTCGCACCTCAGGATGAGGCCGGTCTCACGAAGACATTCCAGACGTGGCCTCGTGGGTGGTTCCACATTCCGTAGGACCCCGATTTCCCGGTCCCCTCTTGATAAGAACCCGATGCCCGGACACCTCTCCGAACTCCACCCTGTGAATGAAGTCAACACGAAGGGGCAGTTTTTCCGTGCATCGTTCGGAAAAACCCCAGGTTCCAAATACAGCTCGACAAGCGGCCTCTCTCCCCGGGGACATCTCGAGAGGCAAGCGGAGTTCCATGCCTCAACCCAAGACGAGGCCTGACTCTCCTGTCCCCAGTCTGCAGGGACCCTGCGATCGGAGTCTGAAATCAGAGGTACCCTGCGGTTCCTGCCTCAACTGGAGATGAGGCCCTCTTCCAATGCACCAAACCCAGTGGAGTCCCGAGAGGCCCCTCCCACCTCCAGTTTCCCTGGCTTCTCAGAGCCACCATGAGAAGCCCCCTGAGGTCACCTGCACAAGTCGAGGGAACCCAGGGTTTCCTGCCTCAACCCGGGAAAGACCTCGAGAGACCTTCTTCAACACGTCTCGAGGCCAGATTCCCCTACCATGGCTCGGGAGCAATGACGCGCTCCCCTCGCCACTCGCATGGAGACCCGACTTCCCTGGCGCCCCACGAGAGGCTCACTGACCTCGCCGTCGTACCTCGTGAGAAACCGCACACTGGGGCCGCCGCTCGAGAACAACCCCGAGATTCCCCCGTCATCGAGAGATGAGGGCCTTCGTCTCCTGCATGGCCTAGAGACCAATCTCGCGACCTCTCTCCAAACGCCTCAGGAGGCTTGACTCCCTTGAGTCCACCCAGTGAGCTCCAAGAGATACCCGTCGCGATTCGAGAGCAGAGCGGGGTTCTTTGCTTCCACTCGAGATGAATGCCTGTCTCCCCGGGTGCGTCTGGAATGCAACCCCGAGATCCCTGTCGCCCCTGGAGAGGAACATTGGCTTCTGGACACAAGCCTAGATGAGGTCTATTGGCCCTGCAGTCACTCGAGAGCAATCCCCAGCTTTCCTTCGCAACTCGAATGGAAGATTGGACTTGCCTGGGCCAACACAAGAGGCAGCCTGAATTCCCCGTCGTAACTCGAGAATCCCGCCGTAACTCGAGAAAAACCACGTGGCTCCCCCGTCATCGCAAGATGAAGCCCTTTCCCGCTACAGCGCCTCAGGAGAAGTCCCACGTTAGGAATTGGAGGTCGAAAGGGCACTTGGCACCCTTGATGCGACCCACAAAGTTCCCCGAAATCCCGGTCTCCCTCGAGAGGAACACTGAGGTTTTCCGGCACCCCTCCTCTGAGCCCTTTCTCCCCTCCTGATCTGGACAGGAGGGTCGACTCCCCTGCTTTGTCTGGAAGGGGTTCCCGACCTTCCGGTCGCACCTCAGGATGAGGCCGGTCTCACGAAGACATTCCAGACGTGGCCTCGTGGGTGGTTCCACATTCCGTAGGACCCCGATTTCCCGGTCCCCTCTTGATAAGAACCCGATGCCCGGACACCTCTCCGAACTCCACCCTGTGAATGAAGTCAACACGAAGGGGCAGTTTTTCCGTGCATCGTTCGGAAAAACCCCAGGTTCCAAATACAGCTCGACAAGCGGCCTCTCTCCCCGGGGACATCTCGAGAGGCAAGCGGAGTTCCATGCCTCAACCCAAGACGAGGCCTGACTCTCCTGTCCCCAGTCTGCAGGGACCCTGCGATCGGAGTCTGAAATCAGAGGTACCCTGCGGTTCCTGCCTCAACTGGAGATGAGGCCCTCTTCCAATGCACCAAACCCAGTGGAGTCCCGAGAGGCCCCTCCCACCTCCAGTTTCCCTGGCTTCTCAGAGCCACCATGAGAAGCCCCCTGAGGTCACCTGCACAAGTCGAGGGAACCCAGGGTTTCCTGCCTCAACCCGGGAAAGACCTCGAGAGACCTTCTTCAACACGTCTCGAGGCCAGATTCCCCTACCATGGCTCGGGAGCAATGACGCGCTCCCCTCGCCACTCGCATGGAGACCCGACTTCCCTGGCGCCCCACGAGAGGCTCACTGACCTCGCCGTCGTACCTCGTGAGAAACCGCACACTGGGGCCGCCGCTCGAGAACAACCCCGAGATTCCCCCGTCATCGAGAGATGAGGGCCTTCGTCTCCTGCATGGCCTAGAGACCAATCTCGCGACCTCTCTCCAAACGCCTCAGGAGGCTTGACTCCCTTGAGTCCACCCAGTGAGCTCCAAGAGATACCCGTCGCGATTCGAGAGCAGAGCGGGGTTCTTTGCTTCCACTCGAGATGAATGCCTGTCTCCCCGGGTGCGTCTGGAATGCAACCCCGAGATCCCTGTCGCCCCTGGAGAGGAACATTGGCTTCTGGACACAAGCCTAGATGAGGTCTATTGGCCCTGCAGTCACTCGAGAGCAATCCCCAGCTTTCCTTCGCAACTCGAATGGAAGATTGGACTTGCCTGGGCCAACACAAGAGGCAGCCTGAATTCCCCGTCGTAACTCGAGAATCCCGCCGTAACTCGAGAAAAACCACGTGGCTCCCCCGTCATCGCAAGATGAAGCCCTTTCCCGCTACAGCGCCTCAGGAGAAGTCCCACGTTAGGAATTGGAGGTCGAAAGGGCACTTGGCACCCTTGATGCGACCCACAAAGTTCCCCGAAATCCCGGTCTCCCTCGAGAGGAACACTGAGGTTTTCCGGCACCCCTCCTCTGAGCCCTTTCTCCCCTCCTGATCTGGACAGGAGGGTCGACTCCCCTGCTTTGTCTGGAAGGGGTTCCCGACCTTCCGGTCGCACCTCAGGATGAGGCCGGTCTCACGAAGACATTCCAGACGTGGCCTCGTGGGTGGTTCCACATTCCGTAGGACCCCGATTTCCCGGTCCCCTCTTGATAAGAACCCGATGCCCGGACACCTCTCCGAACTCCACCCTGTGAATGAAGTCAACACGAAGGGGCAGTTTTTCCGTGCATCGTTCGGAAAAACCCCAGGTTCCAAATACAGCTCGACAAGCGGCCTCTCTCCCCGGGGACATCTCGAGAGGCAAGCGGAGTTCCATGCCTCAACCCAAGACGAGGCCTGACTCTCCTGTCCCCAGTCTGCAGGGACCCTGCGATCGGAGTCTGAAATCAGAGGTACCCTGCGGTTCCTGCCTCAACTGGAGATGAGGCCCTCTTCCAATGCACCAAACCCAGTGGAGTCCCGAGAGGCCCCTCCCACCTCCAGTTTCCCTGGCTTCTCAGAGCCACCATGAGAAGCCCCCTGAGGTCACCTGCACAAGTCGAGGGAACCCAGGGTTTCCTGCCTCAACCCGGGAAAGACCTCGAGAGACCTTCTTCAACACGTCTCGAGGCCAGATTCCCCTACCATGGCTCGGGAGCAATGACGCGCTCCCCTCGCCACTCGCATGGAGACCCGACTTCCCTGGCGCCCCACGAGAGGCTCACTGACCTCGCCGTCGTACCTCGTGAGAAACCGCACACTGGGGCCGCCGCTCGAGAACAACCCCGAGATTCCCCCGTCATCGAGAGATGAGGGCCTTCGTCTCCTGCATGGCCTAGAGACCAATCTCGCGACCTCTCTCCAAACGCCTCAGGAGGCTTGACTCCCTTGAGTCCACCCAGTGAGCTCCAAGAGATACCCGTCGCGATTCGAGAGCAGAGCGGGGTTCTTTGCTTCCACTCGAGATGAATGCCTGTCTCCCCGGGTGCGTCTGGAATGCAACCCCGAGATCCCTGTCGCCCCTGGAGAGGAACATTGGCTTCTGGACACAAGCCTAGATGAGGTCTATTGGCCCTGCAGTCACTCGAGAGCAATCCCCAGCTTTCCTTCGCAACTCGAATGGAAGATTGGACTTGCCTGGGCCAACACAAGAGGCAGCCTGAATTCCCCGTCGTAACTCGAGAATCCCGCCGTAACTCGAGAAAAACCACGTGGCTCCCCCGTCATCGCAAGATGAAGCCCTTTCCCGCTACAGCGCCTCAGGAGAAGTCCCACGTTAGGAATTGGAGGTCGAAAGGGCACTTGGCACCCTTGATGCGACCCACAAAGTTCCCCGAAATCCCGGTCTCCCTCGAGAGGAACACTGAGGTTTTCCGGCACCCCTCCTCTGAGCCCTTTCTCCCCTCCTGATCTGGACAGGAGGGTCGACTCCCCTGCTTTGTCTGGAAGGGGTTCCCGACCTTCCGGTCGCACCTCAGGATGAGGCCGGTCTCACGAAGACATTCCAGACGTGGCCTCGTGGGTGGTTCCACATTCCGTAGGACCCCGATTTCCCGGTCCCCTCTTGATAAGAACCCGATGCCCGGACACCTCTCCGAACTCCACCCTGTGAATGAAGTCAACACGAAGGGGCAGTTTTTCCGTGCATCGTTCGGAAAAACCCCAGGTTCCAAATACAGCTCGACAAGCGGCCTCTCTCCCCGGGGACATCTCGAGAGGCAAGCGGAGTTCCATGCCTCAACCCAAGACGAGGCCTGACTCTCCTGTCCCCAGTCTGCAGGGACCCTGCGATCGGAGTCTGAAATCAGAGGTACCCTGCGGTTCCTGCCTCAACTGGAGATGAGGCCCTCTTCCAATGCACCAAACCCAGTGGAGTCCCGAGAGGCCCCTCCCACCTCCAGTTTCCCTGGCTTCTCAGAGCCACCATGAGAAGCCCCCTGAGGTCACCTGCACAAGTCGAGGGAACCCAGGGTTTCCTGCCTCAACCCGGGAAAGACCTCGAGAGACCTTCTTCAACACGTCTCGAGGCCAGATTCCCCTACCATGGCTCGGGAGCAATGACGCGCTCCCCTCGCCACTCGCATGGAGACCCGACTTCCCTGGCGCCCCACGAGAGGCTCACTGACCTCGCCGTCGTACCTCGTGAGAAACCGCACACTGGGGCCGCCGCTCGAGAACAACCCCGAGATTCCCCCGTCATCGAGAGATGAGGGCCTTCGTCTCCTGCATGGCCTAGAGACCAATCTCGCGACCTCTCTCCAAACGCCTCAGGAGGCTTGACTCCCTTGAGTCCACCCAGTGAGCTCCAAGAGATACCCGTCGCGATTCGAGAGCAGAGCGGGGTTCTTTGCTTCCACTCGAGATGAATGCCTGTCTCCCCGGGTGCGTCTGGAATGCAACCCCGAGATCCCTGTCGCCCCTGGAGAGGAACATTGGCTTCTGGACACAAGCCTAGATGAGGTCTATTGGCCCTGCAGTCACTCGAGAGCAATCCCCAGCTTTCCTTCGCAACTCGAATGGAAGATTGGACTTGCCTGGGCCAACACAAGAGGCAGCCTGAATTCCCCGTCGTAACTCGAGAATCCCGCCGTAACTCGAGAAAAACCACGTGGCTCCCCCGTCATCGCAAGATGAAGCCCTTTCCCGCTACAGCGCCTCAGGAGAAGTCCCACGTTAGGAATTGGAGGTCGAAAGGGCACTTGGCACCCTTGATGCGACCCACAAAGTTCCCCGAAATCCCGGTCTCCCTCGAGAGGAACACTGAGGTTTTCCGGCACCCCTCCTCTGAGCCCTTTCTCCCCTCCTGATCTGGACAGGAGGGTCGACTCCCCTGCTTTGTCTGGAAGGGGTTCCCGACCTTCCGGTCGCACCTCAGGATGAGGCCGGTCTCACGAAGACATTCCAGACGTGGCCTCGTGGGTGGTTCCACATTCCGTAGGACCCCGATTTCCCGGTCCCCTCTTGATAAGAACCCGATGCCCGGACACCTCTCCGAACTCCACCCTGTGAATGAAGTCAACACGAAGGGGCAGTTTTTCCGTGCATCGTTCGGAAAAACCCCAGGTTCCAAATACAGCTCGACAAGCGGCCTCTCTCCCCGGGGACATCTCGAGAGGCAAGCGGAGTTCCATGCCTCAACCCAAGACGAGGCCTGACTCTCCTGTCCCCAGTCTGCAGGGACCCTGCGATCGGAGTCTGAAATCAGAGGTACCCTGCGGTTCCTGCCTCAACTGGAGATGAGGCCCTCTTCCAATGCACCAAACCCAGTGGAGTCCCGAGAGGCCCCTCCCACCTCCAGTTTCCCTGGCTTCTCAGAGCCACCATGAGAAGCCCCCTGAGGTCACCTGCACAAGTCGAGGGAACCCAGGGTTTCCTGCCTCAACCCGGGAAAGACCTCGAGAGACCTTCTTCAACACGTCTCGAGGCCAGATTCCCCTACCATGGCTCGGGAGCAATGACGCGCTCCCCTCGCCACTCGCATGGAGACCCGACTTCCCTGGCGCCCCACGAGAGGCTCACTGACCTCGCCGTCGTACCTCGTGAGAAACCGCACACTGGGGCCGCCGCTCGAGAACAACCCCGAGATTCCCCCGTCATCGAGAGATGAGGGCCTTCGTCTCCTGCATGGCCTAGAGACCAATCTCGCGACCTCTCTCCAAACGCCTCAGGAGGCTTGACTCCCTTGAGTCCACCCAGTGAGCTCCAAGAGATACCCGTCGCGATTCGAGAGCAGAGCGGGGTTCTTTGCTTCCACTCGAGATGAATGCCTGTCTCCCCGGGTGCGTCTGGAATGCAACCCCGAGATCCCTGTCGCCCCTGGAGAGGAACATTGGCTTCTGGACACAAGCCTAGATGAGGTCTATTGGCCCTGCAGTCACTCGAGAGCAATCCCCAGCTTTCCTTCGCAACTCGAATGGAAGATTGGACTTGCCTGGGCCAACACAAGAGGCAGCCTGAATTCCCCGTCGTAACTCGAGAATCCCGCCGTAACTCGAGAAAAACCACGTGGCTCCCCCGTCATCGCAAGATGAAGCCCTTTCCCGCTACAGCGCCTCAGGAGAAGTCCCACGTTAGGAATTGGAGGTCGAAAGGGCACTTGGCACCCTTGATGCGACCCACAAAGTTCCCCGAAATCCCGGTCTCCCTCGAGAGGAACACTGAGGTTTTCCGGCACCCCTCCTCTGAGCCCTTTCTCCCCTCCTGATCTGGACAGGAGGGTCGACTCCCCTGCTTTGTCTGGAAGGGGTTCCCGACCTTCCGGTCGCACCTCAGGATGAGGCCGGTCTCACGAAGACATTCCAGACGTGGCCTCGTGGGTGGTTCCACATTCCGTAGGACCCCGATTTCCCGGTCCCCTCTTGATAAGAACCCGATGCCCGGACACCTCTCCGAACTCCACCCTGTGAATGAAGTCAACACGAAGGGGCAGTTTTTCCGTGCATCGTTCGGAAAAACCCCAGGTTCCAAATACAGCTCGACAAGCGGCCTCTCTCCCCGGGGACATCTCGAGAGGCAAGCGGAGTTCCATGCCTCAACCCAAGACGAGGCCTGACTCTCCTGTCCCCAGTCTGCAGGGACCCTGCGATCGGAGTCTGAAATCAGAGGTACCCTGCGGTTCCTGCCTCAACTGGAGATGAGGCCCTCTTCCAATGCACCAAACCCAGTGGAGTCCCGAGAGGCCCCTCCCACCTCCAGTTTCCCTGGCTTCTCAGAGCCACCATGAGAAGCCCCCTGAGGTCACCTGCACAAGTCGAGGGAACCCAGGGTTTCCTGCCTCAACCCGGGAAAGACCTCGAGAGACCTTCTTCAACACGTCTCGAGGCCAGATTCCCCTACCATGGCTCGGGAGCAATGACGCGCTCCCCTCGCCACTCGCATGGAGACCCGACTTCCCTGGCGCCCCACGAGAGGCTCACTGACCTCGCCGTCGTACCTCGTGAGAAACCGCACACTGGGGCCGCCGCTCGAGAACAACCCCGAGATTCCCCCGTCATCGAGAGATGAGGGCCTTCGTCTCCTGCATGGCCTAGAGACCAATCTCGCGACCTCTCTCCAAACGCCTCAGGAGGCTTGACTCCCTTGAGTCCACCCAGTGAGCTCCAAGAGATACCCGTCGCGATTCGAGAGCAGAGCGGGGTTCTTTGCTTCCACTCGAGATGAATGCCTGTCTCCCCGGGTGCGTCTGGAATGCAACCCCGAGATCCCTGTCGCCCCTGGAGAGGAACATTGGCTTCTGGACACAAGCCTAGATGAGGTCTATTGGCCCTGCAGTCACTCGAGAGCAATCCCCAGCTTTCCTTCGCAACTCGAATGGAAGATTGGACTTGCCTGGGCCAACACAAGAGGCAGCCTGAATTCCCCGTCGTAACTCGAGAATCCCGCCGTAACTCGAGAAAAACCACGTGGCTCCCCCGTCATCGCAAGATGAAGCCCTTTCCCGCTACAGCGCCTCAGGAGAAGTCCCACGTTAGGAATTGGAGGTCGAAAGGGCACTTGGCACCCTTGATGCGACCCACAAAGTTCCCCGAAATCCCGGTCTCCCTCGAGAGGAACACTGAGGTTTTCCGGCACCCCTCCTCTGAGCCCTTTCTCCCCTCCTGATCTGGACAGGAGGGTCGACTCCCCTGCTTTGTCTGGAAGGGGTTCCCGACCTTCCGGTCGCACCTCAGGATGAGGCCGGTCTCACGAAGACATTCCAGACGTGGCCTCGTGGGTGGTTCCACATTCCGTAGGACCCCGATTTCCCGGTCCCCTCTTGATAAGAACCCGATGCCCGGACACCTCTCCGAACTCCACCCTGTGAATGAAGTCAACACGAAGGGGCAGTTTTTCCGTGCATCGTTCGGAAAAACCCCAGGTTCCAAATACAGCTCGACAAGCGGCCTCTCTCCCCGGGGACATCTCGAGAGGCAAGCGGAGTTCCATGCCTCAACCCAAGACGAGGCCTGACTCTCCTGTCCCCAGTCTGCAGGGACCCTGCGATCGGAGTCTGAAATCAGAGGTACCCTGCGGTTCCTGCCTCAACTGGAGATGAGGCCCTCTTCCAATGCACCAAACCCAGTGGAGTCCCGAGAGGCCCCTCCCACCTCCAGTTTCCCTGGCTTCTCAGAGCCACCATGAGAAGCCCCCTGAGGTCACCTGCACAAGTCGAGGGAACCCAGGGTTTCCTGCCTCAACCCGGGAAAGACCTCGAGAGACCTTCTTCAACACGTCTCGAGGCCAGATTCCCCTACCATGGCTCGGGAGCAATGACGCGCTCCCCTCGCCACTCGCATGGAGACCCGACTTCCCTGGCGCCCCACGAGAGGCTCACTGACCTCGCCGTCGTACCTCGTGAGAAACCGCACACTGGGGCCGCCGCTCGAGAACAACCCCGAGATTCCCCCGTCATCGAGAGATGAGGGCCTTCGTCTCCTGCATGGCCTAGAGACCAATCTCGCGACCTCTCTCCAAACGCCTCAGGAGGCTTGACTCCCTTGAGTCCACCCAGTGAGCTCCAAGAGATACCCGTCGCGATTCGAGAGCAGAGCGGGGTTCTTTGCTTCCACTCGAGATGAATGCCTGTCTCCCCGGGTGCGTCTGGAATGCAACCCCGAGATCCCTGTCGCCCCTGGAGAGGAACATTGGCTTCTGGACACAAGCCTAGATGAGGTCTATTGGCCCTGCAGTCACTCGAGAGCAATCCCCAGCTTTCCTTCGCAACTCGAATGGAAGATTGGACTTGCCTGGGCCAACACAAGAGGCAGCCTGAATTCCCCGTCGTAACTCGAGAATCCCGCCGTAACTCGAGAAAAACCACGTGGCTCCCCCGTCATCGCAAGATGAAGCCCTTTCCCGCTACAGCGCCTCAGGAGAAGTCCCACGTTAGGAATTGGAGGTCGAAAGGGCACTTGGCACCCTTGATGCGACCCACAAAGTTCCCCGAAATCCCGGTCTCCCTCGAGAGGAACACTGAGGTTTTCCGGCACCCCTCCTCTGAGCCCTTTCTCCCCTCCTGATCTGGACAGGAGGGTCGACTCCCCTGCTTTGTCTGGAAGGGGTTCCCGACCTTCCGGTCGCACCTCAGGATGAGGCCGGTCTCACGAAGACATTCCAGACGTGGCCTCGTGGGTGGTTCCACATTCCGTAGGACCCCGATTTCCCGGTCCCCTCTTGATAAGAACCCGATGCCCGGACACCTCTCCGAACTCCACCCTGTGAATGAAGTCAACACGAAGGGGCAGTTTTTCCGTGCATCGTTCGGAAAAACCCCAGGTTCCAAATACAGCTCGACAAGCGGCCTCTCTCCCCGGGGACATCTCGAGAGGCAAGCGGAGTTCCATGCCTCAACCCAAGACGAGGCCTGACTCTCCTGTCCCCAGTCTGCAGGGACCCTGCGATCGGAGTCTGAAATCAGAGGTACCCTGCGGTTCCTGCCTCAACTGGAGATGAGGCCCTCTTCCAATGCACCAAACCCAGTGGAGTCCCGAGAGGCCCCTCCCACCTCCAGTTTCCCTGGCTTCTCAGAGCCACCATGAGAAGCCCCCTGAGGTCACCTGCACAAGTCGAGGGAACCCAGGGTTTCCTGCCTCAACCCGGGAAAGACCTCGAGAGACCTTCTTCAACACGTCTCGAGGCCAGATTCCCCTACCATGGCTCGGGAGCAATGACGCGCTCCCCTCGCCACTCGCATGGAGACCCGACTTCCCTGGCGCCCCACGAGAGGCTCACTGACCTCGCCGTCGTACCTCGTGAGAAACCGCACACTGGGGCCGCCGCTCGAGAACAACCCCGAGATTCCCCCGTCATCGAGAGATGAGGGCCTTCGTCTCCTGCATGGCCTAGAGACCAATCTCGCGACCTCTCTCCAAACGCCTCAGGAGGCTTGACTCCCTTGAGTCCACCCAGTGAGCTCCAAGAGATACCCGTCGCGATTCGAGAGCAGAGCGGGGTTCTTTGCTTCCACTCGAGATGAATGCCTGTCTCCCCGGGTGCGTCTGGAATGCAACCCCGAGATCCCTGTCGCCCCTGGAGAGGAACATTGGCTTCTGGACACAAGCCTAGATGAGGTCTATTGGCCCTGCAGTCACTCGAGAGCAATCCCCAGCTTTCCTTCGCAACTCGAATGGAAGATTGGACTTGCCTGGGCCAACACAAGAGGCAGCCTGAATTCCCCGTCGTAACTCGAGAATCCCGCCGTAACTCGAGAAAAACCACGTGGCTCCCCCGTCATCGCAAGATGAAGCCCTTTCCCGCTACAGCGCCTCAGGAGAAGTCCCACGTTAGGAATTGGAGGTCGAAAGGGCACTTGGCACCCTTGATGCGACCCACAAAGTTCCCCGAAATCCCGGTCTCCCTCGAGAGGAACACTGAGGTTTTCCGGCACCCCTCCTCTGAGCCCTTTCTCCCCTCCTGATCTGGACAGGAGGGTCGACTCCCCTGCTTTGTCTGGAAGGGGTTCCCGACCTTCCGGTCGCACCTCAGGATGAGGCCGGTCTCACGAAGACATTCCAGACGTGGCCTCGTGGGTGGTTCCACATTCCGTAGGACCCCGATTTCCCGGTCCCCTCTTGATAAGAACCCGATGCCCGGACACCTCTCCGAACTCCACCCTGTGAATGAAGTCAACACGAAGGGGCAGTTTTTCCGTGCATCGTTCGGAAAAACCCCAGGTTCCAAATACAGCTCGACAAGCGGCCTCTCTCCCCGGGGACATCTCGAGAGGCAAGCGGAGTTCCATGCCTCAACCCAAGACGAGGCCTGACTCTCCTGTCCCCAGTCTGCAGGGACCCTGCGATCGGAGTCTGAAATCAGAGGTACCCTGCGGTTCCTGCCTCAACTGGAGATGAGGCCCTCTTCCAATGCACCAAACCCAGTGGAGTCCCGAGAGGCCCCTCCCACCTCCAGTTTCCCTGGCTTCTCAGAGCCACCATGAGAAGCCCCCTGAGGTCACCTGCACAAGTCGAGGGAACCCAGGGTTTCCTGCCTCAACCCGGGAAAGACCTCGAGAGACCTTCTTCAACACGTCTCGAGGCCAGATTCCCCTACCATGGCTCGGGAGCAATGACGCGCTCCCCTCGCCACTCGCATGGAGACCCGACTTCCCTGGCGCCCCACGAGAGGCTCACTGACCTCGCCGTCGTACCTCGTGAGAAACCGCACACTGGGGCCGCCGCTCGAGAACAACCCCGAGATTCCCCCGTCATCGAGAGATGAGGGCCTTCGTCTCCTGCATGGCCTAGAGACCAATCTCGCGACCTCTCTCCAAACGCCTCAGGAGGCTTGACTCCCTTGAGTCCACCCAGTGAGCTCCAAGAGATACCCGTCGCGATTCGAGAGCAGAGCGGGGTTCTTTGCTTCCACTCGAGATGAATGCCTGTCTCCCCGGGTGCGTCTGGAATGCAACCCCGAGATCCCTGTCGCCCCTGGAGAGGAACATTGGCTTCTGGACACAAGCCTAGATGAGGTCTATTGGCCCTGCAGTCACTCGAGAGCAATCCCCAGCTTTCCTTCGCAACTCGAATGGAAGATTGGACTTGCCTGGGCCAACACAAGAGGCAGCCTGAATTCCCCGTCGTAACTCGAGAATCCCGCCGTAACTCGAGAAAAACCACGTGGCTCCCCCGTCATCGCAAGATGAAGCCCTTTCCCGCTACAGCGCCTCAGGAGAAGTCCCACGTTAGGAATTGGAGGTCGAAAGGGCACTTGGCACCCTTGATGCGACCCACAAAGTTCCCCGAAATCCCGGTCTCCCTCGAGAGGAACACTGAGGTTTTCCGGCACCCCTCCTCTGAGCCCTTTCTCCCCTCCTGATCTGGACAGGAGGGTCGACTCCCCTGCTTTGTCTGGAAGGGGTTCCCGACCTTCCGGTCGCACCTCAGGATGAGGCCGGTCTCACGAAGACATTCCAGACGTGGCCTCGTGGGTGGTTCCACATTCCGTAGGACCCCGATTTCCCGGTCCCCTCTTGATAAGAACCCGATGCCCGGACACCTCTCCGAACTCCACCCTGTGAATGAAGTCAACACGAAGGGGCAGTTTTTCCGTGCATCGTTCGGAAAAACCCCAGGTTCCAAATACAGCTCGACAAGCGGCCTCTCTCCCCGGGGACATCTCGAGAGGCAAGCGGAGTTCCATGCCTCAACCCAAGACGAGGCCTGACTCTCCTGTCCCCAGTCTGCAGGGACCCTGCGATCGGAGTCTGAAATCAGAGGTACCCTGCGGTTCCTGCCTCAACTGGAGATGAGGCCCTCTTCCAATGCACCAAACCCAGTGGAGTCCCGAGAGGCCCCTCCCACCTCCAGTTTCCCTGGCTTCTCAGAGCCACCATGAGAAGCCCCCTGAGGTCACCTGCACAAGTCGAGGGAACCCAGGGTTTCCTGCCTCAACCCGGGAAAGACCTCGAGAGACCTTCTTCAACACGTCTCGAGGCCAGATTCCCCTACCATGGCTCGGGAGCAATGACGCGCTCCCCTCGCCACTCGCATGGAGACCCGACTTCCCTGGCGCCCCACGAGAGGCTCACTGACCTCGCCGTCGTACCTCGTGAGAAACCGCACACTGGGGCCGCCGCTCGAGAACAACCCCGAGATTCCCCCGTCATCGAGAGATGAGGGCCTTCGTCTCCTGCATGGCCTAGAGACCAATCTCGCGACCTCTCTCCAAACGCCTCAGGAGGCTTGACTCCCTTGAGTCCACCCAGTGAGCTCCAAGAGATACCCGTCGCGATTCGAGAGCAGAGCGGGGTTCTTTGCTTCCACTCGAGATGAATGCCTGTCTCCCCGGGTGCGTCTGGAATGCAACCCCGAGATCCCTGTCGCCCCTGGAGAGGAACATTGGCTTCTGGACACAAGCCTAGATGAGGTCTATTGGCCCTGCAGTCACTCGAGAGCAATCCCCAGCTTTCCTTCGCAACTCGAATGGAAGATTGGACTTGCCTGGGCCAACACAAGAGGCAGCCTGAATTCCCCGTCGTAACTCGAGAATCCCGCCGTAACTCGAGAAAAACCACGTGGCTCCCCCGTCATCGCAAGATGAAGCCCTTTCCCGCTACAGCGCCTCAGGAGAAGTCCCACGTTAGGAATTGGAGGTCGAAAGGGCACTTGGCACCCTTGATGCGACCCACAAAGTTCCCCGAAATCCCGGTCTCCCTCGAGAGGAACACTGAGGTTTTCCGGCACCCCTCCTCTGAGCCCTTTCTCCCCTCCTGATCTGGACAGGAGGGTCGACTCCCCTGCTTTGTCTGGAAGGGGTTCCCGACCTTCCGGTCGCACCTCAGGATGAGGCCGGTCTCACGAAGACATTCCAGACGTGGCCTCGTGGGTGGTTCCACATTCCGTAGGACCCCGATTTCCCGGTCCCCTCTTGATAAGAACCCGATGCCCGGACACCTCTCCGAACTCCACCCTGTGAATGAAGTCAACACGAAGGGGCAGTTTTTCCGTGCATCGTTCGGAAAAACCCCAGGTTCCAAATACAGCTCGACAAGCGGCCTCTCTCCCCGGGGACATCTCGAGAGGCAAGCGGAGTTCCATGCCTCAACCCAAGACGAGGCCTGACTCTCCTGTCCCCAGTCTGCAGGGACCCTGCGATCGGAGTCTGAAATCAGAGGTACCCTGCGGTTCCTGCCTCAACTGGAGATGAGGCCCTCTTCCAATGCACCAAACCCAGTGGAGTCCCGAGAGGCCCCTCCCACCTCCAGTTTCCCTGGCTTCTCAGAGCCACCATGAGAAGCCCCCTGAGGTCACCTGCACAAGTCGAGGGAACCCAGGGTTTCCTGCCTCAACCCGGGAAAGACCTCGAGAGACCTTCTTCAACACGTCTCGAGGCCAGATTCCCCTACCATGGCTCGGGAGCAATGACGCGCTCCCCTCGCCACTCGCATGGAGACCCGACTTCCCTGGCGCCCCACGAGAGGCTCACTGACCTCGCCGTCGTACCTCGTGAGAAACCGCACACTGGGGCCGCCGCTCGAGAACAACCCCGAGATTCCCCCGTCATCGAGAGATGAGGGCCTTCGTCTCCTGCATGGCCTAGAGACCAATCTCGCGACCTCTCTCCAAACGCCTCAGGAGGCTTGACTCCCTTGAGTCCACCCAGTGAGCTCCAAGAGATACCCGTCGCGATTCGAGAGCAGAGCGGGGTTCTTTGCTTCCACTCGAGATGAATGCCTGTCTCCCCGGGTGCGTCTGGAATGCAACCCCGAGATCCCTGTCGCCCCTGGAGAGGAACATTGGCTTCTGGACACAAGCCTAGATGAGGTCTATTGGCCCTGCAGTCACTCGAGAGCAATCCCCAGCTTTCCTTCGCAACTCGAATGGAAGATTGGACTTGCCTGGGCCAACACAAGAGGCAGCCTGAATTCCCCGTCGTAACTCGAGAATCCCGCCGTAACTCGAGAAAAACCACGTGGCTCCCCCGTCATCGCAAGATGAAGCCCTTTCCCGCTACAGCGCCTCAGGAGAAGTCCCACGTTAGGAATTGGAGGTCGAAAGGGCACTTGGCACCCTTGATGCGACCCACAAAGTTCCCCGAAATCCCGGTCTCCCTCGAGAGGAACACTGAGGTTTTCCGGCACCCCTCCTCTGAGCCCTTTCTCCCCTCCTGATCTGGACAGGAGGGTCGACTCCCCTGCTTTGTCTGGAAGGGGTTCCCGACCTTCCGGTCGCACCTCAGGATGAGGCCGGTCTCACGAAGACATTCCAGACGTGGCCTCGTGGGTGGTTCCACATTCCGTAGGACCCCGATTTCCCGGTCCCCTCTTGATAAGAACCCGATGCCCGGACACCTCTCCGAACTCCACCCTGTGAATGAAGTCAACACGAAGGGGCAGTTTTTCCGTGCATCGTTCGGAAAAACCCCAGGTTCCAAATACAGCTCGACAAGCGGCCTCTCTCCCCGGGGACATCTCGAGAGGCAAGCGGAGTTCCATGCCTCAACCCAAGACGAGGCCTGACTCTCCTGTCCCCAGTCTGCAGGGACCCTGCGATCGGAGTCTGAAATCAGAGGTACCCTGCGGTTCCTGCCTCAACTGGAGATGAGGCCCTCTTCCAATGCACCAAACCCAGTGGAGTCCCGAGAGGCCCCTCCCACCTCCAGTTTCCCTGGCTTCTCAGAGCCACCATGAGAAGCCCCCTGAGGTCACCTGCACAAGTCGAGGGAACCCAGGGTTTCCTGCCTCAACCCGGGAAAGACCTCGAGAGACCTTCTTCAACACGTCTCGAGGCCAGATTCCCCTACCATGGCTCGGGAGCAATGACGCGCTCCCCTCGCCACTCGCATGGAGACCCGACTTCCCTGGCGCCCCACGAGAGGCTCACTGACCTCGCCGTCGTACCTCGTGAGAAACCGCACACTGGGGCCGCCGCTCGAGAACAACCCCGAGATTCCCCCGTCATCGAGAGATGAGGGCCTTCGTCTCCTGCATGGCCTAGAGACCAATCTCGCGACCTCTCTCCAAACGCCTCAGGAGGCTTGACTCCCTTGAGTCCACCCAGTGAGCTCCAAGAGATACCCGTCGCGATTCGAGAGCAGAGCGGGGTTCTTTGCTTCCACTCGAGATGAATGCCTGTCTCCCCGGGTGCGTCTGGAATGCAACCCCGAGATCCCTGTCGCCCCTGGAGAGGAACATTGGCTTCTGGACACAAGCCTAGATGAGGTCTATTGGCCCTGCAGTCACTCGAGAGCAATCCCCAGCTTTCCTTCGCAACTCGAATGGAAGATTGGACTTGCCTGGGCCAACACAAGAGGCAGCCTGAATTCCCCGTCGTAACTCGAGAATCCCGCCGTAACTCGAGAAAAACCACGTGGCTCCCCCGTCATCGCAAGATGAAGCCCTTTCCCGCTACAGCGCCTCAGGAGAAGTCCCACGTTAGGAATTGGAGGTCGAAAGGGCACTTGGCACCCTTGATGCGACCCACAAAGTTCCCCGAAATCCCGGTCTCCCTCGAGAGGAACACTGAGGTTTTCCGGCACCCCTCCTCTGAGCCCTTTCTCCCCTCCTGATCTGGACAGGAGGGTCGACTCCCCTGCTTTGTCTGGAAGGGGTTCCCGACCTTCCGGTCGCACCTCAGGATGAGGCCGGTCTCACGAAGACATTCCAGACGTGGCCTCGTGGGTGGTTCCACATTCCGTAGGACCCCGATTTCCCGGTCCCCTCTTGATAAGAACCCGATGCCCGGACACCTCTCCGAACTCCACCCTGTGAATGAAGTCAACACGAAGGGGCAGTTTTTCCGTGCATCGTTCGGAAAAACCCCAGGTTCCAAATACAGCTCGACAAGCGGCCTCTCTCCCCGGGGACATCTCGAGAGGCAAGCGGAGTTCCATGCCTCAACCCAAGACGAGGCCTGACTCTCCTGTCCCCAGTCTGCAGGGACCCTGCGATCGGAGTCTGAAATCAGAGGTACCCTGCGGTTCCTGCCTCAACTGGAGATGAGGCCCTCTTCCAATGCACCAAACCCAGTGGAGTCCCGAGAGGCCCCTCCCACCTCCAGTTTCCCTGGCTTCTCAGAGCCACCATGAGAAGCCCCCTGAGGTCACCTGCACAAGTCGAGGGAACCCAGGGTTTCCTGCCTCAACCCGGGAAAGACCTCGAGAGACCTTCTTCAACACGTCTCGAGGCCAGATTCCCCTACCATGGCTCGGGAGCAATGACGCGCTCCCCTCGCCACTCGCATGGAGACCCGACTTCCCTGGCGCCCCACGAGAGGCTCACTGACCTCGCCGTCGTACCTCGTGAGAAACCGCACACTGGGGCCGCCGCTCGAGAACAACCCCGAGATTCCCCCGTCATCGAGAGATGAGGGCCTTCGTCTCCTGCATGGCCTAGAGACCAATCTCGCGACCTCTCTCCAAACGCCTCAGGAGGCTTGACTCCCTTGAGTCCACCCAGTGAGCTCCAAGAGATACCCGTCGCGATTCGAGAGCAGAGCGGGGTTCTTTGCTTCCACTCGAGATGAATGCCTGTCTCCCCGGGTGCGTCTGGAATGCAACCCCGAGATCCCTGTCGCCCCTGGAGAGGAACATTGGCTTCTGGACACAAGCCTAGATGAGGTCTATTGGCCCTGCAGTCACTCGAGAGCAATCCCCAGCTTTCCTTCGCAACTCGAATGGAAGATTGGACTTGCCTGGGCCAACACAAGAGGCAGCCTGAATTCCCCGTCGTAACTCGAGAATCCCGCCGTAACTCGAGAAAAACCACGTGGCTCCCCCGTCATCGCAAGATGAAGCCCTTTCCCGCTACAGCGCCTCAGGAGAAGTCCCACGTTAGGAATTGGAGGTCGAAAGGGCACTTGGCACCCTTGATGCGACCCACAAAGTTCCCCGAAATCCCGGTCTCCCTCGAGAGGAACACTGAGGTTTTCCGGCACCCCTCCTCTGAGCCCTTTCTCCCCTCCTGATCTGGACAGGAGGGTCGACTCCCCTGCTTTGTCTGGAAGGGGTTCCCGACCTTCCGGTCGCACCTCAGGATGAGGCCGGTCTCACGAAGACATTCCAGACGTGGCCTCGTGGGTGGTTCCACATTCCGTAGGACCCCGATTTCCCGGTCCCCTCTTGATAAGAACCCGATGCCCGGACACCTCTCCGAACTCCACCCTGTGAATGAAGTCAACACGAAGGGGCAGTTTTTCCGTGCATCGTTCGGAAAAACCCCAGGTTCCAAATACAGCTCGACAAGCGGCCTCTCTCCCCGGGGACATCTCGAGAGGCAAGCGGAGTTCCATGCCTCAACCCAAGACGAGGCCTGACTCTCCTGTCCCCAGTCTGCAGGGACCCTGCGATCGGAGTCTGAAATCAGAGGTACCCTGCGGTTCCTGCCTCAACTGGAGATGAGGCCCTCTTCCAATGCACCAAACCCAGTGGAGTCCCGAGAGGCCCCTCCCACCTCCAGTTTCCCTGGCTTCTCAGAGCCACCATGAGAAGCCCCCTGAGGTCACCTGCACAAGTCGAGGGAACCCAGGGTTTCCTGCCTCAACCCGGGAAAGACCTCGAGAGACCTTCTTCAACACGTCTCGAGGCCAGATTCCCCTACCATGGCTCGGGAGCAATGACGCGCTCCCCTCGCCACTCGCATGGAGACCCGACTTCCCTGGCGCCCCACGAGAGGCTCACTGACCTCGCCGTCGTACCTCGTGAGAAACCGCACACTGGGGCCGCCGCTCGAGAACAACCCCGAGATTCCCCCGTCATCGAGAGATGAGGGCCTTCGTCTCCTGCATGGCCTAGAGACCAATCTCGCGACCTCTCTCCAAACGCCTCAGGAGGCTTGACTCCCTTGAGTCCACCCAGTGAGCTCCAAGAGATACCCGTCGCGATTCGAGAGCAGAGCGGGGTTCTTTGCTTCCACTCGAGATGAATGCCTGTCTCCCCGGGTGCGTCTGGAATGCAACCCCGAGATCCCTGTCGCCCCTGGAGAGGAACATTGGCTTCTGGACACAAGCCTAGATGAGGTCTATTGGCCCTGCAGTCACTCGAGAGCAATCCCCAGCTTTCCTTCGCAACTCGAATGGAAGATTGGACTTGCCTGGGCCAACACAAGAGGCAGCCTGAATTCCCCGTCGTAACTCGAGAATCCCGCCGTAACTCGAGAAAAACCACGTGGCTCCCCCGTCATCGCAAGATGAAGCCCTTTCCCGCTACAGCGCCTCAGGAGAAGTCCCACGTTAGGAATTGGAGGTCGAAAGGGCACTTGGCACCCTTGATGCGACCCACAAAGTTCCCCGAAATCCCGGTCTCCCTCGAGAGGAACACTGAGGTTTTCCGGCACCCCTCCTCTGAGCCCTTTCTCCCCTCCTGATCTGGACAGGAGGGTCGACTCCCCTGCTTTGTCTGGAAGGGGTTCCCGACCTTCCGGTCGCACCTCAGGATGAGGCCGGTCTCACGAAGACATTCCAGACGTGGCCTCGTGGGTGGTTCCACATTCCGTAGGACCCCGATTTCCCGGTCCCCTCTTGATAAGAACCCGATGCCCGGACACCTCTCCGAACTCCACCCTGTGAATGAAGTCAACACGAAGGGGCAGTTTTTCCGTGCATCGTTCGGAAAAACCCCAGGTTCCAAATACAGCTCGACAAGCGGCCTCTCTCCCCGGGGACATCTCGAGAGGCAAGCGGAGTTCCATGCCTCAACCCAAGACGAGGCCTGACTCTCCTGTCCCCAGTCTGCAGGGACCCTGCGATCGGAGTCTGAAATCAGAGGTACCCTGCGGTTCCTGCCTCAACTGGAGATGAGGCCCTCTTCCAATGCACCAAACCCAGTGGAGTCCCGAGAGGCCCCTCCCACCTCCAGTTTCCCTGGCTTCTCAGAGCCACCATGAGAAGCCCCCTGAGGTCACCTGCACAAGTCGAGGGAACCCAGGGTTTCCTGCCTCAACCCGGGAAAGACCTCGAGAGACCTTCTTCAACACGTCTCGAGGCCAGATTCCCCTACCATGGCTCGGGAGCAATGACGCGCTCCCCTCGCCACTCGCATGGAGACCCGACTTCCCTGGCGCCCCACGAGAGGCTCACTGACCTCGCCGTCGTACCTCGTGAGAAACCGCACACTGGGGCCGCCGCTCGAGAACAACCCCGAGATTCCCCCGTCATCGAGAGATGAGGGCCTTCGTCTCCTGCATGGCCTAGAGACCAATCTCGCGACCTCTCTCCAAACGCCTCAGGAGGCTTGACTCCCTTGAGTCCACCCAGTGAGCTCCAAGAGATACCCGTCGCGATTCGAGAGCAGAGCGGGGTTCTTTGCTTCCACTCGAGATGAATGCCTGTCTCCCCGGGTGCGTCTGGAATGCAACCCCGAGATCCCTGTCGCCCCTGGAGAGGAACATTGGCTTCTGGACACAAGCCTAGATGAGGTCTATTGGCCCTGCAGTCACTCGAGAGCAATCCCCAGCTTTCCTTCGCAACTCGAATGGAAGATTGGACTTGCCTGGGCCAACACAAGAGGCAGCCTGAATTCCCCGTCGTAACTCGAGAATCCCGCCGTAACTCGAGAAAAACCACGTGGCTCCCCCGTCATCGCAAGATGAAGCCCTTTCCCGCTACAGCGCCTCAGGAGAAGTCCCACGTTAGGAATTGGAGGTCGAAAGGGCACTTGGCACCCTTGATGCGACCCACAAAGTTCCCCGAAATCCCGGTCTCCCTCGAGAGGAACACTGAGGTTTTCCGGCACCCCTCCTCTGAGCCCTTTCTCCCCTCCTGATCTGGACAGGAGGGTCGACTCCCCTGCTTTGTCTGGAAGGGGTTCCCGACCTTCCGGTCGCACCTCAGGATGAGGCCGGTCTCACGAAGACATTCCAGACGTGGCCTCGTGGGTGGTTCCACATTCCGTAGGACCCCGATTTCCCGGTCCCCTCTTGATAAGAACCCGATGCCCGGACACCTCTCCGAACTCCACCCTGTGAATGAAGTCAACACGAAGGGGCAGTTTTTCCGTGCATCGTTCGGAAAAACCCCAGGTTCCAAATACAGCTCGACAAGCGGCCTCTCTCCCCGGGGACATCTCGAGAGGCAAGCGGAGTTCCATGCCTCAACCCAAGACGAGGCCTGACTCTCCTGTCCCCAGTCTGCAGGGACCCTGCGATCGGAGTCTGAAATCAGAGGTACCCTGCGGTTCCTGCCTCAACTGGAGATGAGGCCCTCTTCCAATGCACCAAACCCAGTGGAGTCCCGAGAGGCCCCTCCCACCTCCAGTTTCCCTGGCTTCTCAGAGCCACCATGAGAAGCCCCCTGAGGTCACCTGCACAAGTCGAGGGAACCCAGGGTTTCCTGCCTCAACCCGGGAAAGACCTCGAGAGACCTTCTTCAACACGTCTCGAGGCCAGATTCCCCTACCATGGCTCGGGAGCAATGACGCGCTCCCCTCGCCACTCGCATGGAGACCCGACTTCCCTGGCGCCCCACGAGAGGCTCACTGACCTCGCCGTCGTACCTCGTGAGAAACCGCACACTGGGGCCGCCGCTCGAGAACAACCCCGAGATTCCCCCGTCATCGAGAGATGAGGGCCTTCGTCTCCTGCATGGCCTAGAGACCAATCTCGCGACCTCTCTCCAAACGCCTCAGGAGGCTTGACTCCCTTGAGTCCACCCAGTGAGCTCCAAGAGATACCCGTCGCGATTCGAGAGCAGAGCGGGGTTCTTTGCTTCCACTCGAGATGAATGCCTGTCTCCCCGGGTGCGTCTGGAATGCAACCCCGAGATCCCTGTCGCCCCTGGAGAGGAACATTGGCTTCTGGACACAAGCCTAGATGAGGTCTATTGGCCCTGCAGTCACTCGAGAGCAATCCCCAGCTTTCCTTCGCAACTCGAATGGAAGATTGGACTTGCCTGGGCCAACACAAGAGGCAGCCTGAATTCCCCGTCGTAACTCGAGAATCCCGCCGTAACTCGAGAAAAACCACGTGGCTCCCCCGTCATCGCAAGATGAAGCCCTTTCCCGCTACAGCGCCTCAGGAGAAGTCCCACGTTAGGAATTGGAGGTCGAAAGGGCACTTGGCACCCTTGATGCGACCCACAAAGTTCCCCGAAATCCCGGTCTCCCTCGAGAGGAACACTGAGGTTTTCCGGCACCCCTCCTCTGAGCCCTTTCTCCCCTCCTGATCTGGACAGGAGGGTCGACTCCCCTGCTTTGTCTGGAAGGGGTTCCCGACCTTCCGGTCGCACCTCAGGATGAGGCCGGTCTCACGAAGACATTCCAGACGTGGCCTCGTGGGTGGTTCCACATTCCGTAGGACCCCGATTTCCCGGTCCCCTCTTGATAAGAACCCGATGCCCGGACACCTCTCCGAACTCCACCCTGTGAATGAAGTCAACACGAAGGGGCAGTTTTTCCGTGCATCGTTCGGAAAAACCCCAGGTTCCAAATACAGCTCGACAAGCGGCCTCTCTCCCCGGGGACATCTCGAGAGGCAAGCGGAGTTCCATGCCTCAACCCAAGACGAGGCCTGACTCTCCTGTCCCCAGTCTGCAGGGACCCTGCGATCGGAGTCTGAAATCAGAGGTACCCTGCGGTTCCTGCCTCAACTGGAGATGAGGCCCTCTTCCAATGCACCAAACCCAGTGGAGTCCCGAGAGGCCCCTCCCACCTCCAGTTTCCCTGGCTTCTCAGAGCCACCATGAGAAGCCCCCTGAGGTCACCTGCACAAGTCGAGGGAACCCAGGGTTTCCTGCCTCAACCCGGAAAGACCTCGAGAGACCTTCTTCAACACGTCTCGAGGCCAGATTCCCCTACCATGGCTCGGGAGCAATGACGCGCTCCCCTCGCCACTCGCATGGAGACCCGACTTCCCTGGCGCCCCACGAGAGGCTCACTGACCTCGCCGTCGTACCTCGTGAGAAACCGCACACTGGGGCCGCCGCTCGAGAACAACCCCGAGATTCCCCCGTCATCGAGAGATGAGGGCCTTCGTCTCCTGCATGGCCTAGAGACCAATCTCGCGACCTCTCTCCAAACGCCTCAGGAGGCTTGACTCCCTTGAGTCCACCCAGTGAGCTCCAAGAGATACCCGTCGCGATTCGAGAGCAGAGCGGGGTTCTTTGCTTCCACTCGAGATGAATGCCTGTCTCCCCGGGTGCGTCTGGAATGCAACCCCGAGATCCCTGTCGCCCCTGGAGAGGAACATTGGCTTCTGGACACAAGCCTAGATGAGGTCTATTGGCCCTGCAGTCACTCGAGAGCAATCCCCAGCTTTCCTTCGCAACTCGAATGGAAGATTGGACTTGCCTGGGCCAACACAAGAGGCAGCCTGAATTCCCCGTCGTAACTCGAGAATCCCGCCGTAACTCGAGAAAAACCACGTGGCTCCCCCGTCATCGCAAGATGAAGCCCTTTCCCGCTACAGCGCCTCAGGAGAAGTCCCACGTTAGGAATTGGAGGTCGAAAGGGCACTTGGCACCCTTGATGCGACCCACAAAGTTCCCCGAAATCCCGGTCTCCCTCGAGAGGAACACTGAGGTTTTCCGGCACCCCTCCTCTGAGCCCTTTCTCCCCTCCTGATCTGGACAGGAGGGTCGACTCCCCTGCTTTGTCTGGAAGGGGTTCCCGACCTTCCGGTCGCACCTCAGGATGAGGCCGGTCTCACGAAGACATTCCAGACGTGGCCTCGTGGGTGGTTCCACATTCCGTAGGACCCCGATTTCCCGGTCCCCTCTTGATAAGAACCCGATGCCCGGACACCTCTCCGAACTCCACCCTGTGAATGAAGTCAACACGAAGGGGCAGTTTTTCCGTGCATCGTTCGGAAAAACCCCAGGTTCCAAATACAGCTCGACAAGCGGCCTCTCTCCCCGGGGACATCTCGAGAGGCAAGCGGAGTTCCATGCCTCAACCCAAGACGAGGCCTGACTCTCCTGTCCCCAGTCTGCAGGGACCCTGCGATCGGAGTCTGAAATCAGAGGTACCCTGCGGTTCCTGCCTCAACTGGAGATGAGGCCCTCTTCCAATGCACCAAACCCAGTGGAGTCCCGAGAGGCCCCTCCCACCTCCAGTTTCCCTGGCTTCTCAGAGCCACCATGAGAAGCCCCCTGAGGTCACCTGCACAAGTCGAGGGAACCCAGGGTTTCCTGCCTCAACCCGGGAAAGACCTCGAGAGACCTTCTTCAACACGTCTCGAGGCCAGATTCCCCTACCATGGCTCGGGAGCAATGACGCGCTCCCCTCGCCACTCGCATGGAGACCCGACTTCCCTGGCGCCCCACGAGAGGCTCACTGACCTCGCCGTCGTACCTCGTGAGAAACCGCACACTGGGGCCGCCGCTCGAGAACAACCCCGAGATTCCCCCGTCATCGAGAGATGAGGGCCTTCGTCTCCTGCATGGCCTAGAGACCAATCTCGCGACCTCTCTCCAAACGCCTCAGGAGGCTTGACTCCCTTGAGTCCACCCAGTGAGCTCCAAGAGATACCCGTCGCGATTCGAGAGCAGAGCGGGGTTCTTTGCTTCCACTCGAGATGAATGCCTGTCTCCCCGGGTGCGTCTGGAATGCAACCCCGAGATCCCTGTCGCCCCTGGAGAGGAACATTGGCTTCTGGACACAAGCCTAGATGAGGTCTATTGGCCCTGCAGTCACTCGAGAGCAATCCCCAGCTTTCCTTCGCAACTCGAATGGAAGATTGGACTTGCCTGGGCCAACACAAGAGGCAGCCTGAATTCCCCGTCGTAACTCGAGAATCCCGCCGTAACTCGAGAAAAACCACGTGGCTCCCCCGTCATCGCAAGATGAAGCCCTTTCCCGCTACAGCGCCTCAGGAGAAGTCCCACGTTAGGAATTGGAGGTCGAAAGGGCACTTGGCACCCTTGATGCGACCCACAAAGTTCCCCGAAATCCCGGTCTCCCTCGAGAGGAACACTGAGGTTTTCCGGCACCCCTCCTCTGAGCCCTTTCTCCCCTCCTGATCTGGACAGGAGGGTCGACTCCCCTGCTTTGTCTGGAAGGGGTTCCCGACCTTCCGGTCGCACCTCAGGATGAGGCCGGTCTCACGAAGACATTCCAGACGTGGCCTCGTGGGTGGTTCCACATTCCGTAGGACCCCGATTTCCCGGTCCCCTCTTGATAAGAACCCGATGCCCGGACACCTCTCCGAACTCCACCCTGTGAATGAAGTCAACACGAAGGGGCAGTTTTTCCGTGCATCGTTCGGAAAAACCCCAGGTTCCAAATACAGCTCGACAAGCGGCCTCTCTCCCCGGGGACATCTCGAGAGGCAAGCGGAGTTCCATGCCTCAACCCAAGACGAGGCCTGACTCTCCTGTCCCCAGTCTGCAGGGACCCTGCGATCGGAGTCTGAAATCAGAGGTACCCTGCGGTTCCTGCCTCAACTGGAGATGAGGCCCTCTTCCAATGCACCAAACCCAGTGGAGTCCCGAGAGGCCCCTCCCACCTCCAGTTTCCCTGGCTTCTCAGAGCCACCATGAGAAGCCCCCTGAGGTCACCTGCACAAGTCGAGGGAACCCAGGGTTTCCTGCCTCAACCCGGGAAAGACCTCGAGAGACCTTCTTCAACACGTCTCGAGGCCAGATTCCCCTACCATGGCTCGGGAGCAATGACGCGCTCCCCTCGCCACTCGCATGGAGACCCGACTTCCCTGGCGCCCCACGAGAGGCTCACTGACCTCGCCGTCGTACCTCGTGAGAAACCGCACACTGGGGCCGCCGCTCGAGAACAACCCCGAGATTCCCCCGTCATCGAGAGATGAGGGCCTTCGTCTCCTGCATGGCCTAGAGACCAATCTCGCGACCTCTCTCCAAACGCCTCAGGAGGCTTGACTCCCTTGAGTCCACCCAGTGAGCTCCAAGAGATACCCGTCGCGATTCGAGAGCAGAGCGGGGTTCTTTGCTTCCACTCGAGATGAATGCCTGTCTCCCCGGGTGCGTCTGGAATGCAACCCCGAGATCCCTGTCGCCCCTGGAGAGGAACATTGGCTTCTGGACACAAGCCTAGATGAGGTCTATTGGCCCTGCAGTCACTCGAGAGCAATCCCCAGCTTTCCTTCGCAACTCGAATGGAAGATTGGACTTGCCTGGGCCAACACAAGAGGCAGCCTGAATTCCCCGTCGTAACTCGAGAATCCCGCCGTAACTCGAGAAAAACCACGTGGCTCCCCCGTCATCGCAAGATGAAGCCCTTTCCCGCTACAGCGCCTCAGGAGAAGTCCCACGTTAGGAATTGGAGGTCGAAAGGGCACTTGGCACCCTTGATGCGACCCACAAAGTTCCCCGAAATCCCGGTCTCCCTCGAGAGGAACACTGAGGTTTTCCGGCACCCCTCCTCTGAGCCCTTTCTCCCCTCCTGATCTGGACAGGAGGGTCGACTCCCCTGCTTTGTCTGGAAGGGGTTCCCGACCTTCCGGTCGCACCTCAGGATGAGGCCGGTCTCACGAAGACATTCCAGACGTGGCCTCGTGGGTGGTTCCACATTCCGTAGGACCCCGATTTCCCGGTCCCCTCTTGATAAGAACCCGATGCCCGGACACCTCTCCGAACTCCACCCTGTGAATGAAGTCAACACGAAGGGGCAGTTTTTCCGTGCATCGTTCGGAAAAACCCCAGGTTCCAAATACAGCTCGACAAGCGGCCTCTCTCCCCGGGGACATCTCGAGAGGCAAGCGGAGTTCCATGCCTCAACCCAAGACGAGGCCTGACTCTCCTGTCCCCAGTCTGCAGGGACCCTGCGATCGGAGTCTGAAATCAGAGGTACCCTGCGGTTCCTGCCTCAACTGGAGATGAGGCCCTCTTCCAATGCACCAAACCCAGTGGAGTCCCGAGAGGCCCCTCCCACCTCCAGTTTCCCTGGCTTCTCAGAGCCACCATGAGAAGCCCCCTGAGGTCACCTGCACAAGTCGAGGGAACCCAGGGTTTCCTGCCTCAACCCGGGAAAGACCTCGAGAGACCTTCTTCAACACGTCTCGAGGCCAGATTCCCCTACCATGGCTCGGGAGCAATGACGCGCTCCCCTCGCCACTCGCATGGAGACCCGACTTCCCTGGCGCCCCACGAGAGGCTCACTGACCTCGCCGTCGTACCTCGTGAGAAACCGCACACTGGGGCCGCCGCTCGAGAACAACCCCGAGATTCCCCCGTCATCGAGAGATGAGGGCCTTCGTCTCCTGCATGGCCTAGAGACCAATCTCGCGACCTCTCTCCAAACGCCTCAGGAGGCTTGACTCCCTTGAGTCCACCCAGTGAGCTCCAAGAGATACCCGTCGCGATTCGAGAGCAGAGCGGGGTTCTTTGCTTCCACTCGAGATGAATGCCTGTCTCCCCGGGTGCGTCTGGAATGCAACCCCGAGATCCCTGTCGCCCCTGGAGAGGAACATTGGCTTCTGGACACAAGCCTAGATGAGGTCTATTGGCCCTGCAGTCACTCGAGAGCAATCCCCAGCTTTCCTTCGCAACTCGAATGGAAGATTGGACTTGCCTGGGCCAACACAAGAGGCAGCCTGAATTCCCCGTCGTAACTCGAGAATCCCGCCGTAACTCGAGAAAAACCACGTGGCTCCCCCGTCATCGCAAGATGAAGCCCTTTCCCGCTACAGCGCCTCAGGAGAAGTCCCACGTTAGGAATTGGAGGTCGAAAGGGCACTTGGCACCCTTGATGCGACCCACAAAGTTCCCCGAAATCCCGGTCTCCCTCGAGAGGAACACTGAGGTTTTCCGGCACCCCTCCTCTGAGCCCTTTCTCCCCTCCTGATCTGGACAGGAGGGTCGACTCCCCTGCTTTGTCTGGAAGGGGTTCCCGACCTTCCGGTCGCACCTCAGGATGAGGCCGGTCTCACGAAGACATTCCAGACGTGGCCTCGTGGGTGGTTCCACATTCCGTAGGACCCCGATTTCCCGGTCCCCTCTTGATAAGAACCCGATGCCCGGACACCTCTCCGAACTCCACCCTGTGAATGAAGTCAACACGAAGGGGCAGTTTTTCCGTGCATCGTTCGGAAAAACCCCAGGTTCCAAATACAGCTCGACAAGCGGCCTCTCTCCCCGGGGACATCTCGAGAGGCAAGCGGAGTTCCATGCCTCAACCCAAGACGAGGCCTGACTCTCCTGTCCCCAGTCTGCAGGGACCCTGCGATCGGAGTCTGAAATCAGAGGTACCCTGCGGTTCCTGCCTCAACTGGAGATGAGGCCCTCTTCCAATGCACCAAACCCAGTGGAGTCCCGAGAGGCCCCTCCCACCTCCAGTTTCCCTGGCTTCTCAGAGCCACCATGAGAAGCCCCCTGAGGTCACCTGCACAAGTCGAGGGAACCCAGGGTTTCCTGCCTCAACCCGGAAAGACCTCGAGAGACCTTCTTCAACACGTCTCGAGGCCAGATTCCCCTACCATGGCTCGGGAGCAATGACGCGCTCCCCTCGCCACTCGCATGGAGACCCGACTTCCCTGGCGCCCCACGAGAGGCTCACTGACCTCGCCGTCGTACCTCGTGAGAAACCGCACACTGGGGCCGCCGCTCGAGAACAACCCCGAGATTCCCCCGTCATCGAGAGATGAGGGCCTTCGTCTCCTGCATGGCCTAGAGACCAATCTCGCGACCTCTCTCCAAACGCCTCAGGAGGCTTGACTCCCTTGAGTCCACCCAGTGAGCTCCAAGAGATACCCGTCGCGATTCGAGAGCAGAGCGGGGTTCTTTGCTTCCACTCGAGATGAATGCCTGTCTCCCCGGGTGCGTCTGGAATGCAACCCCGAGATCCCTGTCGCCCCTGGAGAGGAACATTGGCTTCTGGACACAAGCCTAGATGAGGTCTATTGGCCCTGCAGTCACTCGAGAGCAATCCCCAGCTTTCCTTCGCAACTCGAATGGAAGATTGGACTTGCCTGGGCCAACACAAGAGGCAGCCTGAATTCCCCGTCGTAACTCGAGAATCCCGCCGTAACTCGAGAAAAACCACGTGGCTCCCCCGTCATCGCAAGATGAAGCCCTTTCCCGCTACAGCGCCTCAGGAGAAGTCCCACGTTAGGAATTGGAGGTCGAAAGGGCACTTGGCACCCTTGATGCGACCCACAAAGTTCCCCGAAATCCCGGTCTCCCTCGAGAGGAACACTGAGGTTTTCCGGCACCCCTCCTCTGAGCCCTTTCTCCCCTCCTGATCTGGACAGGAGGGTCGACTCCCCTGCTTTGTCTGGAAGGGGTTCCCGACCTTCCGGTCGCACCTCAGGATGAGGCCGGTCTCACGAAGACATTCCAGACGTGGCCTCGTGGGTGGTTCCACATTCCGTAGGACCCCGATTTCCCGGTCCCCTCTTGATAAGAACCCGATGCCCGGACACCTCTCCGAACTCCACCCTGTGAATGAAGTCAACACGAAGGGGCAGTTTTTCCGTGCATCGTTCGGAAAAACCCCAGGTTCCAAATACAGCTCGACAAGCGGCCTCTCTCCCCGGGGACATCTCGAGAGGCAAGCGGAGTTCCATGCCTCAACCCAAGACGAGGCCTGACTCTCCTGTCCCCAGTCTGCAGGGACCCTGCGATCGGAGTCTGAAATCAGAGGTACCCTGCGGTTCCTGCCTCAACTGGAGATGAGGCCCTCTTCCAATGCACCAAACCCAGTGGAGTCCCGAGAGGCCCCTCCCACCTCCAGTTTCCCTGGCTTCTCAGAGCCACCATGAGAAGCCCCCTGAGGTCACCTGCACAAGTCGAGGGAACCCAGGGTTTCCTGCCTCAACCCGAGAAAGACCTCGAGAGACCTTCTTCAACACGTCTCGAGGCCAGATTCCCCTACCATGGCTCGGGAGCAATGACGCGCTCCCCTCGCCACTCGCATGGAGACCCGACTTCCCTGGCGCCCCACGAGAGGCTCACTGACCTCGCCGTCGTACCTCGTGAGAAACCGCACACTGGGGCCGCCGCTCGAGAACAACCCCGAGATTCCCCCGTCATCGAGAGATGAGGGCCTTCGTCTCCTGCATGGCCTAGAGACCAATCTCGCGACCTCTCTCCAAACGCCTCAGGAGGCTTGACTCCCTTGAGTCCACCCAGTGAGCTCCAAGAGATACCCGTCGCGATTCGAGAGCAGAGCGGGGTTCTTTGCTTCCACTCGAGATGAATGCCTGTCTCCCCGGGTGCGTCTGGAATGCAACCCCGAGATCCCTGTCGCCCCTGGAGAGGAACATTGGCTTCTGGACACAAGCCTAGATGAGGTCTATTGGCCCTGCAGTCACTCGAGAGCAATCCCCAGCTTTCCTTCGCAACTCGAATGGAAGATTGGACTTGCCTGGGCCAACACAAGAGGCAGCCTGAATTCCCCGTCGTAACTCGAGAATCCCGCCGTAACTCGAGAAAAACCACGTGGCTCCCCCGTCATCGCAAGATGAAGCCCTTTCCCGCTACAGCGCCTCAGGAGAAGTCCCACGTTAGGAATTGGAGGTCGAAAGGGCACTTGGCACCCTTGATGCGACCCACAAAGTTCCCCGAAATCCCGGTCTCCCTCGAGAGGAACACTGAGGTTTTCCGGCACCCCTCCTCTGAGCCCTTTCTCCCCTCCTGATCTGGACAGGAGGGTCGACTCCCCTGCTTTGTCTGGAAGGGGTTCCCGACCTTCCGGTCGCACCTCAGGATGAGGCCGGTCTCACGAAGACATTCCAGACGTGGCCTCGTGGGTGGTTCCACATTCCGTAGGACCCCGATTTCCCGGTCCCCTCTTGATAAGAACCCGATGCCCGGACACCTCTCCGAACTCCACCCTGTGAATGAAGTCAACACGAAGGGGCAGTTTTTCCGTGCATCGTTCGGAAAAACCCCAGGTTCCAAATACAGCTCGACAAGCGGCCTCTCTCCCCGGGGACATCTCGAGAGGCAAGCGGAGTTCCATGCCTCAACCCAAGACGAGGCCTGACTCTCCTGTCCCCAGTCTGCAGGGACCCTGCGATCGGAGTCTGAAATCAGAGGTACCCTGCGGTTCCTGCCTCAACTGGAGATGAGGCCCTCTTCCAATGCACCAAACCCAGTGGAGTCCCGAGAGGCCCCTCCCACCTCCAGTTTCCCTGGCTTCTCAGAGCCACCATGAGAAGCCCCCTGAGGTCACCTGCACAAGTCGAGGGAACCCAGGGTTTCCTGCCTCAACCCGAGAAAGACCTCGAGAGACCTTCTTCAACACGTCTCGAGGCCAGATTCCCCTACCATGGCTCGGGAGCAATGACGCGCTCCCCTCGCCACTCGCATGGAGACCCGACTTCCCTGGCGCCCCACGAGAGGCTCACTGACCTCGCCGTCGTACCTCGTGAGAAACCGCACACTGGGGCCGCCGCTCGAGAACAACCCCGAGATTCCCCCGTCATCGAGAGATGAGGGCCTTCGTCTCCTGCATGGCCTAGAGACCAATCTCGCGACCTCTCTCCAAACGCCTCAGGAGGCTTGACTCCCTTGAGTCCACCCAGTGAGCTCCAAGAGATACCCGTCGCGATTCGAGAGCAGAGCGGGGTTCTTTGCTTCCACTCGAGATGAATGCCTGTCTCCCCGGGTGCGTCTGGAATGCAACCCCGAGATCCCTGTCGCCCCTGGAGAGGAACATTGGCTTCTGGACACAAGCCTAGATGAGGTCTATTGGCCCTGCAGTCACTCGAGAGCAATCCCCAGCTTTCCTTCGCAACTCGAATGGAAGATTGGACTTGCCTGGGCCAACACAAGAGGCAGCCTGAATTCCCCGTCGTAACTCGAGAATCCCGCCGTAACTCGAGAAAAACCACGTGGCTCCCCCGTCATCGCAAGATGAAGCCCTTTCCCGCTACAGCGCCTCAGGAGAAGTCCCACGTTAGGAATTGGAGGTCGAAAGGGCACTTGGCACCCTTGATGCGACCCACAAAGTTCCCCGAAATCCCGGTCTCCCTCGAGAGGAACACTGAGGTTTTCCGGCACCCCTCCTCTGAGCCCTTTCTCCCCTCCTGATCTGGACAGGAGGGTCGACTCCCCTGCTTTGTCTGGAAGGGGTTCCCGACCTTCCGGTCGCACCTCAGGATGAGGCCGGTCTCACGAAGACATTCCAGACGTGGCCTCGTGGGTGGTTCCACATTCCGTAGGACCCCGATTTCCCGGTCCCCTCTTGATAAGAACCCGATGCCCGGACACCTCTCCGAACTCCACCCTGTGAATGAAGTCAACACGAAGGGGCAGTTTTTCCGTGCATCGTTCGGAAAAACCCCAGGTTCCAAATACAGCTCGACAAGCGGCCTCTCTCCCCGGGGACATCTCGAGAGGCAAGCGGAGTTCCATGCCTCAACCCAAGACGAGGCCTGACTCTCCTGTCCCCAGTCTGCAGGGACCCTGCGATCGGAGTCTGAAATCAGAGGTACCCTGCGGTTCCTGCCTCAACTGGAGATGAGGCCCTCTTCCAATGCACCAAACCCAGTGGAGTCCCGAGAGGCCCCTCCCACCTCCAGTTTCCCTGGCTTCTCAGAGCCACCATGAGAAGCCCCCTGAGGTCACCTGCACAAGTCGAGGGAACCCAGGGTTTCCTGCCTCAACCCGGGAAAGACCTCGAGAGACCTTCTTCAACACGTCTCGAGGCCAGATTCCCCTACCATGGCTCGGGAGCAATGACGCGCTCCCCTCGCCACTCGCATGGAGACCCGACTTCCCTGGCGCCCCACGAGAGGCTCACTGACCTCGCCGTCGTACCTCGTGAGAAACCGCACACTGGGGCCGCCGCTCGAGAACAACCCCGAGATTCCCCCGTCATCGAGAGATGAGGGCCTTCGTCTCCTGCATGGCCTAGAGACCAATCTCGCGACCTCTCTCCAAACGCCTCAGGAGGCTTGACTCCCTTGAGTCCACCCAGTGAGCTCCAAGAGATACCCGTCGCGATTCGAGAGCAGAGCGGGGTTCTTTGCTTCCACTCGAGATGAATGCCTGTCTCCCGGGTGCGTCTGGAATGCAACCCCGAGATCCCTGTCGCCCCTGGAGAGGAACATTGGCTTCTGGACACAAGCCTAGATGAGGTCTATTGGCCCTGCAGTCACTCGAGAGCAATCCCCAGCTTTCCTTCGCAACTCGAATGGAAGATTGGACTTGCCTGGGCCAACACAAGAGGCAGCCTGAATTCCCCGTCGTAACTCGAGAATCCCGCCGTAACTCGAGAAAAACCACGTGGCTCCCCCGTCATCGCAAGATGAAGCCCTTTCCCGCTACAGCGCCTCAGGAGAAGTCCCACGTTAGGAATTGGAGGTCGAAAGGGCACTTGGCACCCTTGATGCGACCCACAAAGTTCCCCGAAATCCCGGTCTCCCTCGAGAGGAACACTGAGGTTTTCCGGCACCCCTCCTCTGAGCCCTTTCTCCCCTCCTGATCTGGACAGGAGGGTCGACTCCCCTGCTTTGTCTGGAAGGGGTTCCCGACCTTCCGGTCGCACCTCAGGATGAGGCCGGTCTCACGAAGACATTCCAGACGTGGCCTCGTGGGTGGTTCCACATTCCGTAGGACCCCGATTTCCCGGTCCCCTCTTGATAAGAACCCGATGCCCGGACACCTCTCCGAACTCCACCCTGTGAATGAAGTCAACACGAAGGGGCAGTTTTTCCGTGCATCGTTCGGAAAAACCCCAGGTTCCAAATACAGCTCGACAAGCGGCCTCTCTCCCCGGGGACATCTCGAGAGGCAAGCGGAGTTCCATGCCTCAACCCAAGACGAGGCCTGACTCTCCTGTCCCCAGTCTGCAGGGACCCTGCGATCGGAGTCTGAAATCAGAGGTACCCTGCGGTTCCTGCCTCAACTGGAGATGAGGCCCTCTTCCAATGCACCAAACCCAGTGGAGTCCCGAGAGGCCCCTCCCACCTCCAGTTTCCCTGGCTTCTCAGAGCCACCATGAGAAGCCCCCTGAGGTCACCTGCACAAGTCGAGGGAACCCAGGGTTTCCTGCCTCAACCCGAGAAAGACCTCGAGAGACCTTCTTCAACACGTCTCGAGGCCAGATTCCCCTACCATGGCTCGGGAGCAATGACGCGCTCCCCTCGCCACTCGCATGGAGACCCGACTTCCCTGGCGCCCCACGAGAGGCTCACTGACCTCGCCGTCGTACCTCGTGAGAAACCGCACACTGGGGCCGCCGCTCGAGAACAACCCCGAGATTCCCCCGTCATCGAGAGATGAGGGCCTTCGTCTCCTGCATGGCCTAGAGACCAATCTCGCGACCTCTCTCCAAACGCCTCAGGAGGCTTGACTCCCTTGAGTCCACCCAGTGAGCTCCAAGAGATACCCGTCGCGATTCGAGAGCAGAGCGGGGTTCTTTGCTTCCACTCGAGATGAATGCCTGTCTCCCCGGGTGCGTCTGGAATGCAACCCCGAGATCCCTGTCGCCCCTGGAGAGGAACATTGGCTTCTGGACACAAGCCTAGATGAGGTCTATTGGCCCTGCAGTCACTCGAGAGCAATCCCCAGCTTTCCTTCGCAACTCGAATGGAAGATTGGACTTGCCTGGGCCAACACAAGAGGCAGCCTGAATTCCCCGTCGTAACTCGAGAATCCCGCCGTAACTCGAGAAAAACCACGTGGCTCCCCCGTCATCGCAAGATGAAGCCCTTTCCCGCTACAGCGCCTCAGGAGAAGTCCCACGTTAGGAATTGGAGGTCGAAAGGGCACTTGGCACCCTTGATGCGACCCACAAAGTTCCCCGAAATCCCGGTCTCCCTCGAGAGGAACACTGAGGTTTTCCGGCACCCCTCCTCTGAGCCCTTTCTCCCCTCCTGATCTGGACAGGAGGGTCGACTCCCCTGCTTTGTCTGGAAGGGGTTCCCGACCTTCCGGTCGCACCTCAGGATGAGGCCGGTCTCACGAAGACATTCCAGACGTGGCCTCGTGGGTGGTTCCACATTCCGTAGGACCCCGATTTCCCGGTCCCCTCTTGATAAGAACCCGATGCCCGGACACCTCTCCGAACTCCACCCTGTGAATGAAGTCAACACGAAGGGGCAGTTTTTCCGTGCATCGTTCGGAAAAACCCCAGGTTCCAAATACAGCTCGACAAGCGGCCTCTCTCCCCGGGGACATCTCGAGAGGCAAGCGGAGTTCCATGCCTCAACCCAAGACGAGGCCTGACTCTCCTGTCCCCAGTCTGCAGGGACCCTGCGATCGGAGTCTGAAATCAGAGGTACCCTGCGGTTCCTGCCTCAACTGGAGATGAGGCCCTCTTCCAATGCACCAAACCCAGTGGAGTCCCGAGAGGCCCCTCCCACCTCCAGTTTCCCTGGCTTCTCAGAGCCACCATGAGAAGCCCCCTGAGGTCACCTGCACAAGTCGAGGGAACCCAGGGTTTCCTGCCTCAACCCGGGAAAGACCTCGAGAGACCTTCTTCAACACGTCTCGAGGCCAGATTCCCCTACCATGGCTCGGGAGCAATGACGCGCTCCCCTCGCCACTCGCATGGAGACCCGACTTCCCTGGCGCCCCACGAGAGGCTCACTGACCTCGCCGTCGTACCTCGTGAGAAACCGCACACTGGGGCCGCCGCTCGAGAACAACCCCGAGATTCCCCCGTCATCGAGAGATGAGGGCCTTCGTCTCCTGCATGGCCTAGAGACCAATCTCGCGACCTCTCTCCAACGCCTCAGGAGGCTTGACTCCCTTGAGTCCACCCAGTGAGCTCCAAGAGATACCCGTCGCGATTCGAGAGCAGAGCGGGGTTCTTTGCTTCCACTCGAGATGAATGCCTGTCTCCCCGGGTGCGTCTGGAATGCAACCCCGAGATCCCTGTCGCCCCTGGAGAGGAACATTGGCTTCTGGACACAAGCCTAGATGAGGCCTATTGGCCCTGCAGTCACTCGAGAGCAATCCCCAGCTTTCCTTCGCAACTCGAATGGAAGATTGGACTTGCCTGGGCCAACACAAGAGGCAGCCTGAATTCCCCGTCGTAACTCGAGAATCCCGCCGTAACTCGAGAAAAACCACGTGGCTCCCCCGTCATCGCAAGATGAAGCCCTTTCCCGCTACAGCGCCTCAGGAGAAGTCCCACGTTAGGAATTGGAGGTCGAAAGGCCACTTGGCACCCTTGATGCGACCCACAAAGTTCCCCGAAATCCCGGTCTCCCTCGAGAGGAACACTGAGGTTTTCCGGCACCCCTCCTCTGAGCCCTTTCTCCCCTCCTGATCTGGATAGGAGGGTCGACTCCCCTGCTTTGTCTGGAAGGGGTTCCCGACCTTCCGGTCGCACCTCAGGATGAGGCCGGTCTCACGAAGACATTCCAGACGTGGCCTCGTGGGTGGTTCCACATTCCGTAGGACCCCGATTTCCCGGTCCCCTCTTGATAAGAACCCGATGCCCGGACACCTCTCCGAACTCCACCCTGTGAATGAAGTCAACACGAAGGGGCAGTTTTTCCGTGCATCGTTCGGAAAACCCCAGGTTCCAAATACAGCTCGACAAGCGGCCTCTCTCCCCGGGGACATCTCGAGAGGCAAGCGGAGTTCCATGCCTCAACCCAAGACGAGGCCTGACTCTCCTGTCCCCAGTCTGCAGGGACCCTGCGATCGGAGTCTGAAATCAGAGGTACCCTGCGGTTCCTGCCTCAACTGGAGATGAGGCCCTCTTCCAATGCACCAAACCCAGTGGAGTCCCGAGAGGCCCCTCCCACCTCCGGTTTCCCTGGCTTCTCAGAGCCACCATGAGAAGCCCCCTGAGGTCACCTGCACAAGTCGAGGGAACCCAGGGTTTCCTGCCTCAACCCGGAAAGACCTCGAGAGACCTTCTTCTACACGTCTCGAGGCCAGAGTCCCCTACCATGGCTCGGGAGCAATGACGCGCTCCCCTCGCCACTCGCATGGAGACCCGACTTCCCTGGCGCCCCACGAGAGGCTCACTGACCGCGCCGTCGTACCTCGTGAGAAACCGCACACTGGGGCCGCCGCTCGAGAACAACCCCGAGATTCCCCCGTCATCGAGAGATGAGGGCCTTCGTCTCCTGCATGGCCTAGAGACCAATCTCGCGACCTCTCTCCAAACGCCTCAGGAGGCTTGACTCCCTTGAGTCCACCCAGTGAGCTCCAAGAGATACCCGTCGCGATTCGAGAGCAGAGCGGGGTTCTTTGCTTCCACTCGAGATGAATGCCTGTCTCCCGGGTGCGTCTGGAATGCAACCCCGAGATCCCTGTCGCCCCTGGAGAGGAACATTGGCTTCTGGACACAAGCCTAGATGAGGTCTATTGGCCCTGCAGTCACTCGAGAGCAATCCCCAGCTTTCCTTCGCAACTCGAATGGAAGATTGGACTTGCCTGGGCCAACACAAGAGGCAGCCTGAATTCCCCGTCGTAACTCGAGAATCCCGCCGTAACTCGAGAAAAACCACGTGGCTCCCCCGTCATCGCAAGATGAAGCCCTTTCCCGCTACAGCGCCTCAGGAGAAGTCCCACGTTAGGAATTGGAGGTCGAAAGGGCACTTGGCACCCTTGATGCGACCCACAAAGTTCCCCGAAATCCCGGTCTCCCTCGAGAGGAACACTGAGGTTTTCCGGCCCCCTCCTCTGAGCCCTTTCTCCCCTCCTGATCTGGACAGGAGGGTCGACTCCCCTGCTTCGTCTGGAAGGGGTTCCCGACCTTCCGGTCGCACCTCAGGATGAGGCCGGTCTCACGAAGACATTCCAGACGTGGCCTCGTGGGTGGTTCCACATTCCGTAGGACCCCGATTTCCCGGTCCCCTCTTGATAAGAACCCGATGCCCGGACACCTCTCCGAACTCCACCCTGTGAATGAAGTCAACACGAAGGGGCAGTTTTTCCGTGCGTCGTTCGGAAAAAACCCAGGTTCCAAAACCAGCTCGACAAGCGGCCTCTCTCCCCGGGGACATCTCGAGAGGCAAGCGGAGTTCCATGCCTCAACCCAAGACGAGGCCTGACTCTCCTGTCCCCAGTCTGCAGGGACCCTGCGATCGGAGTCTGAAATCAGAGGTACCCTGCGGTTCCTGCCTCAACTGGAGATGAGGCCCTCTTCCAATGCACCAAACCCAGTGGAGTCCCGAGAGGCCCCTCCCACCTCCGGTTTCCCTGGCTTCTCAGAGCCACCATGAGAAGCCCCCTGAGGTCACCTGCACAAGTCGAGGGAACCCAGGGTTTCCTGCCTCAACCCGGGAAAGACCTCGAGAGACCTTCTTCAACACGTCTCGAGGCCAGATTCCCCTACCATGGCTCGGGAGCAATGACGCGCTCCCCTCGCCACTCGCATGGAGACCCGACTTCCCTGGCGCCCCACGAGAGGCTCACTGACCTCGCCGTCGTACCTCGTGAGAAACCGCACACTGGGGCCGCCGCTCGAGAACAACCCCGAGATTCCCCCGTCATCGAGAGATGAGGGCCTTCGTCTCCTGCATGGCCTAGAGACCAATCGCGCGACCTCTCTCCAAACGCCTCAGGAGGCTTGACTCCCTTGAGTCCACCCAGTGAGCTCCAAGAGATACCCGTCGCGATTCGAGAGCAGAGCGGGGTTCTTGGCTTCCACTCGAGATGAATGCCTGTCTCCCCGGGTGCGTCTGGAATGCAACCCCGAGATCCCTGTCGCCCCTGGAGAGGAACATTGGCTTCTGGACACAAGCCTAGATGAGGTCTATTGGCCCTGCAGTCACTCGAGAGCAATCCCCAGCTTTCCTTCGCAACTCGAATGGAAGATTGGACTTGCCTGGGCCAACACAAGAGGCAGCCTGAATTCCCCGTCGTAACTCGAGAATCCCGCCGTAACTCGAGAAAAACCACGTGGCTCCCCCGTCATCGCAAGATGAAGCCCTTTCCCGCTACAGCGCCTCAGGAGAAGTCCCACGTTAGGAATTGGAGGTCGAAAGGGCACTTGGCACCCTTGATGCGACCCACAAAGTTCCCCGAAATCCCGGTCTCCCTCGAGAGGAACACTGAGGTTTTCCGGCACCCCCTCCTCTGAGCCCTTTCTCCCCTCCTGATCTGGACAGGAGGGTCGACTCCCCTGCTTTGTCTGGAAGGGGTTCCCGACCTTCCGGTCGCACCTCAGGATGAGGCCGGTCTCACGAAGACATTCCAGACGTGGCCTCGTGGGTGGTTCCACATTCCGTAGGACCCCGATTTCCCGGTCCCCTCTTGATAAGAACCCGATGCCCGGACACCTCTCCGAACTCCACCCTGTGAATGAAGTCAACACGAAGGGGCAGTTTTTCCGTGCATCGTTCGGAAAAACCCCAGGTTCCAAATACAGCTCGACAAGCGGCCTCTCTCCCCGGGGACATCTCGAGAGGCAAGCGGAGTTCCATGCCTCAACCCAAGACGAGGCCTGACTCTCCTGTCCCCAGTCTGCAGGGACCCTGCGATCGGAGTCTGAAATCAGAGGTACCCTGCGGTTCCTGCCTCAACTGGAGATGAGGCCCTCTTCCAATGCACCAAACCCAGTGGAGTCCCGAGAGGCCCCTCCCACCTCCAGTTTCCCTGGCTTCTCAGAGCCACCATGAGAAGCCCCCTGAGGTCACCTGCACAAGTCGAGGGAACCCAGGGTTTCCTGCCTCAACCCGGGAAAGCCCTCGAGAGACCTTCTTCAACACGTCTCGAGGCCAGATTCCCCTACCCTGGCTCGGGAGCAATGACGCGCTCCCCTCGCCACTCGCATGGAGACCCGACTTCCCTGGCGCCCCACGAGAGGCTCACTGACCTCGCCGTCGTACCTCGTGAGAAACCGCACACTGGGGCCGCCGCTCGAGAACAACCCCGAGATTCCCCCGTCATCGAGAGATGAGGGCCTTCGTCTCCTGCATGGCCTAGAGACCAATCTCGCGACCTCTCTCCAAACGCCTCAGGAGGCTGGACTCCCTTGAGTCCACCCAGTGAGCTCCAAGAGATACCCGTCGCGATTCGAGAGCAGAGCGGGGTTCTTTGCTTCCACTCGAGATGAATGCCTGTCTCCCCGGGTGCGTCTGGAATGCAACCCCGAGATCCCTGTCGCCCCTGGAGAGGAACATTGGCTTCTGGACACAAGCCTAGATGAGGTCTATTGGCCCTGCAGTCACTCGAGAGCAATCCCCAGCTTTCCTTCGCAACTCGAATGGAAGATTGGACTTGCCTGGGCCAACACAAGAGGCAGCCTGAATTCCCGTCGTAACTCGAGAATCCCGCCGTAACTCGAGAAAAACCACGTGGCTCCCCCGTCATCGCAAGATGAAGCCCTTTCCCGCTACAGCGCCTCGGGAGAAGTCCCACGTTAGGAATTGGAGGTCGAAAGGGCACTTGGCACCCTTGATGCGACCCACAAAGTTCCCCGAAATCCCGGTCTCCCTCGAGAGGAACACTGAGGTTTTCCGGCACCCCTCCTCTGAGCCCTTTCTCCCCTCCTGATCTGGACAGGAGGGTCGACTCCCCTGCTTTGTCTGGAAGGGGTTCCCGACCTTCCGGTCGCACCTCAGGATGAGGCCGGTCTCACGAAGACATTCCAGACGTGGCCTCGTGGGTGGTTCCACATTCCGTAGGACCCCGATTTCCCGGTCCCCTCTTGATAAGAACCCGATGCCCGGACACCTCTCCGAACTCCACCCTGTGAATGAAGTCAACACGAAGGGGCAGTTTTTCCGTGCATCGTTCGGAAAAACCCCAGGTTCCAAATACAGCTCGACAAGCGGCCTCTCTCCCCGGGGACATCTCGAGAGGCAAGCGGAGTTCCATGCCTCAACCCAAGACGAGGCCTGACTCTCCTGTCCCCAGTCTGCAGGGACCCTGCGATCGGAGTCTGAAATCAGAGGTACCCTGCGGTTCCTGCCTCAACTGGAGATGAGGCCCTCTTCCAATGCACCAAACCCAGTGGAGTCCCGAGAGGCCCCTCCCACCTCCAGTTTCCCTGGCTTCTCAGAGCCACCATGAGAAGCCCCCTGAGGTCACCTGCACAAGTCGAGGGAACCCAGGGTTTCCTGCCTCAACCCGGAAAGACCTCGAGAGACCTTCTTCAACACGTCTCGAGGCCAGATTCCCCTACCATGGCTCGGGAGCAATGACGCGCTCCCCTCGCCACTCGCATGGAGACCCGACTTCCCTGGCGCCCCACGAGAGGCTCACTGACCTCGCCGCCGTACCTCGTGAGAAACCGCACACTGGGGCCGCCGCTCGAGAACAACCCCGAGATTCCCCCGTCATCGAGAGATGAGGGCCTTCGTCTCCTGCATGGCCTAGCGACCAATCTCGCGACCTCTCTCCAAACGCCTCAGGAGGCTTGACTCCCTTGAGTCCACCCAGTGAGCTCCAAGAGATACCCGTCGCGATTCGAGAGCAGAGCGGGGTTCTTTGCTTCCACTCGAGATGAATGCCTGTCTCCCCGGGTGCGTCTGGAATGCAACCCCGAGATCCCTGTCGCCCCTGGAGAGGAACATTGGCTTCTGGACACAAGCCTAGATGAGGCCTATTGGCCCTGCAGTCACTCGAGAGCAATCCCCAGCTTTCCTTCGCAACTCGAATGGAAGATTGGACTTGCCTGGGCCAACACAAGAGGCAGCCTGAATTCCCCGTCGTAACTCGAGAATCCCGCCGTAACTCGAGAAAAACCACGTGGCTCCCCCGTCATCGCAAGATGAAGCCCTTTCCCGCTACAGCGCCTCAGGAGAAGTCCCACGTTAGGAATTGGAGGTCGAAAGGGCACTTGGCACCCTTGATGCAACCCACAAAGTTCCCCGAAATCCCGGTCTCCCTCGAGAGGAACACTGAGGTTTTCCGGCACCCTCCTCTGAGCCCTTTCTCCCCTCCTGATCTGGACGGGAGGGTCGACTCCCCTGCTTTGTCTGGAAGGGGTTCCCGACCTTCCGGTCGCACCTCAGGATGAGGCCGGTCTCACGAAGACATTCCAGACGTGGCCTCGTGGGTGGTTCCACATTCCGTAGGACCCCGATTTCCCGGTCCCCTCTTGATAAGAACCCGATGCCCGGACACCTCTCCGAACTCCACCCTGTGAATGAAGTCAACACGAAGGGGCAGTTTTTCCGTGCATCGTTCGGAAAAACCCCAGGTTCCAAATACAGCTCGACAAGCGGCTCTCTCCCCGGGGACATCTCGAGAGGCAAGCGGAGTTCCATGCCTCAACCCAAGACGAGGCCTGACTCTCCTGTCCCCAGTCTGCAGGGACCCTGCGATCGGAGTCTGAAATCAGAGGTACCCTGCGGTTCCTGCCTCAACTGGAGATGAGGCCCTCTTCCAATGCACCAAGCCCAGTGGAGTCCCGAGAGGCCCCTCCCACCTCCAGTTTCCCTGGCTTCTCAGAGCCACCATGAGAAGCCCCCTGAGGTCACCTGCACAAGTCGAGGGAACCCAGGGTTTCCTGCCTCAACCCGGAAAGACCTCGAGAGACCTTCTTCAACACGTCTCGAGGCCAGATTCCCCTACCATGGCTCGGGAGCAATGACGCGCTCCCCTCGCCACTCGCATGGAGACCCGACTTCCCTGGCGCCCCACGAGAGGCTCACTGACCTCGCCGTCGTACCTCGTGAGAAACCGCACACTGGGGCCGCCGCTCGAGAACAACCCCGAGATTCCCCCGTCATCGAGAGATGAGGGCCTTCGTCTCCTGCATGGCCTAGAGACCAATCTCGCGACCTCTCTCCAAACGCCTCAGGAGGCTTGACTCCCTTGAGTCCACCCAGTGAGCTCCAAGAGATACCCGTCGCGATTCGAGAGCAGAGCGGGGTTCTTTGCTTCCACTCGAGATGAATGCCTGTCTCCCGGGTGCGTCTGGAATGCAACCCCGAGATCCCTGTCGCCCCTGGAGAGGAACATTGGCTTCTGGACACAAGCCTAGATGAGGTCTATTGGCCCTGCAGTCACTCGAGAGCAATCCCCAGCTTTCCTTCGCAACTCGAATGGAAGATTGGACTTGCCTGGGCCAACACAAGAGGCAGCCTGAATTCCCCGTCGTAACTCGAGAATCCCGCCGTAACTCGAGAAAAACCACGTGGCTCCCCCGTCATCGCAAGATGAAGCCCTTTCCCGCTACAGCGCCTCAGGAGAAGTCCCACGTTAGGAATTGGAGGTCGAAAGGGCACTTGGCACCCTTGATGCGACCCACAAAGTTCCCCGAAATCCCGGTCTCCCTCGAGAGGAACACTGAGGTTTTCCGGCACCCCTCCTCTGAGCCCTTTCTCCCCTCCTGATCTGGACAGGAGGGTCGACTCCCCTGCTTTGTCTGGAAGGGGTTCCCGACCTTCCGGTCGCACCTCAGGATGAGGCCGGTCTCACGAAGACATTCCAGACGTGGCCTCGTGGGTGGTTCCACATTCCGTAGGACCCCGATTTCCCGGTCCCCTCTTGATAAGAACCCGATGCCCGGACACCTCTCCGAACTCCACCCTGTGAATGAAGTCAACACGAAGGGGCAGTTTTTCCGTGCATCGTTCGGAAAACCCCAGGTTCCAAATACAGCTCGACAAGCGGCCTCTCTCCCCGGGGACATCTCGAGAGGCAAGCGGAGTTCCATGCCTCAACCCAAGACGAGGCCTGACTCTCCTGTCCCCAGTCTGCAGGGACCCTGCGATCGGAGTCTGAAATCAGAGGTACCCTGCGGTTCCTGCCTCAACTGGAGATGAGGCCCTCTTCCAATGCACCAAACCCAGTGGAGTCCCGAGAGGCCCCTCCCACCTCCAGTTTCCCTGGCTTCTCAGAGCCACCATGAGAAGCCCCCTGAGGTCACCTGCACAAGTCGAGGGAACCCAGGGTTTCCTGCCTCAACCCGGGAAAGACCTCGAGAGACCTTCTTCAACACGTCTCGAGGCCAGATTCCCCTACCATGGCTCGGGAGCAATGACGCGCTCCCCTCGCCACTCGCATGGAGACCCGACTTCCCTGGCGCCCCACGAGAGGCTCACTGACCTCGCCGTCGTACCTCGTGAGAAACCGCACACTGGGGCCGCCGCTCGAGAACAACCCCGAGATTCCCCCGTCATCGAGAGATGAGGGCCTTCGTCTCCTGCATGGCCTAGAGACCAATCTCGCGACCTCTCTCCAAACGCCTCAGGAGGCTTGACTCCCTTGAGTCCACCCAGTGAGCTCCAAGAGATACCCGTCGCGATTCGAGAGCAGAGCGGGGTTCTTTGCTTCCACTCGAGATGAATGCCTGTCTCCCCGGGTGCGTCTGGAATGCAACCCCGAGATCCCTGTCGCCCCTGGAGAGGAACATTGGCTTCTGGACACAAGCCTAGATGAGGTCTATTGGCCCTGCAGTCACTCGAGAGCAATCCCCAGCTTTCCTTCGCAACTCGAATGGAAGATTGGACTTGCCTGGGCCAACACAAGAGGCAGCCTGAATTCCCCGTCGTAACTCGAGAATCCCGCCGTAACTCGAGAAAAACCACGTGGCTCCCCCGTCATCGCAAGATGAAGCCCTTCCCGCTACAGCGTCTCAGGAGAAGTCCCACGTTAGGAATTGGAGGTCGAAAGGGCACTTGGCACCCTTGATGCGACCCACAAAGTTCCCCGAAATCCCGGTCTCCCTCGAGAGGAACACTGAGGTTTTCCGGCACCCCCTCCTCTGAGCCCTTTCTCCCCTCCTGATCTGGACAGGAGGGTCGACTCCCCTGCTTTGTCTGGAAGGGGTTCCCGACCTTCCGGTCGCACCTCAGGATGAGGCCGGTCTCACGAAGACATTCCAGACGTGGCCTCGTGGGTGGTTCCACATTCCGTAGGACCCCGATTTCCCGGTCCCCTCTGATAAGAACCCGATGCCCGGACACCTCTCCGAACTCCACCCTGTGAATGAAGTCAACACGAAGGGGCAGTTTTTCCGTGCATCGTTCGGAAAAACCCCAGGTTCCAAATACAGCTCGACAAGCGGCCTCTCTCCCCGGGGACATCTCGAGAGGCAAGCGGAGTTCCATGCCTCAACCCAAGACGAGGCCTGACTCTCCTGTCCCCAGTCTGCAGGGACCCTGCGATCGGAGTCTGAAATCAGAGGTACCCTGCGGTTCCTGCCTCAACTGGAGATGAGGCCCTCTTCCAATGCACCAAACCCAGTGGAGTCCCGAGAGGCCCCTCCCACCTCCAGTTTCCCTGGCTTCTCAGAGCCACCATGAGAAGCCCCCTGAGGTCACCTGCACAAGTCGAGGGAACCCAGGGTTTCCTGCCTCAACCCGAGAAAGACCTCGAGAGACCTTCTTCAACACGTCTCGAGGCCAGATTCCCCTACCATGGCTCGGGAGCAATGACGCGCTCCCCCTCGCCACTCGCATGGAGACCCGACTTCCCTGGCGCCCCACGAGAGGCTCACTGACCTCGCCGTCGTACCTCGTGAGAAACCGCACACTGGGGCCGCCGCTCGAGAACAACCCCGAGATTCCCCCGTCATCGAGAGATGAGGGCCTTCGTCTCCTGCATGGCCTAGAGACCAATCTCGCGACCTCTCTCCAAACGCCTCAGGAGGCTTGACTCCCTTGAGTCCACCCAGTGAGCTCCAAGAGATACCCGTCGCGATTCGAGAGCAGAGCGGGGTTCTTTGCTTCCACTCGAGATGAATGCCTGTCTCCCCGGGTGCGTCTGGAATGCAACCCCGAGATCCCTGTCGCCCCTGGAGAGGAACATTGGCTTCTGGACACAAGCCTAGATGAGGTCTATTGGCCCTGCAGTCACTCGAGAGCAATCCCCAGCTTTCCTTCGCAACTCGAATGGAAGATTGGACTTGCCTGGGCCAACACAAGAGGCAGCCTGAATTCCCCGTCGTAACTCGAGAATCCCGCCGTAACTCGAGAAAAACCACGTGGCTCCCCCGTCATCGCAAGATGAAGCCCTTTCCCGCTACAGCGCCTCAGGAGAAGTCCCACGTTAGGAATTGGAGGTCGAAAGGGCACTTGGCACCCTTGATGCGACCCACAAAGTTCCCCGAAATCCCGGTCTCCCTCGAGAGGAACACTGAGGTTTTCCGGCACCCCCTCCTCTGAGCCCTTTCTCCCCTCCTGATCTGGACAGGAGGGTCGACTCCCTGCTTTGTCTGGAAGGGGTTCCCGACCTTCCGGTCGCACCTCAGGATGAGGCCGGTCTCACGAAGACATTCCAGACGTGGCCTCGTGGGTGGTTCCACATTCCGTAGGACCCCGATTTCCCGGTCCCCTCTTGATAAGAACCCGATGCCCGGACACCTCTCCGAACTCCACCCTGTGAATGAAGTCAACACGAAGGGGCAGTTTTTCCGTGCATCGTTCGGAAAAACCCCAGGTTCCAAATACAGCTCGACAAGCGGCCTCTCTCCCCGGGGACATCTCGAGAGGCAAGCGGAGTTCCATGCCTCAACCCAAGACGAGGCCTGACTCTCCTGTCCCCAGTCTGCAGGGACCCTGCGATCGGAGTCTGAAATCAGAGGTACCCTGCGGTTCCTGCCTCAACTGGAGATGAGGCCCTCTTCCAATGCACCAAACCCAGTGGAGTCCCGAGAGGCCCCTCCCACCTCCAGTTTCCCTGGCTTCTCAGAGCCACCATGAGAAGCCCCTGAGGTCACCTGCACAAGTCGAGGGAACCCAGGGTTTCCTGCCTCAACCCGGAAAGACCTCGAGAGACCTTCTTCAACACGTCTCGAGGCCAGATTCCCCTACCATGGCTCGGGAGCAATGACGCGCTCCCCTCGCCACTCGCATGGAGACCCGACTTCCCTGGCGCCCCACGAGAGGCTCACTGACCTCGCCGTCGTACCTCGTGAGAAACCGCACACTGGGGCCGCCGCTCGAGAACAACCCCGAGATTCCCCCGTCATCGAGAGATGAGGGCCTTCGTCTCCTGCATGGCCTAGAGACCAATCTCGCGACCTCTCTCCAAACGCCTCAGGAGGCTTGACTCCCTTGAGTCCACCCAGTGAGCTCCAAGAGATACCCGTCGCGATTCGAGAGCAGAGCGGGCTTCTTTGCTTCCACTCGAGATGAATGCCTGTCTCCCCGGGTGCGTCTGGAATGCAACCCCGAGATCCCTGTCGCCCCTGGAGAGGAACATTGGCTTCTGGACACAAGCCTAGATGAGGTCTATTGGCCCTGCAGTCACTCGAGAGCAATCCCCAGCTTTCCTTCGCAACTCGAATGGAAGATTGGACTTGCCTGGGCCAACACAAGAGGCAGCCTGAATTCCCCGTCGTAACTCGAGAATCCCGCCGTAACTCGAGAAAAACCACGTGGCTCCCCCGTCATCGCAAGATGAAGCCCTTTCCCGCTACAGCGCCTCAGGAGAAGTCCCACGTTAGGAATTGGAGGTCGAAAGGGCACTTGGCACCCTTGATGCGACCCACAAAGTTCCCCGAAATCCCGGTCTCCCTCGAGAGGAACCCTGAGGTTTTCCGGCACCCCCTCCTCTGAGCCCTTTCTCCCCTCCTGATCTGGACAAGAGGGTCAACTCCCCTGCTTTGTCTGGAAGGGGTTCCCGACCTTCAGGTCGCACCTCAGGATGAGGCCGGTCTCACGAAGACATTCCAGACGTGGCCTCGTGGGTGGTCCCACATTCCGTAGGACCCCGATTTCCCGGTCCCCTCTTGGTAAGAACCCGATGCCCGGACACCTCTCCGAACTCCACCCTGTGAATGAAGTCAACACGAAGGGGCAGTTTTTCCGTGCATCGTTCGGGAAAAACCCCAGGTTCCAAATACAGCTCGACAAGCGGCCTCTCTCCCCGGGGACATCTCGAGAGGCAAGCGGAGTTCCATGCCTCAACCCAAGACGAGGCCTGACTCTCCTGTCCCCAGTCTGCAGGGACCCTGCGATCGGAGTCAGAAATCAGAGGTACCCTGCGGTTCCTGCCTCAACTGGAGATGAGGCCCTCTTCCAATACACCAAACCCAGTGGAGTCCCGAGAGGCCCCTCCCACCTCCAGTTTCCCTGGCTTCTCAGAGCCACCATGAGAAGCCCCCTGAGGTCACCTGCACAAGTCGAGGGGACCCAGGGTTTCCTGCCTCAACCCGAGAAAGACCTCGAGAGACCTTCTTCAACGCGTCTCGAGGCCAGATTCCCCTACCATGGCTCGGGAGCAGTGACGCGCCCCCCTCGCCACTCGCATGGTGACCCGACTTCCCTGGCGCCCCACGAGAGGCTCACTGACCTCGCCGTCGTACCTCGTGAGAAACCGCACACTGGGGCCGCCGCTCGAGAACAACCCCGAGATTCCCCCGTCATCGAGAGATGAGGGCCTTCGTCTCCTGCATGGCCTAGAGACCAATCTCGCGACCTCTCTCCAAACGCCTCAGGAGGCTTGACTCCCTTGAGTCCACCCAGTGAGCTCCAAGAGATACCCGTCGCGATTCGAGAGCAGAGCGGGGTTCTTTGCTTCCACTCGAGATGAATGCCTGTCTCCCCGGGTGCGTCTGGAATGCAACCCCGAGATCCCTGTCGCCCCTGGAGAGGAACATTGGCTTCTGGACACAAGCCTAGATGAGGTCTATTGGCCCTGCAGTCACTCGAGAGCAATGCCCAGCTTTCCTTCGCAACTCGAATGGAAGATTGGACTTGCCTGGGCCAACACAAGAGGCAGCCTGAATTCCCCGTCGTAACTCGAGAATCCCGCCGTAACTCGAGAAAAACCACGTGGCTCCCCCGTCATCGCAAGATGAAGCCCTTTCCCGCTACAGCGTCTCAGGAGAAGTCCCACGTTAGGAATTGGAGGTCGAAAGGGCACTTGGCACCCTTGATGCGACCCACAAAGTTCCCCGAAATCCCGGTCTCCCTCGAGAGGAACCCTGAGGTTTTCCGGCACCCCCTCTGAGCCCTTTCTCCCCTCCTGATCTGGATAGGAGGGTCGACTCCCCTGCTTTGTCTGGAAGGGGTTACCGACCTTCCGGTCGCACCTCAGGATGAGGCCGGTCTCACGAAGACATTCCAGACGTGGCCTCGTGGGTGGTTCCACATTCCGTAGGACCCCGATTTCCCGGTCCCCTCTTGATAAGAACCCGATGCCCGGACACCTCTCCGAACTCCACCCTGTGAATGAAGTCAACACGAAGGGGCAGTTTTTCCGTGCATCGTTCGGAAAACCCCAGGTTCCAAATACAGCTCGACAAGCGGCCTCTCTCCCCGGGGACATCTCGAGAGGCCAGCGGAGTTCCATGCCTCAACCCAAGACGAGGCCTGACTCTCCTGTCCCCAGTCTGCAGGGACCCTGCGATCGGAGTCTGAAATCAGAGGTACCCTGCGGTTCCTGCCTCAACTGGAGATGAGGCCCTCTTCCAATGCACCAAACCCAGTGGGGTCCCGAGAGGCCCCTCCCACCTCCAGTTTCCCTGGCTTCTCAGAGCCACCATGAGAAGCCCCCTGAGGTCACCTTCACAAGTCGAGGGAACCCAGGGTTTCCTGCCTCAACCCGAGAAAGACCTCGAGAGACCTTCTTCAATGCGTCTCGAGGCCAGATTCCCCTACCATGGCTCGGGAGCAGTGACGCGCTCCCCTCGCCACTCGCATGGAGACCCGACTTCCCTGGCGCCCCACGTGAGGCTCACTGACCTCGCCGTCGTACCTCGTGAGAAACCGCACACTGGGGCCGCCGCTCGAGAACAACCCCGAGATTCCCCCGTCATCGAGAGATGAGGGCCTTCGTCTCCTGCATGGCCTCGAGACCAATCTCGCGACCTCTCTCCAAACGCCTCAGGAGGCTTGACTCCCTTGAGTCCACCCAGAGAGCTCCAAGAGATACCCGTCGCGATTCGAGAGCAGAGCGGGGTTCTTGGCTTCCACTCGAGATGAATGCCTGTCTCCCGGGTGCGTCTGGAATGCAACCCCGAGATCCCTGTCGCCCCTGGAGAGGAACATTGGCTTCTGGACACAAGCCTAGATGAGGTCTATTGGCCCTGCAGTCACTCGAGAGCAATCCCCATCTTTCCTTCGCAACTCGAATGGAAGATTGGCCTTGCCTGGGCCAACACAAGAGGCAGCCTGAATTCCCCGTCGTAACTCGAGAATCCCGCCGTAACTCGAGAAAAACCACGTGGCTCCCCCGTCATCGCAAGATGAAGCCCTTTCCCGCTACAGCGTCTCAGGAGAAGTCCCACGTTAGGAATTGGAGGTCGAAAGGGCACTTGGCACCCTTGATGCGGCCCACAAAGTTCCCCGAAATCCCGGTCTCCCTGCAGAGGAACACTGAGGTTTTCCGGCACCCCTCCTCTGAGCCCTTTCTCCCCTCCTGATCTGGACAGGAGGGTCGCCTCCCCTGCTTCGTCTGGAAGGGGTTCCCGACCTTCCGGTCGCACCTCAGGATGAGGCCGGTCTCACGAAGCCATTCCAGACGTGGCCTCGTGGGTGGTTCCACATTCCGTAGGACCCCGGTTTCCCGGTCCCCTCTTGATAAGAACCCGATGCCCGGACACCTCTCCGAACTCCACCCTGTGAATGAAGTCAACAAGAAGGGGCAGTTTTTTTCCGTGCATCGTTCGGAAAATACCCCAGGTTCCAAATACAGCTCGACAAGTGGCCTCTCTCCCCGGGGACATCTCGAGAGGCAGCGGAGTTCCATGCCTCAACCCAAGACGAGGCCTGACTCTCCTGTCCCCAGTCTGCAGGGACCCTGCGATCGGAGTCTGAAATCAGAGGTACCCTGCGGTTCCTGCCTCAACTGGAGATGAGGCCCTCTTCCAATGCACCAAGCCCAGTGGGGTCCCGAGAGGCCCCTCCCACCTCCAGTTTCCCTGGCTTCTCAGAGCCACCATGAGAAGCCCCCTGAGGTCACCTGCACAAGTCGAGGGGACCCAGGGTTTCCTGCCTCAACCCGAGAAAGACCTCGAGAGACCTTCTTCAACACGTCTCGAGGCCAGATTCCCCTACCATGGCTCGGGAGCAGTGACAGCTCCCCCTCGCCACTCGCATGGAGACCCGACTTCCCTGGCGCCCCACGAGAGGCTCACTGACCTCGCCGTCGTACCTCGTGAGAAACCGCACACTGGGGCCGCCGCTCGAGAACAACCCCGAGATTTCCCCGTCATCGAGAGATGAGGGCCTTCGTCTCCTGCATGGCCTAGAGACCAATCTCGCGACCTCTCTCCAAACGCCTCAGGAGGCTTGACTCCCTTGAGTCCACCCAGCGAGCTCCAAGAGATACCCGTCGCGATTCGAGAGCAGAGCGGGGTTCTTTGCTTCCACTCGAGATGAATGCCTGTCTCCCCGGGTGCGTCTGGAATGCAACCCCGAGATCCCTGTCGCCCCTGGAGAGGAACATTGGCTTCTGGACACAAGCCTAGATGAGGTCTATCGGCCCTGCAGTCACTCGAGAGCAATGCCCAGCTTTCCTTCGCAACTCGAATGGAAGATTGGACTTGCCTGGGCCAACACAAGAGGCAGCCTGAATTCCCCGTCGTAACTCGAGAATCCCGCCGTAACTCGAGAAAAACCACGTGGCTCCCCCGTCATCGCAAGATGAAACCCTTTCCCGCTACAGCGCTCAGGAGAAGTCCCACGTTAGGAATTGGAGGTCGAAAGGGCACTTGGCACCCTTGATGCGACCCACAAAGTTCCCCGAAATCCCGGTCTCCCTCGAGAGGAACACTGAGGTTTTCCGGCACCCCCTCCTCTGAGCCTTTCTCCCCTCCTGATCTGGACAGGAGGGTCGACTCCCCTGCTTTGTCTGGAAGGGGATCTCGACCTTCCGGTCGCACCTCAGGATGAGGCCGGTCTCACGAAGACATTCCAGACGTGGCCTCGTGGGTGGTTCCACATTCCGTAGGACCCCGATTTCCCGGTCCCCTCTTGATAAGAACCCGATGCCCGGACACCTCTCCGAACTCCACCCTGTGAATGAAGTCAACACGAAGGGGCAGTTTTTCCGTGCATCGTTCGGGAAAACCCCAGGTTCCAAATACAGCTCGGCAAGCGGCCTCTCTCCCCGGGGACATCTCGAGAGGCAAGCGGAGTTCCATGCCTCAACCCAAGACGAGGCCTGACTCTCCTGTCCCCAGTCTGCAGGGACCCTGCGATCGGAGTCTGAAATCAGAGGTACCCTGCGGTTCCTGCCTCAACTGGAGATGAGGCCCTCTTCCAATGCACCACACCCAGTGGAGTCCCGAGAGGCCCCTCCGACCTCCAGTTTCCCTGGCCTCTCAGAGCCACCATGAGAAGCCCGCTGAGGTCACCTGCACAAGTCGAGGAACCCAGGGTTTCCTGCCTCAACCCGGGAAAGACCTCGAGAGACTTTCTTCAACACGTCTCGAGGCCAGATTCCCCCCGCCACTCTCGCATGGAGACCCGACTTCCCTGGCGCCCCACGAGAGGCTCACTGACCTCGCCGTCGTACCTCGTGAGAAACCGCACACTGGGGCCGCCGCTCGAGAACAACCCCGAGATTCCCCGTCATCGAGAGATGAGGGCCTCGCCTCCTGCATGGCCTAGAGACCAATCTCGCGACCTCTCTCCAAACGCCTCAGGAGGCTTGACTCCCTTGAGTCCACCCAGTGAGCTCCAAGAGATACCCGTCGCGACTCGAGAGCAGAGCGGGTTCTTTGCTTCCACTCGAGATGAATGCCTGTCTCCCCGGGTGCCTGGAATGCAACCCCGAGATCCCTGTCGCCCCTGGAGAGGAACAT